>NW_026652281.1:100198889-100311496 GCF_009828535.3 Hylobates moloch
TTTTTTTTGTAGAGATGAAGTTTCGCCATGTTACCCAGGCTGGGCTCAAACTCCTGTGCTTAAGCAATCCATTTGCCTCTGCCTCCCTAAGTGTTGGGATGACAGGTGTGAGCCATTGCACCAGGCTTAGTTTTTTTTGGTTGTTGTTGTTATTGTTTTGAGAAACTTCCATACTGTTCTCCACACAGTTTTCATACTGTGTGAGCCACTGCACCCAGTGTATTAATTTTTTGAGAAACCTCCCTACTGTTTTCCATAATGACTATGCTGATTTACATTTCTAACAACAATGTACAGTGGAAAAACAGTGTTCCTTTCTCTCCGCATCCTTGTCAACACTAGTTATCTTTGTCCTGATAATATCCATTTGAGTTAGGTACGAGATGATACTTCATTGTGGTTTTGATTTGCATTTCCCTGATGATTAGTGATGTGCATATTTTCTTTTGGAAAATACTGATTCAGATTCTTTGTCCATTTATTAATCAGGTTATATGTTTTCTAGCCATTGAGTTGCTTGAGTTCATGACACATTTTGAATATTAATCCCTTATACAATATGTATGGTTTGAAATACTTTTCTCCCATTCCATAGGTTGTCTCTTCACTTTGTTGATAGTTTTCTTCACTATAAAGAAGCTGTTTGGTTTGATGTCAATCCATTTGTTTATTTTTGCTTTTGTTTTCTGTGCTTTGGAGATCATATTCAAAAAATCATTGCCCAAACTCATGTCAAAAGCTTTTTCCCTGAGTTTACTTCTAGTACTTTGCAGGGGTGTCTAAACTTTTGGCTCTGCTGGGTCACATTGGAAGAATTGTCTTGGGCCACACATAAAATACACTAACACTAACAATAGCTGATTAACTAAAAAAAATGGCAAAAAAATCTCATAATGTTTTAAGACAGTTTATGCATTTCTGTTGGGTCACATCCAAAGCCGTCCTGGGCCACAAGCAGCCCACAACCCGCGAGGTTGGACAAACTTGTTTCATAGTTTCAGGTCTTACATTTAAGGCTTTAATTCATTTTATTTTTGTATGTGGTATTAGATAAAGGCCCAATTTTATTCTTCTGCATGTGGATATTCAGTTTCCCTAACAATACTTACTAAACAGACTGTCTTTTTCTCATTAACATTCTTGGCATCTTTGTTGAAGATCAATTAATTATAAATGCATGGATTTATTTCTGGGCTTTCTGTTCTGTTCCATTGCTCCATGTGTCTGTTTTTATATCAGTACCATGCTGTTTATATTACTGTAGTTTTGTGATATATTTTGACATTGGAGAGTGGGATACTTCCAGCTTTGTTCTTCCAGATCAAGATTGCTTTGGTTATTCTGGGTCTTTTGTGGTTTCATATACATTTTAATATTTTTTTCTATTTCTGTGAAAAAGTCATTTGGAATTTTGATAGAGATTGCATTGAATATTTAGATTGCTTTGAGTAGTAAAGCCATTTTAAAAATATTAAGTCTTCCAATCCATAAACACAAAATATGTTTCCATTTACTTGTGTCTTTAATTTCTTTCATCAGTGTTTTGTAATTTTCAGTGTATAGATCATTCACTTTGTTAAACTTATTTCTAACTATTTTAATTTGTGTTTATTCTGTCCTAAATAGAATCTTTTTTCAAACTTTTTGAATAGTTTGTTGTTAGTATATAGCAATGCAACTAATTTTTGTATGTTGATTCTGTATTCTACAACTTTACCGAATTTGTTTTAGCAGCTTTTGGTAAAGTCTTTAGAATTATTTACATATAAGATCATTTCATCTGCAAACAGAGACTATTGTACTTCTTCCTTTCAAATGTGGATGTCAGAGGATTCTAGAGTCACATGGACAAAATAGTTATTCTATAGGGCAAATTTCAGAAGTCAAAGCAAAAGCTATTTTTGAAGAAATGTATGTATGTTGTAAGTTCCATTTTAGACACCTTAAGTTGAGATGTCAGAATGGAGGTGATTAGTAGGCAGAAGGAATGTATAAATGATGTTAAATAAGGAGTTACTGCAATATAAAATGATAATTAAAAATCTGGTATTAAGTCAGTTAGAGAGCTATTAATTATTCTATTATTTCCAAATGTAAACCTAGTACCTTTCTACAGGACATATCCTAGAGTTGAATATACATATTTCGTTTGCATTTACTTTTAGTGAAATATGACATGTTAAATCCAAAATTCTTCTCACTATAACAAAGTGATTCATTGCTGAAATTATAAAAAGCCTAATTCTGTTGTTTAGGAGGTAAATTTATGCCTCTGGGAGAAGACATTTTTAGAGGAGTTCTCTACAAACATTTGCTGAATAAATGAACAATATTAGAACTATAGGAGAGGAGAGAACATGTTGCATATTGTGTAACTCAGATCTAACACACAGCTGACGTTTGAGACATGCTTACCATTAAATATATTCTTCCATCAAATCGTGAGTCTCAAGCTTACCTAAGGCGAGACCATGACAAATAAGTGCTGCCAACAGGTTAATGATTTGAGATCTGAAGTGGGAAAACACATATATAACAGGCCAAATTTTCTTCCCTCTTTTCCTCTCTCCCTCCCTCCCTACTCCTTCCTCTTCTCCTTCCCTTATTTTCCTTCCTTCCTTCCTTCTTTCCCTCCTTCCCTCCTTCCTTCCTTCCCTCCCTCCTTCCTTCCCTCCTTCCTTCCTTCCTTCCTTTCTTCCTTCCCTCCTTCCTTCCTTCTCTCATCCACATAAAAGTTTTTGTAAAAATATGCAAAAATTCTTACATCTACTGGTTAAGCTGATAGAGGAGGAAGTGATTTTCATTGTAAGACTATCTGAGTTTTAAGATTAAAAAATATATTTGGTGGCCTAATCATTCCAGTACTGAGGCATTTCCTATCTGCAGATGCAGAGGGAAGAAATCTGTGCTCTTTTTGTGGTATTTATTTTATTTTTTCCTTCAACTCTCATCTATTAAGGATTATTATGTTATTAAGTTATTTATTAGTCATTGAAGAATAGATTGCCTCACAATCTGGTAAGAGAAAAATGAAAATATAAATTAATAATGAGACAGTATAATGGGTATCAAAATGGAAGATTCCACTGTAGTCACCAGGCTCACCTCTAAAACGTTTGGGGCCTGAGGCAAGCATACCTAAATATTTAAGAGTAATAAATATAGTTCACAACAGTTCAATAAAATATTGAATCTTGATTAAATACATGGTCATAGCAAAAACAGAATGAACACTTGTTAACTTGTTCCTTTTTCTCCCTCAACCTTCTCTTCTAATTTCTTAAGAAATCCACAGGACAAAATTCTACTTTATTTTCCTCTTTATTTTTTGGAGGGGTAAGTAGAAGTTAATTTCTCCCCCTGTCCAGGGTAAGCTCACAGTGCTCCCTCCTCCAGTTTTGCTGGGTTTCTTCTTCCCTGGCCAAGTTCAAATGAATACACATTTGTAAGGGACTCACAGCCCATATTCACCTTGGGAACCTGAGACTCAAAAGCCAGGTTTAGATTTAGAATTCTCAACTTATTGGCACAAAAAAAAGCAGATAATTGGCCTACACCCTTTCTGTTCACCTGTTTAGCCTCATCTCAATTCTCTGTGGTCTCTCACACATCAATTTAAAACCAGGAGCACACTTGGAAACTCTAACCACAACTCCCTACTCTGACTACAAGAAATTCCCTCCAAAGGGCAAACTTTGAGAAAATCGTCAGCATAGGTCTCAGATGTACATTTCTGGCCATTTGGGGGTGGAATTCTGGAGTCTCTGAACTGTGGTCTAGAAGAGAAGGGTACATGGGCTCCAGTTGTAAATATCCCCTAAGCCATCAGATTCTTCCCTTAAAGAGGAAAGGCACTCATGCTTCCTCTGATGCCAGGGTCTTTGATGCCAGGGTCCTGGCCAAAGGTGAAGGCATTGCAGTCCAATACAGAAGCCACTAGCTACATCTGGCTATTTCAATTTTAATTGTAATTGATTAAATATGAATAAAATTTAACATTTAGTTATTCAATCTCACTAGCCACATTTCAAGTGCTCAATAGATACAAATGGCCAGTAGCTACCACTGTGGTCAGTGCAGATGTAGAACACCTTTCTCACTGAACAAAGTTCCTTTGGACAGCATTGAAGTAGGCAAATCTCTAGCAGCTTGGTTTGACAGCCATGCTACTGAAACACATTTACTCAAATAAAGTAGAATTCCATCTTCACAGATTATCGGTTTAGAACAAGTTATCATACTAAAGAGAATTGAGAAAAAAGGTGACAAAGCATGTTAGGATATAGGAGGAATTTTATAATGTATCTAATGTTGGAACTTTGTCTCTATAGAAAATAAAGACCATATCTTATTTTACTTTAGTACTGTTCAAATCTAGCTCCATTCAAGTACAATGATATATATGAGAATGGTAGGATTATGCCCCTTAAAGAAAAAAAAAATAGAATGTGGCTGTTTCAAGGAATAAAACGGAGGCAGAGGGGCATTGCTATGGGCTTAAAGTATAACTCTCTTCCTTGAAACTATTCAGCCACTTCCTCTTTTATTAGGGTGAATATTAAAATCCAAACAGCTAAGATTGAGAGTGAGCTCCTATTTTAAGAGGCTGTGTGTAATCTGATCCTAATTTACCTCTCATGGGTAATTGCTGGCTCTTCTGTCTCTTTCCCAGTTACTCTCCATTTCTTTCAGTACCTCAGAGTGTGATGCTCTCTTGATCTCTGTAATAGTTGATATTATGTGTCAACTTGTCTAGGCTATGATTCTCAGTTGTCTGGCCAAACACTAGTCTAGATGCTGCTATGCAGATGTTGTTTAGATGTGATTAACATTTATAATCAGATTACCCTTCATAATGTTAGCCATTTGATCAGTTGAAGCCCTTAAGAGCAAAGAAAGGGATTGCCCAGTGAAGAAGGAATTTTCAAGACTGCAACATTAATTCTCATCTGAATTTCCAGCCCACTGAACTGACCTACAGGTTTGAGATTTGCCAGCCCTCATAACCCTCACACAATCAAGTGATCGAGTTAGCCAATTAATTCAAGTCAATCTCTCTCTCTCCATTCTCTCTATACACACACACACCTATACATATAAACATACATGTATACACGCACATACATGTATATTCATGTATACATACATGTATACATACATATTATATATTATTGTGTTATATTTTATATATGTGTACACAATACACACATATATACACTTACAGATATATACACGTATGTATGTGCATACATATATACATATACATATTGTATACACATATAAAATAAACATTCATATATACACATGTGTATATATACAAATAAACATACATATTATTGTATACACATGTTAATGTATATGTGTGTATATATACACACATGTATATATGTGTAAATATTAAATATATATGTTGTATGTTTACATGTATATGTGATCTCCTGTTGGTTCTGTTTCTGTAGAATAGAAAGCCCCAGTGCAAAGTCTTTATCTGCGTTTTCCCATCATCCCATCATATTCTCACCACCATAACCTCTCCCCACACTCTCAATTTGTCTAACTCCTATTCATCTTTGTATCTTTCTTTTGAAGTCATTTTGTCCAGGAAGCATTTCATGACTGTTAAGGCGGTTCAAAAGGTAACTTTCTTAGTGTTCCCAAAGTATTCCCAAAGTTCATTACCCTAATCCTTCCAATGTGGCTATTTAATTACTACAAGTTATCAGAAGGCAATTTTTTTTTTTTTTCGGGGAAGGGTGTTTTTCACAAGACCTGGAACAAGATAGATATCCAGTAAATGTGTGCTGAGAAAATGAGTTAATTAATAACTAATTGAATAAGTAAGTAAGGAATGATAAAATGGTAGGATAAGAAATACAGACAAAAAAATCATGGGGAAACAGTTTTCTAGAATATTAGAAAGCTGAATTTGTGGAAGGAGATCAATCAAAGGCATAACCATGGATAATTCCAGTGAGATGGGAAAATACTAATTGTTATGATTATCATCACCGGATGCCTACTGTGTCCTTGATATGTACAGACATGATTTAAAGCACTTAGTCACTTCATTGCATCTTCTTAACTACTTCATAAAATACATGTTATGATGACCTCAAACTAGTGATTTTCCAAACAGTTGACAAACCTGAAACATAGAAACATAGAAATCATGCACACTCGGCACAAGCTCACCCAGCTAATACGTAGCAAAGACAAGATTTAGTCAGATCTGACTGGTTGCAGTGCCTGGGCTTACAATCCCTTCATAATATTGCTTCCAGACCCCTTGAAAGAAATATAATCTTTGAGGAGAGCTGAATTCCACATTGTCTTTGCCTTCAAGCATAGCACTTGAACTAGTTTTTTATGTGTCATGTTAAGCTTTAAATTGCGGATAACATTTCTTTTCCAACCAGTTTTCCATCAGTAAAGCTTGCTTCTGATTCTATAATCGTTACCATCCATTATAGTCATGTACATGTGAGCTTCCCTAAACAAGTCAAAGCATTCAGAAAACGAGTTTTCTCAGGTACTGCAGGAGGAAATGACTGTTTACCAGGAAATCATTATCCGTATGAAATGGACTGAAAGTGGATGTTATTTAGCATGAAATCATGTAGAATGACCCTGAAAGATTTTAAAAAGTAATCAGGAACATTGCATCTGCTCCCACCAATTCATAATAACTGGAGTTCACCTTTCCAAACAAGAAGACACATTCTGAATTTATAATATTTTTCTACAGCCCATAGAGTTCTAACAGATTTGTGACCATGAACTAACCTAAAATGAATAGAACTATGGTCAGATTTAAGAGTTTTTCATGGCTTTAAAAGAAATTTTAACATGACATGACTTCTTGAAGAAATAAGAAATGGCTGTCAGGAAACATTAGATATGAAAATAATTTGATAGATGCATTGCGTGTATAATAGAAAATACCTTCATTATCAAGTATGAATGCAATAGAAATAAAATCTATTGCTAAAAGCTCATCAATTTTTGGCCAGGCCTGGTGGCTCACTCCCATAGTTCCAGTGTTCGGGAGGCCAAGGCAGGAGGACCACTTGAGGCCAGGAATTCTAGACCAGCCAGGACAACATAGTGAGACCTTGTCTCTACCAAAAAATTTTTTAAAAATTAGCCAGGTGTGGTGGCATGTGCTTTTAGTCCTACCTATTCGGGGGGCTGAGGTGGGAGGATCACTTGAATCCAGGAGTTGGAGACTGCAGTCAGCTATGATTGCACTCCCACCTGTCTCTAATACAAAATAAATAAATAATATGTTTCGGTGACCTCATTCATTGTATCTAAATCTTCTGTTTCTTTGACTCCGTAAAATCCATGTTGAGTATACGGGGTTATCAGCAGCTGATTGATCATGTCAGGGCCTCTGAGGGCCAGGGAGGGACACACTTAGCTCTCCTGTGTTGGCTCCTGCTTTGTGTTGCAGCTTGCTTTTGATATCCTTGCTAAAACAAATTGAAACTTAATCCAGTGCTAAAATGGCTGTGTGCATACTGCATTCAAGAAAACATTGAGAAAGCACAGCTCTGCAGGGTGCAGGGACTAACCTATATCACCACAAAATTCCACAGATGTCAGCGCATCCATTTTCTATTTAAGCAGGAAGCTGTTGTATACTTCGCAATATGTGGTATGTATACTTCGCAATATGTGGTATTTATTCTTCACTTCTCTGTGCAATGACAAATCTGATCCATCATGCAGATTTAAAAGGCTTAGTAGATTCTTATGAATTTTCAGAAGAGTTTAAGTAGTGTCTCACTTTCCTAAACTCCAAAAGGATATCATAATGCACACTTCATAGAAACATAAGAATTAGAATGAGAAAATGTCAGCTTATTATAAGCATTATCATCTCAATATTCTTAAGTACATTTCAATGTCTTTAAAAAAAACCCTTAAAAATATTACCAGTTTGTTAATCTATCACTGTATCTCAATACTGTACATAATTTGAGTCAAAACAGAATTTACATGGAAATATTTACATGACTTTTGTATTTACATTCATTTTGTACCAGACCACAAGGGTATCACCCATGTGCTCACCTTTTGTTTTACACGTTTTGTTTATACACCTTTTGTTTTACATCCCTGCATTCTAAGCCAAAACCAAACAAAAGAGCAAAATTTACCTTTTGGAGTCCATTGTTCAATGATATGCAAAGTGATTTAGTGATTTTTGTTATCAGATTTAAGCAGGCCCTAGTCAGCTATTTTGACATTCACATTCCAGCCAGATTTTCGAATTTTCAACAAATGCAAAAATGTTCTATAGTGTATTTTAATTCTCCAAATGGATTCAAAAATGGATTTCTTTCCTGCAAAAAGTGTTATTGAAATATATTTGAAAGTCCCTAATGCCATTAATATGACCTAACTTAGCATGAATAAAAGCTTTCCCTTAATAAAAATGGAACCACTATGGACAATTACTCTAGCAATGATCCCAGCAAGAAAGATATTTAATTATGTTAACAAAGGATATTTATTTTCCCTTGTTACCCCCAACTTTTTTTTTTAAACTGCTTTGCCATTTGGTTCACAGAAGTCGTTTGTTTCCTCACACCCCACCTTGGAAATCATTATTATTAACTGCTGTAGGTCAGCTTAGTGGGATCCACTCAGCTATTCTTATAGTCTCAAATGACCTTTATCAAATTTTAATTTTAGCCAAAACTTCTAATTTTTCCATGACTCAAGAACAAACTCACTAAGTGAACAAGTCAGAAACGCAGGTTCTGTCGCTGTTTTTGACTTTTCAAACCAATCATAGAAAATAAACTATGGCCTGGGGGTAATATGATTTTCATTCTGAGTTTTTATTTATGTGTTCTTAACTGGAAAATGTCAGAGCCCTTTTTATACATTTGGGGTCTTCTGTCAGGGCCAGTAATGAGCACCATGTGCCAGTGCTGAATTCTGAAGCTGAAAGTGGCACTTTTTTTTTAAACTGAGACTGATATTATATCCTACTTAGACAAATTCCTATGTGTTTATGTATTTATTATATTTTGTAATTTTGGTCGTTTTCAAGCATCAGATATACGTATGGGAATGAGAAGCTCAATCCAGAGCAAATACATGCAGTAAAGTTTGTCTCTGAGATTCGATTCCACAATTGTTGCAGTTGAAAAACAGGTGAACAGCCTGGGTAATACAATAAAGCAGCAGTCCTCAACCTTTTCGTGGAAGACAATTTTTCCACCGTGCGGGGTGGGGGCGGGGCCCTAATGGATAGTTTCGGAATGAAACTGTTCCACCTCAGATCACCAGGCATTAGATTTTCATAAAGAGCGGACAACCCAGATCCCTCGCATGCACAGTTCACAGCAGGGTTTGCCCTCCTATGAGAATCTAATTCTGTAGCTGATCTGTCATGAGGCAGAGCTCAAGCGGTAATGCTCCCTTGCCCAAGGCTCTTCACCTCCTGCTGTATGGCCGAGTTCCTAAAAGTCCACGGACCAGTATTGGGCCACGGCATGGGAGTTGGGGATGCCTGCATTAAGGGTATTTGTGTGATTATCTGCAGCTTAGGCTTGCCTAAATACCAAAGCATCCTTGTGTCAATGAAATCAATGAGCAACTGAATTTTGCAGATATCAGCAAGAATATTCCCCTATGCAAACAAGCAGGTGTACAGATTGCGTATATTTCTAGGTGGAGAGCAGTAAAAGACAACCGTATGTTGCATTTTCAGTGAGATTTGAATTCCCATGAGGAACCCAAAGACCAAGAAAGAAAAGAGCTGATAAGTGACAGTGGTTAAGATTGCCTTTAAGAAAACTATCTCTGGGACTGTTATTTGAACTATGGACATTGATGACTTTGAGGGTTAAAAACGCTTATAGGTGCATCTCCTTTCTAACCGAAGTGTTAATGTTTAAACTCTCAAGAAGAAACGACTGTTTATTTCAATATATCTACACGTACATTTTGCCACAGAGATTATTTTGACTATGTAACTGGATATGGTGGCACGTGCCTGTAATCCCAACTACTCAGAAGACTGAGGTGGGAGGATTGCCTGAACCCAGGAGGTCAAGGCTGCAGTGAGCCATATTCACACCACCACACCCCAGCCTAGCCGACAGAGTGAGACTCTGTCTCAAACAAACAAACAAACAAAAATGTATCCTGGTCAAATCTTGAGGAAATGTTCCTTAATGTATCCCTTCTCTTGGTAAGTAGCTATGGGCATGATATATTAAAGACTGAAATAAGCCCTGCATCAAACATATCTCCTTAACTTTGTTTAAGCAGCATTTTATAAACTTAATTATCCACAGAACACTCTTTTTCCAGGAATAACTGTTAACATTCCATTAAATGTATTCTTCTGATGTTTACATTTCAAAAATAAAATTAAAAGGGTGGACTAGATTACATTTAAGGACACGCCCAGCTTTAAATTTCAGGACCTCTGCTTTCTAAGAAAGGATATAGCCCAGCTCCACTCCTTTCCACTGCTAACTAGTTTCAGCATTTATTATATTCAAGGGCAGAAGCTCCTCTACTTAGGACCTCAGTCTCCTCTGCTTTAATGCAAATCCCTTCTTCTTTTCTAGCTCCTCCTTGAACTTTGAGAGCCACTCCTAAGGCAGCATCCTAATCAGAAATAACCTCTTTAATTAGTTAGAAGGCCATGAATGTCACCTGTCAGATTATCTCAGATACATATTAGTTCTTTGATGCATCCCTTAGAAGATCTATTTTCCCATCTTGGTGGCCTAATTTTCTTTCTTTTTTTTTTTTTTTTTGAGACAGTGTCTTCTCACTCTGCCGCCCAGGCTGGAGTGCAGTGGCACGATCTTAGCTCACTGCAACCTCCGCCTCCTGGGTTCAAGCAATTCTCTGCCTTAGCTTCCCGAATAGCTGGGATTACAGGCGCCTGCCATTGTGCCCGGCTAACTTTCGTATTTTTAGTAGAGACCGGGTTTCACCATCTTGGCCAGGCTGGTCTTTAACTCCTGACCTCATGATCCACCTGCCTCAGCCACCCAAAGTGCTGGGATTACAGGCTTGAGCCACCGTGCCTGGCCCTAATTTTCTTATTATATATATGGCCTATGGATTTGAACGTGGCCATAAGAAGGACAGAGTTGATGATATAATAAACTCATGGTTGAAAAAGTCAAGGAAATGCTCTGACCCTGAAAAATCTTTCCAAAGCATAACTGTTACAAACTACAGGCTCTTCTCCATTTTTCTGTCCCCAACCTCTGACCTTACTTCACATGATGGTCCAGGTTTATGGACCCTCCCTCCTGAAGCATTCCCAACCAGTCAAAAGAAAATTAGCCACTAGCCACACTATACCTCAAAAAGCTGGGGTAGGCTGGGCATGGTGACTCACGCCTGTAATCCCAGCACTTTGGGAAGCTGAGGCAGATGGATCACCTGAGGTCAGGAGTTCAAGCCCAGCCTGGCTGACATGGTGAAACCCCCTGTCTACTAAAAATACAAAAATTAGCCAGGCATGGTGGCACACACCTGTAATCCCAGCTACTTGGGAGGCTGAGACTGGAGAATCACTTGAACCCTGGAGGCGGAGGTTGCAGTAAGCCAAGATCATGCCACTGTACTCCAGCCTGAGTGACAGAGCAAGACTCCATCTCAAAACAAACAAACAAACAAACAAACAAAAAAACAAAAACCTGCTGGGGTAATACATGTGGAGGGAAATGTGAGATGGGCTGTGGTGTGTCATAAGAAGAACTGGACCCACATTACTATTCACTAAACATTCCCAAGATTTCCCAGCTTCTTGGGGTTAATCAGTTGCATGGGACTGATGCTAGCTTATCAATGTGATCCGAACGAATCTGTGTCATTTGGGAGCTGCGACTGCAAAACACCATATGCAAATCTTTAGGATCTATTCTACTTTGCTGTGTGTCTTGAGGTGTGGCTACAAGATTGTGGAGCCTCTGTCAGCCTGGATACTTCAAGGATTACACGGAGCAGAGCCCCCTACTCACCTGTGCAGGACAGGTAGGCTGAGTGAGAAATAACTATTTGCTGGGACATCGTGGCCAGAGTTATTATCATAGCCTGATGATACATCCTACACTCTCCATTGGTTAACAGTGATCTCCATCTCCACAGTGTGAAAGAACAGGAGACAGAACACTGCACACACTAAATGCCATGGAGAAGGAAGCTGAGTTTTAGGTATAGAGACAAAGCAGCTTCCAGTACCCATTTCTAATTGTGCCTTCAGGTATTCTCAACAGCCCCATTCCGTATTCATGAAGTCCTATATTAAGGACCTCTCGAGATTGTGTTATAGATTCTTCACCTTGAGGGCCCCACTTGACAATCAAAGTCAACATTTTAGTGCCCAGAGTGGCTCAAATAAGGCAAGCAAACCCCCTTTCCTTTAAATAATTTACTCATAATAAGCCTTAATTCAGTGACACTGTCTGTATATAGATGGGTACAATTAGAAACGAAATCCTAAAAATAAATGTTCTGATTTCTCAAAAGGAAAATTTGCTAAAGCAATGTCAAATCCTTTATGATTTAATTTACTGCAGCCACATTCTAATATACTCTTCTCAAGAAAAGATTTGAAAAGCCGAAAATATTTTATCTACATTGTAGCTAATAATGTTATTAAAACATAGGATTTTTAATTTTATCTTTCCACTATTACTTTCTTTAAGTAAATTTGTTCTATAAGCAAAATGTAAAATAAAATTTAAAAATATATACAGAGCACATTTGCTTAGACTAGCCACGCTATTAACATGAATCAGCTCATACGGAGAAAAAAAAAAAAAAATGCTTTGCCCCCTATTTTGACAAGAGCAAGTAGAGTGTAGGTGAATTCAAGGGGGGAGGAAAGACATATAAATAACAATCTTTCAAACTTCTGTTCACGAATATTGTTTTTTGTCATCACAATTGCACAATGAAATATGAAAGTTCAATTTCCTCTTCATTTCCTTTTAATAAAACTTCTGTTCATTTCATTTCTGAGAGCAGATTGAATCTAAATTACTTTGACTTCTTTTCGCCTAACTTTGGTGATGCTACCAGACATGAAAAGGAGGCCTTTTTGAGTACCACCCACGGAAATAAAGAGGTATGGCTTCCATCCTGTATTTAGCCCTGGCTCTTTCTCTTTTGCTGTGTAGATCCTCTGCAAGATCAGTGAGTGCTGACTGAACATTATATTGCAATTCCTGCTCCACCTTTTAACCAGGCCGCTTGCAGAAAGAAGAAATCTACAAAAGTTACCTTGTTGGGTTTTTCCAATCTATTCTATAACAAATGCATTTCCTAATGATAGGGGAAAATGGAGCCCTCTTTGGCGAGGTGGTATTTGAATTTACATATGATGTTGGAAATGTTTGTGATGAACATTCACATTGGGGGTCTGATTGTGTTTCCAAAGATTATGTTGACGTTCTAACCCCAAGTAACTATGACATTACTTGGAGATAGGATCATTGTGGATATAATTAGTCAAGTTGAGGTCATATTGGAATAGGGTGGGCCCCTAACCCAATATGATTGGTGTCCTTGTAAAAAGAGGAAATTAGGACACAGAGAAACACACACCAGAAAAATGTCATGTGAAAACTGGATTTATGCTCTCACAATTAAGGAACTACCAGAAACTATGAGACAATTCTGGAACAGATTCTTTTCTAGCACTTTCAGAAGAAGAATGGCTGCAAGGTGTTGACCTTGCTTTCAGATTTCTAGCCTCCAGAAAAGAGATACAGTAAATGTCTGCTATGTTACACCATCCCTAGCAAACTAATACAACCCAGAATACCACAAACAATTCACCTCTCAATGGTACCATGTTTCCTATGACAAAAACAAACAAACAAACATGAACTCCACAGTTTTCATTGGCATGACTTTGAAGTTCTTTTTACTGAACGTATGTGCATTTGTTCAGCCTAACACTTCTTTCACATGATTTGACCTTCAAAATTTCAAACCCTATTCTCCTAAAAGTACCTTCTTCTTTCACCTCAGGCCTTTGAAAATGGAATTACCTCTAAAAATGATGGACCAGATGTGGTATGTGTACCATCATGTCCATAACAGACTCTGCTATTTTTGTCATGGTAATTTTTAGCAGTGAGCCCAAATGCTATTGTAGAAACCTCCTCACCTGGGCCATCCATGCCAACATTGCTAATCATCTGAAATTGGACTTCAATGTGAATACCATCTAAAGCCATTTCTTAATATACAACCTTTATCCAATGCCTACTGTGTTCCAGGGACTATGTTTCTCCATTGGGAAAAATGAAGGAGAGTTTTTCATCTTCCTATGGGAATCAGGAACGTTTACAGAGGACTTAGTCTTCTTCCCATTGATGAATTAGAGTTAACCAGGAAAGCAAGACGGAAAAGTGCTATCTAGGCCAAAGGGGGAGATTCTTGTGTAAACATAGAGTCTGAAAGTTCAGCCTCTGTTATCGTAACAACGGAGAAAAGAAAAGGACTTGGGTCAAAGCCTTGAGACCCACAATGTTTAGAGGCAAGAAGTAAAAAGAAACTCAGAAAAAAATTGTTGAGATCAGTGGTCAGTGAGTAAGAAATAGGAGAAATGCACTGTCCTGTAACTCCCTCCAGCCTCACCCTAAAAAGAAGAGATGGGCTCTGCCCAATCCAACTGAAAGACCAAGAAATATGGGGATTGAGAATTGGCCATTTGATTTTTGCAAAATGGAGATCACTGTTGATTGCAGAAAAGGCTATTTTGAGGGGACAATAGGACCCAAGCCTGCTTGCAATAGATAAGATAGTCATTGAAGTGACAAAATAGAGACAATGATTGAGGAGGTGCCTGTTCAGATGTTTTAATTTCCCATAAAAGGACACAGGGAAAAAAGACAGATGCTCAAGGGATTAATTTAATTAATATTTTTTCCTCTATCTTCCTTTAAGATGCAAAGCAAATTTGCGTGCTAACAAGTATAGGGAGGAAAGACATGACCATGCAGTAGAAAGAAGTAACTATGAGAACAAAGTCCTTGAACAGTCCATGAGGATGGAATCCAGTGATTAAAATTGGAGTTAAGCTTGGATAGAGGCAAAAAGATTTGATCCATGGTAACAGGAGGAATGCAGTGAATATGGCTATAAATGCAAATAGCTAAATTTGGTAGAAGGAAGATAAGGTTGTTTTCATATACATATTATAGTGGTTTTTGTTTGTCCTCAATGAAACAGTGATTAACTTCATCAAATGAAAGAGAGGAGAGAAAGTGGGCTTGGGGAGTTTGACATCCCCAATAGAGAGTAGATAAATAGAGAGGTATAGTACAAGTATCTAGCAGTCCTGAATGTTCCTTACAAATGTCACATTGCCTCAGTGAGCACAGTTCTGTTTTTCTATTTTTTTCCTGTTACATTCAGTGGTTACACTCTGTTACACAGTAGGTAGAGGTTGATATTTAACCATGATTAGGATTTAGCCACACTTGTTTAATGATGGGAGGAATGGAAAAGAAACCAGATGATATATTTGAGACAGTGAACTAATGGTGATCTATGTTCTCTATATTAAGGATAATAATAAACACATGAAGGATATGTACAGTGAAACATATTGTTGTTAATGGATTGGAAGTCTCAGTGAGGTCAAGGAATTTCTGGATTGGGGGTAACAGCATAAGTGATATAGAAAGACAAAATGTTGAGAGGAGAGTGCTACACTTGAAATTAAGATTTTGCAAATGATGTGATTATTAATGATGTCTCAAATATGATCATGGGAATGTGTTGCTGAGGTGGGAAATAATAGGCTAATATAAGAATATATTCAGAGAGTCATAAAATTGGAGTATTAAATGAATAATTTATGTGAATATTGAACTTTCTAAGAATAATAAAGCAGCAAAAGTGAGTAGTGTATACAGATCTAATGGTAAAAATATTTAATGAATGATAAGAAGCGACTTGAAATAAGTAATAAATAAAGGAATAGTGAGTAGAATGGTCTGATCTTATGTGCTTCAAGGGAACTCAGGTTTTGGAGGAGGAAGGAACATAAATGGTTTGAACCAGTAACAAAAATCAAGAAAGAGGTCCATCCTACTTAAAGACCCTATGGTAATCATGAGGTAAGAAAAAAACAAAAAAACAGTTTGAGGCCGGGCGCGGTGGCTCACGCCTGTAATCCCAGCACTTTGGGAGGCCGAGGCGGAACATCACGAGATCAGGAGATCGAGACCATCCTGGCTAACATGATGAAACCCCGTCTCTAGTAAAAACACAAAAAATTAGCCGGGCGTAGTGTCGGGAGCCTGTAGTCCCAGCTACTTGCGAGGCTGAGGCAGGAGAATGGCGTGAACCCGGGAGGCGGAGCTTGTAGTGAGCCGGGATCGTGCCACTGCACTCCAGCCTGGGCGACAGAGGGAGACTCCGTCTCAAAAAAAAAAACAAAAAACAGTTTGAAACTCTCCAAATACCACATTAAACACAGACGGAACAACTAGATACAAAACCCAAAATTAATAGAGAACATTTACAAAACTATTAGGTGACAAAGCATCACCACAAATACTAAAATTCAACAGAGTAAGGAAAAAGCACCAACAGCGACAAGACCTTTGTGATACCTGTTTTGGAAGGAGAAATAAAGAACCAGTAAGGCAACATTAACAAAAATTAGCCAGCTGGTATCCACTAGAGGGCAGCACTGGAAACTAGGGGAGACTTTGACCTTCGCGATAGGAGAGGTCCCACCTAGGGAAGTCTGACAGGCAGGAGCAGCCCTGACCCTGGGAACTTTCAAAACTGTCCTGCCAGGCTCTGACCTAGGCTTCTAGGAAGTTACAAGAACGAAAGGAAAGAGAAAGGCCAAAGTACAAAGTGATAAAAGTTAAAAATCTGAAGAAGTTCAACAGCAAGGCTCTGTATGTTTTAAAATTCATAAAAGAGAGAGAGAGGTGTAGCTGTGTGAAGTTAGAGCACCTCCCTGAACACTACTTCATTATAAAAAATTTAGAAAAACGAATCTCATGAAATTTGGCCACCCAAAAATGTCAAAGTAAAATTCTATACAAAGATATTATAAGAGGAATGAGGGCAAGAAAAAAAAAATAACATGCTTGCAGATTATGGAAAATAAATAAACAGGAAAAGGTGCCTATAACACCAGCCAACACTGTAACTGTTTCAAAGCAAGCTAAAAGACATTAATTAGCAAATCATACGAGACATAAAACAAATATAAATTTGAATTATAAAAAAATTATATTTTAAAAAATTAGAAACAAAAACAAATATTTTAATAATGGAAACCAAGCAAGAAGAAACAGGAGACTGGATAGACTCAACTTAGAATGCCATATGAAAAGTAAAAATATAAACATGAGGACAATTTTAAAATTCAAAAAATTAAAGAAATAGATAAAAAGGAGAAAAGAAAAAGTAATAACTGTTGAAAATAGACAAAGAAAGTTGAACACATGGAGACTAGGATTCCCTGAGGAAGAAAATCAACTCAAAGGAACAGAATAAATCCTGAAAACTATAATTTGGAAAAAAAATCTGAAAACAAAGCAAATAGAAATGATGTGTTGAAAATATCAACCAAGAATCACCAACACCAAGGTATATTCTAATAAAATGATTGGACTTTCAAGAATAAGAAAAAGTCCTTTGAGTGTCTAGAAATAAACAATAAATGATTTATAAGAACTACATAAGCTAACATACCTCACAACTTCGCACTGATGTCTACAGTTTAAAGACTAAAAAGCTTTACATTAACCTCTTCTCTGTAAGATCTGTATGTTCTTTTCTCCATACTAAGAATTGTGTATATATACACACACACATACACACATATATGCATGCATATGTATATATGTACATACACTATATATGTATATATCTATACATTATATATACATGCATATGTCTGTAAATGTATACTATGTACACACATTATACATAGTATATATACATTATATATACACATATGCATACATATATGTACATGCATATAAACATATGCATACATATTATGTGTCTATGTATATATACATATACATGTGTATATAAATACATATATGTTATCTATATATTACATATTATCTATAATATATTATATATAGAGAGAGAGAAGATACCCATATATAGAGAGTGACATACGTATGTGTGTATGTGATGTGTATGTATGATGTGTGTGTGTTTGTGTATACACACAATGCTATGAACAAGAAAACACTGAGAAAATATTGTACTCATCTGATTTTTTCTGAGGAATCTACAGATAATGAGCTTCAGACAATCAAAATAATTGAAAAGACACCACTCCTTACGCTGATGTATTTCTGGTTGTTTGGTTAGCTGAAGCTTATTACCTAGTAGATGCCTCAAAAATAGATCAGATGAGTACAATATTACCTTAGTGCTTTCTTGTTGATAACAGCTTGTCTGTATTTTTTATACCTGAATGTCAGTTTTGCTGGATATAAAATTATTGAAGCTTACATTCTTCCATTGAGTATATGTGTTACTGGTGTTGTCTTCACAAAGTCTGTTGATGATCTATTTTCTTTCTCTGTAAGTCATCACTTTTTACCCTTTGTCATAGGAACAATGAGTAGTCTTCACACCAGATTGTGTTCTTGGAAAGTTATTTCTCAGAAATAAAAAGTAGAGCTGGAAGAAATATGTTATCTCAGTTCTGGTGCAGAAAATGTACAGGATGTACTGGGAACATCAGCTCACACTCTGGTATGACAAGATATCAAAGAAGGCCATTAAAATCATGTCCAGAAAGATTTAAGGCCCAACTTGAAGAGGCTCCCAATGCCCAAAGATAAAACTTTAAGAGTTTTGATGATGATACTAAACTAACTGCGATGGACAGAAGAACACATTGAGCTGTATCATGAGTATGTGATCAGCACAATTCAGATCGGATTATATGTCAAAAGACCTGGGTTACAATCACATAAAATATTGGGAAAGAAAAGAGATGGAGAAGAAACCTGTACATAAAAGCCAGACTTAAAAGATATGTCAAATTAAGAAAAAATTGACAATAAAAAATTACAGTGCCTGGGGGTGCAAATATGGATCAAAAAAGTAGAAACCACAAGAAAGTGATTGCTATAAAAGTCAGGATAATGGTTACTTACGGCAAGAAACAGGGTTTGTAATTGGACAGAGCATATGAAAAGTTTCTGTAGTGATTACAAAGTTCTCTCTGTGCACTGGGTAGTATTCATCTTATAACAATTCACTAAGTCATGCATTTAACTTGTGTGCATTTCTTGACCTATATTTTATAATGGAAACATACTTTCTAAGTTCTTGAAAATATATATTTTAAGAACTTGAGAAAGCTGCAATAAAGTAGTATCCTCATCAGAGTCTATTCAGAATACAATTAGAGCAAGAAAGTGAAGAAAACATTTGGAGACAAGTAAGGCGGTGGAGATTTGCTGCTGACAGACTGTGAGTTCCCAAGGGCTCAGTGAAGAGTTGTGCATTGGTTGTCATATGTCAGGGTGCACCGGGTTCACCTGGAGGACATGTAAAACACAGGTAGCTCAGCCCCAACCTAGAGCTTTGGATTTTGTGAGACTGGGTAAGGCCTTAGAATGTGCATTTTAACTAGTTTCCAGGCAATGCTGATGTTGCTAATCTGAAGATGACTCTTTGAGAATCACTGGGTTATGGGATCAGGAAGAGAGGGGAACTTGACTTAGATTAATGGCTCTGTGGACAACCAAAGGCCTTGTGACTAAGGCAGGCAGAGATAAGAGACATCATGAAATTGGTTCTAATGGTGTCTTCTAGACAGGTGTATAAAAAAGCTATCAATATAGTACAGCCTATTTGTTGAGCATGTTCCTGAAAACACTGGGTGAAACGACAGAGTTGGCCACAGCCATAGGTGATCACCAGAGTGCCAGGCCCCTACAGCGTCAACCTGAGTCTTCGGTGGATCATTATCTCAAACCCACTTGTAAACTCATCTTTAGCACAGTAGTAAAGAAGCCTTGCCTTGGCGTTTGTAGTTGTGAGGAGGCCAAGACAAGGCTGGCATTAGGAGAGTGGTAGACCTCTCTTGAATGCAACTATCTCTCTGTGTTTGAGATGCAGTCTTGTTTTTATTCATGTCCATTACAACATTCTCCAGCCTTGTTAAAGAAATAGGCATTTAGGATTCCTATGTGACTATAGGTCCCAGCTTACTAATCACTTACTACTGATCACTTACAATTTAATTTGTCTTACCTTTCTAGGCTCCCATTTTAGAATAATAACGATATTCACTATTGATGGTAGGGTAAAAGTGAATAGAGTAGCACATGTCTGACTCTTGGCCACATTGGCTCAAATGTTTATAAAAATCCTGCAAGACTGGTAATACTAGTGTCATAGAAAGAAAATGAGAATCTCATGGAATTTAAAATGGTTGTTAACGTTTTCATATGTGATTACTGAGAAAAGCACTGATGACAAAGCCAGTTCTGTCTGATTTCAAAAGTCATTCAGTTGATGTCCTGCCTTTAGAATCTGAATAGTAGAACAACACAGTGAAAACTACAAGGCAGGTAATACTAACTTCATATTACAGATGAGGAAATTGAGCCTCAGAGAGAGTAGCTGGGTTCAGATAATGCAAACAAACAGGTAGATAGATGGGTATTTAGATAAACGGAAACACTTACTGCACATATCCAATGTGACTAGCATCTCTCTGTGCATTTTTCTACAATGTATTCCCATTAAACCTCACCTCCAGAAAGCATGAGTTAGGTATTCAAATACTTATCAAACAGATGGAAAACAGACTCACAGAGGCTTATCCAATGTCACTCAACTAGTCCTTAACTATTACTGCATTTACTTAACTGATAACTTAATGAACAGACTTGCACCTCATTTTTTATTCTGTCTATTCTGTTCTAGTCTCATTCATACCTTTTGTCCACAGTCAGCTCTTAGAAGCTTTCTGACCTTGAAAACAAAACAAAACAAAACAACAAACAAAGCAAACACCCAGAACCTTAGAACCCAACTCTTTTGTTATAATCTTAAAAAAAATACCTCCAGAATTATTTTAGCTTTAACATTTTCTGTGATTAGGTTTATATGGAAGAGAGGTTGAGGCACTGGGGAATGGAAATCAAGCAATGCCTCCAAGCATAATTACAATTTGCTTACTTAAAGGAAAACCTACCAAAGCCAATGAACACAGAGGAAAAAAACAAATCACTATCAAAGGATGCAATTTAGATAGGAACCAGTTCAGAACTTGTTGCTGGTGTCAAGGTAATCAATAATATTTATCCTCGGGGCAGAAGAATAGCTGATCTAGAGCAAGGATGACCAAGGAGAAAACAGTCAAAAAAATCCTGCATTCTGAATTCTGGGAAGGCTCTCAGGACATAGGATCTTCCCCTAGATAACAGGGATCTTTTGAAAGCCAATTTTGTGTTATAAATATTCATTTCATTCATTTGTTCATTCATTCATTCATTCATTCATTCACTTAACTATTGGTAGCCTAGGTTGGTGGAAGGGGCACAGGGTATGACATAGCAGATATTAGGATTTAAGACCTGACTTTAGCACTTACTGGCTTTGAACAAGTTACTTCTAATCATGAGTCACAATTTTTTTAACTGAAACAACAGATGAAGTAATACCTGTGAATTGCCTTGAGGGTCAAATGAGAGAATATAGACAAGGTGATTTAGCAGTCCGTAAATATTAGCTATTAGTAATATTATTATATAAGCCGTTTCATTATGTGCATCTGTTACAATGACTGAATTTTTCAAACTAAACTTTATCCTCATGTTCCCACTTGCATGAAGGTCCTCATGGGGAAGATGAGAGAAAAAACATTAAGATCAAAAATACTTCAGAAAATGCAAGAGGGAAGGTCCCTGCAGCTCTGGCCCTTGACCCACTATCACTGGCTGCAGGACATGATGCCTGCCTGAGACGTTTGCTGTAATTAGTACTGAAAGGGTCCCTGGGGCTTCAAATGAGGCTGCCGAATCCACTTTCCTGTGTGGCTGACTTCCATGAGTTTAGGCCGTTGGCCAAAGGAGGCAGATCTGGAGGGGCGCATGCTTTTCTCAGGAAGAAGTGAACAGATGAAAAGAAGAAAGGAAGGGGATGTCAGTGGACTTCCTAATGAGGTCCCTTCTTGTTGTGAGCCCTCTGGGCTGAGGAATTACTGTGCAGATCATTTGCTAATGAGCACAGCCATAGCCATAGAATGACCTTTAAATGTTCAAAGAATTTGGGATAATTCTACTGTGTGCCTTCCCTGACTTCTTGTGCTGAGAAACAAGATGATATATTTCAAAATGCAAGTCCTAGAAAAGACAATGGTACTAAAAGGAAATTCGGGTAACAATGTTAAACTGTAAATTCTTTTCTTTCTTTAAAAAAAATTTTTAGAGACAGTGTCTTACTCTGTCAACCATGCTGGAGTGCAGTGACAGGGTCGTGGCTCTCCGGATCCTTGAACTCCTAGGTTCAAACCATCTTTTCCCCCTTCAGCCACCCAAAGCGCTGGGATTACAGGCATGAGTCACCACACCCAGCCTAAAATGTATATCTCTATCTATGGATCTATCTACCTATCTAAAGATCATACACACACACACACACACACACACACACACACGCAAACATACATATATATATATATATATATGTCTTTTTTTGAGACAAGGTCTGGTGCTCTTTTGCATGATCTCAGCTCACTGCAGGCTCAAGTCATCCTCCTACCTTAGCCTCCTGAGTAGTTGGGACTATGGGTGCATGCCACCACACCCAGCTAATTTTTGTATTTTTTGTAGAGACAAGGTTTTGCCATGTTGCCAAGGCTGGTCTCGAACTCATGAGCTCAAGCAATCCGTCCACCAAGGCCTCCCAAAGTACTGGGAATTACAGGCGTGAGTTCTCATGCCCAGCCAGGTGTATATTATTAAGAAAGGTTATGGAAATTCACCCTTTGTACATACCAGTGGGTTTCAGAGAGATAGCTCTTCCTCAGAAATCCATGATTAGCACCTGTTCAACTCGGGCCCAATTGCCACTTTCTATGCCCCACCGCCAGTAGTTAAATACTGAGGAGGGATTTTCTTCTTTATTCATGGCTGCTTAGTGAATACTAAATAGATATGGTGCTGAGAGTTTATATTGCTCCTTCCCTCTACCCTCCTTTTCTCATTGCTTCCTTCTTTTGAATTGCATACATCTTAGGTAGCATATTAGTAAAAGATGTAAAACATATCGAACCAATCTCTAAATACCTTTCCTAACATTGACAAATTTCTCATTAGAACTGGATATCTGGATCATCTCATTTCTAATTCATTTTTATTAAACACAAATGTATGCACACATCTACACTTTGACCTTTTGTGTTCAACTTTTTGGTAAGAGAGAAGGCATTTTTCACAGTTCTCTAAGTGCTTGCAAGTTTATCAGCAAACCCTGCACATTCAATAACACTCTCCTAATGAACTGCTGCTGTCAATTTAGTTCTCATAAACACACAAGTGAGGCAACATAGAGAGTGGTGATTCCAGAGACCAGGTCTGTGATACCCCAGGGTGTCTCCAATTATTTCCAGGTGGGGCTCTAGGATGTCATGAAATTTTCTGACAAAACTAATTTTAATCCACTTTAATTTGCAAAATTGCAGTCCACGAAGCACTTTGATTAAGAAGGACGTTTCAGAAAATCAAGTGAGTCACAGTAAGGTATTGCAAATGGAAAAACAAACAGAAATCTTTGGTATAGAAATTCATAACTAATTACTTTCTTTTCTGCTTTTTATCCACAGAGCATGTGGCGGCTCCTATCATGATCCCAATAGTTGCTTAGGTACTAAGGTGTTAAGCAGAAGAAAATAAAGAAATCCAATATTTATTGAGAATTTTCAAGGTGCAGAGGTGTAAGAGAAGTTTTGCATATTGCACTCATATCATCCCTAAAACATCCTTATGAGGTGGAACCAATGTTGACTATTTTACCAAAAAGGAAACTGAGGGTTTAGAGTGACTAAATAATAACCTATCGGCCCAAAGTTGATAAAGCATGAAGAGGGAATCTAAGCTTGGATCTTCTCATTCCAGAGTCCATATTTGTTTTCATTAATGTTTTCACAAAAAGAATATGAAACCCCAAAAAGACAGCATGGTCTGGTTGAGAAGAAAAAACACTTGACAACTCAAGGACAATTAAATAAATACAATACGATATAACAGCATCAATTTTTCTTTTAAAGAAATAAAAGCATATGAGATGTTAATGTAAACTAGTGGAAATAAACCAAGGTTTCATGAACCAGTATACTTAAGACCTTGAATAATTAGTTTAAATTGGAAGACACAGAGAATAGAAATGGCATTGTAAATCAAGGAAAAGGTAGGAGAAATTAGTTGGATATGAAAAAGCCCACCTTGGTTACAGGGAGATTGGGTTGCCCAGAGTGGCCAATTTGTGTAGAGCAGTAGTAGGGAATCTGTCTTATTCAGTTGAACATGGCCAGACTCAAGGAAACCTGTGAAACCTTGGAAGAGAGTTGCGTCTCATTTCATCTAGTTGTTTTATTTTGTTGATGTTGCTGTTTCTATGTATGTATTGCCTACCTATTGGGTGTCAAGCACAAGAGAAAGCCAGTTAAGAGCCTTGTACTAGGTGGAAATTTATTGTCTGTGTTCCAGTTCTAGCTTAATCACTGCAATAGTCCATTTTCACCTTGCTGATAAAGACATACTCAAGACTGGGAAGAAAAGGAGGTTTAATGGACTTACAGTTCCACATGGCTGGGGAGGCCTCACAATCATGGTGGAAGGCAAGGAGGAGCAAGTTATATCTTACATGGATGGCAGCAGGCAAAAAGAGAGCATGTGCAGGGAAACTCCCAATTTTAAAATCATGAGATCCTGTAAGACTTATTCACTATCACAAGAGTAACACAGGAAAGTCCTGCCCCCATGTTCGGTTATCTCCTACTGGGTGCCTCCCACAACACATGGGAATTATGAAAGCTACAAGACAAGATTTGGATGGGGACACAGAACCAAACCATATCAATCACATACCTATTATAAAACAGGTTACTAAGCCTTTGTTACATATCTGTAATTAAGCATGTTACCTGATCCAAAATGTGTTCATACATTAAAATGATACCATAACACAATATTGATATAACTGTTATAATTTATAACCCTGATCTTTTGACAGAATGCCAGACCTTTAAATTCAACTGTTTACTTGACATCTCCATTAGATGTTTAATAAACAATTCAAACTTATTTTGCCACCTAAAACTCTTGATTTCATATTATTCACAAAACAAAACAACACAAAATAGAAAACAAAACTTTATCATCCCAAGTTTTTTCTTGTATTAGCAAGTGCCATACTCATTTAGCTAATTTTTCCAAGCAGAGACCTAAGACCCATCATTGATTTCTCTTTTCATTACACTCAGCATCCAATCCATCCACAGGCCCGTCAACTCTACCTTCACATTCCATCTAGAATTTTTTCACTGTTTCATTTTTCTCCATCTCTAGAACTATCAGATTACTCCAAACCACCACCATTTTTTTTGGCTTATACTACTACCTTGGACACATAATTGGGTTTCTTCTTCCAATATTGACTACTTCTGATCAATCAATTATCCAAAACATAGCTAACATGCCCTTTGAACAAAACATAAGGCACCATCTTTAAGAGCTTTCAGTGTCTTCTCATCATTCTTAGAATGAAATTCTATTAGTCTGTTCTCACGCTGCTAATAAGACTGGGAAATTTATAGAAGAAAGAGGTTTAATTGACTCACAGTTTCACATGGTTGGGGAGGCCTGACAATCATGGTGGAAGACGAAGGAGGAGCAAAGGCATGTCTTACATGGTAGGAGGCAAAGAAAAGCTGTGTAGGGGAACTCTCCTTTATAAAATAATCATCAGCTCTCATAAGACTTATTCACTATCACAAGAACAGCAGGGGAAAGACCCTCCCCCATGATTCAATTACCTTCTGCCAGGTCCCTCCCAGGATACATGGAAATTATGGGAGCTACAATTCAATATGAGATTTGTGTAGGGACACAGCCAAACTGTGTCAGAAATCTAAATCTTATTTCTTGACCTCAGGCCCTAAATGGTATTTTTCCTGTCTTTCTCCAATATCATTTATTAATCCATATATTTTTCCTCTCCATGCTTCAGACTTACTGGCCCTTTTCCTGTTTCTCAGCCTTGCTGAAGTCATTCCTGCTACTTTGGGGCCTGGGTACCAGCTGTTCTCGCTCCCTAGAATGTTATCCCCACTGATCTTTGCATGTCTGTCACTTTCTTGCCATTCAAGCATTAATGCAAATGTCATGTCCTCAGAGAGGTGTTCTCTGTGCCCAGCCTAAAGAGAGTGGCCAGATTATCAAATAATCTCCTTTAGTTGATTGCATTGTACTTAGCATTATTAAGTTTTTTTCTTACATATGTCTTAGATAGTTCTCATATTTCTTTTTTCTCTGAATTCACTAGAATAAAGCTGCATGAGGGACAAGAAACTTTGCCTTCTTGTTCACTATTTTGTTCCTACGCATAGCAGTGCGTCTGACAGTCAGCACTTGCTCAACAGATACTTCCTGCATTAATAAAATAATAAACCAATGTTTGAATAGGAGTTTGTCATGAAGAATGTACTTTTTTTGTAGGCAGGCAGAAATTATTTGAGTATGCAGGCTTATTTGAGTAGGGCATGACTTGAATTTGGATATAATTTGAGTGGCTATATAAGAAACATAAAATAATGGATTCAGTACACGGCTCAGAAAGAATGCAGCAAATAAAAAGAAGCTGAAGAGAAATATTATAGAGAAATTTGGAAACAGTCAGTGACTGATTACTTTGAAAGGTTTCTGCTTTCTGGCCTAGAACTCATGTAAGTACAGAAAGTTTAAGGTGGAGAGATTCCATTTGGCAGAAATACCAAAGATGTTGCCCCTTAGAATTGACCTGGTGCATTGAAAGAAAGATATCCTGTAGGAAATTTATTGACTTCACACTTTGGGAAGACCCAAACACAAGGTACTGATTTTGGCAAATGTGGTAAATAGAATTATTGTTCAAAAATATTTACCCATTTCCCGTGATTCAATATGGAGAATGGACTTCTCTGCCCCTTAATTTTGGACCAGTCATGTGACTTTTTAAGAGAAAATATAGACAGGATGCAAGAGTTTTGAAATGCGATTGGAAAGTAGGGGTTTTCATCTTATACTTCTGCTTTGAGAAGCTTAGCTGCTCTTCTTAGAATGATGAAGGATATATGAGAAATATTGGATCTAACCCGCAGCCTAAAGCCAAGCCCAGCTGAGTTAAATCTAAGCCAGCTGAACCCCAACCGATGTAAAGACATGTGAACAAGAATAAATAATTGATTTTTTCAATACACTGAGTTTTGGACTGGCTTTTTAAGCAGAGTTGTGGCAAGGGGTGATTGATAAAGATTACCAAAAAAGATAAAGAGTGAAAACTGTTTTTAAAAACTGAACTTGCTGAATAAAAAAGCATAGAAAATTGGAAGCAAATAAGTAATGATAGAGGACTGAAATATTTCATTTGAAAATATTTAGTAATTGTGTTCATTCATCTCGATGTAAGTTCTCCCTTCTAATATTATTTTAATTCATTCACTGATTCACTTTTTTATATATTCATGTATTCAAAAATATATATTGATTGATATAGGCATTTATATGCCAGGATTATAGTAGAAGTCAAACTACAGCGTACATTATAGTCTCAATATCCAGAATGTCTAATAAACTTTTCTGCAAACTCTTCTAAGATGTATAACTATATCTTCAGACAGTCTACCATGCATCAGATCTGTGTTTCAAAATGTCAGCATTACCTCCTGGATGTCCCAAAGGTGTCTTAAACTCAACATATCCAAATGCTAGTTTATTAGCTTTCTTATCTTTCAACCAGCAATCTACTCCATTTCATGTTTTTCCCATCTGTAAATCTGTCACCAACTTACTCAAGCCAGGAAATCTGGAATTTCGATTTCCTCCTTCTTCTTCTACTGCATTCCCAATCTGCATTCCCACACCATCAAGTCTATTTGCTAAATGTCTCCTCTTTCCGGGCAATACTCTCTTCTCAATCCCATATCATCATTACACTTGCAAAGGTCTCTCACTGCATTATAACTAAATATCTCTTCTCTATGGACAATACTCTCTTCTCAATCCCATATCATCATTACACTGCAAAGGTCTCTCATTGAATTATAACAGACATTTTTTTATGTGTGAAAAATAAATGATAGAAAAATTATATGAGGCTTATACAATTGCCAGTACAAGTATATCATTAGCTTTTCTCCAGCTAGAAAATTCATGTTCATCTGCTAAATGCCAGCAGAAATGCCATCTCTATGTTGAGGATGAGTATTGCAAGGCATTTGAGGTGGAAAGGATTGAGGTCTAAGGAAAAGTAGATATTTCTCCCAGCAGTTTGTTTTATGAGCCAAAAGAGGAGAAAGGATGGGGCTAAAACAGAATACTTGTACATAAAATCATTTCTCGTTTCAAAACTTTAAAGGATAACCCAGAAATTGGAGCACTACATTTATTTTTTCTTAATTCCTACCAAATATTTTAAAACGAGTTGCCTGACAGACTAGTTTATTTGCAAAAGAAAACACCAGACCTCAGAACCTCAATTTTCCTTATTAAAATAAATGAATTTTGGCTTTGTTTGTACTTAATCTTGGCTGGAAATTTACATTACCCAATCAGGAGTTAACAAGCCCCACAGGGAAAATCAAGTGTCGCATAAAAATTCCACAGGAAATCCACCAATAAATCAGGGCAGACTAGGCTGTATATATGGAGATTTCTAGCCCTTCTAAAGTCTATTAAAAACCTTTAAATTCTGCTTTAGACAAAACATAAAGGAGGGTTGGGAGCTCTGTCATTCCTGAGAGGCCCTTCAATTTCCACATACTAATATTTAATCATTGAAACTGTCTATATATTCAAAATTAAGTCATTTAGGCCTGGTGTATATAACACATTAATTTTATATAAACTCTAATTCTGACATGGAGTGGTTTACATAGAGATGAATAAAATTCTCTGGAGGTGAGCACAGAACATCCCTCTTCTACTCATCCTTTATTAAAAGAGAGTTGTAAAGATGGTTTAAAATGGCATTTGGAAAGCAGCCCTTGATGACATCTCTTCTACCTTTCTGCCAAAATACCTGTGAAGACAGCAACAGAGGTAGGAAATCATATCTTTGAAAGCTAGACGTGACTATTTTGCCAGCAGAATTTGAGAGGAATTTTGACTAACCTCGAGTCCAATGGAAAAAAACCACTAGAACTATAGATTATGCACATTTCCCAAAAAGTAAGTAAGAGGATTCCCGATTGCTCCCATCATTCTTTGGTCTTCATTTCATGAGTTCATATTTTATAATATGACAAATGTCAGACAAGCTGTTATCCATCTTACCCGCAGCATTCCATGCCAATTTGTCATTTGAATGTGTGTGCATGTGTATGTGGGGAAAAGAAAAGAGAGATCAGATTGTTACTGTGTCTGTGTAGAAAGAAGTAGACATAGGAGACTCCATTTTGTCTGTACTAAGAAAAATTCTTCTGCCTTGAGATGCTGTTAATCTGTAACCTTACCCCCAACCCCGTGCTCTCTGAAACATGTGCTGTGTCAACTCAGGGTTAAATGGATTAAGGGCTGTGCAAGATGTGCTTTGTTAAACAGATGCTTGAAGGCAGCATGCTCCTTAAGAGTCATCACCATTCCCTAATCTCAAGTACCCAGGGACACAAACACTGCAGAAGGCCACAGGGACCTCTGCCTAGGAAAGCCAGGTAATGTCCAAGGTTTCTCCCCATGTGATAGTCTGAAATATGGCCTCATGGGAAGGGAAAGACCTGACCGTCCCCCAGCCCGACACCTGTAAAGGGTCTGTGCTGAGGAGGATTAGTATAAGAGGAAGGAACGCCTCTTTGCAGTTGAGACAAGAGGAAGGCATCTGTCTCCTGCCTGTCCCTGGGCAATGGAATGTCTCGGTATAAAACCCGATTGTATGTTCCATCTACTGAGATAGGGGAAAACCACCTTAGGGCTGGAGGTGGGACTTGCGGGCAGCAATACTGCTCTGTAAGGCATTGAGGTGTTTATGTGTATGCATATCTAAAGCACAGCACTTAATTCTTTACCTTGTCTATGATGCAGAGACCTTTGTTCACGTGTTTATTTGCTGACCTTCTCTCCACTATTATCCTATGACCCTGCCACATCCCCCTCTCTGAGAAACACCCAAGAATGATCAATAAATACTACGGGAACTCAGAGGCTGGCGGGATCCTCCATATGCTGAATGCTGGTCCCCTGGGCCCCCTTTTTCCTTTCTCTATACTTTGTCTCTGTGTCTTTTTCTTTTCCAAGTCTCTCGTTCCACCTAACGAGAAACACCCACAGGTGTGGAGGGGCAACCCACACCTTCATGTGTATCTGTGTGTCTGTGTAAGTATGTGTGGCTTTCTAAATGCTGTTTAATTTCCACCGCTTGTAAAAATTTTCATTCGACATCAAAGACAGTATAGAACTCAAAGAAGGCAACTAGACAGAAGTAAAAGGAAATGTTGGGCAATTTCATTCCTGGAGACAAAAACAAGACATTAGAAGTAAAAGCTGTGTCCAATTCTTTTTTTTCTTTTTTTTTCCCAAGGAGAAAAAAGCCCTTTTGTGTTGATCCAGCTATCAGTTTTCACCTTCTCCACCCATTTGGAGCATTAGAAGACCAGGTTCTGGGGACAGCAAACAACCACTTCTTGTACAGTAAAGTTGAGCTCTGTAACAGGAGACGTCACATGGACTTTGAAAATGAGGTTCACCAGCAAGCACTCAAGTGAACAGGGAGGTGAAAATAAATCCACATCCTCTGTCTATTGTCAAATGTCAAAAATAAACGCAATAGAATCAAAAATGAGCCTGAGGCATATGTACATCAATGCAGGAATTAAGAAAATAGAATATTATCTTGAAGAGCCAATGAGAGGAAGAACAGGCCTTCCCTGTTCATAAAATAAGTTACTGAAGAAGGGAGACTAGAAAGTTTTAAATTATCTTGTGTTTGGTGGTAGTGAATGGAAAATGGAGCCATGTTAAGTCTTAATTCTAAGGAAAGTTTTCTGGACTGAGAATAAGAAGGTCAGAACAAACGTGATGTTTCTTCTCTTCCTAAGATTCTTAAATTACTGCATAGTTGCATGATTCCCAAGTTTTAACTTTCTTTCAATTGAAAATAATATTAATGCTTTAATTTTTTTATTTTCAAGGTTTTTAAATTGGAAACTATGCAGATGGGATGGTGTGGCTGTTATATGAGTAGGCCTCTCATTTGGGGCTAGTCCCTTACTTCTCTGTCTCCATTTCCACAATGTTGGAGGCAATGATACAACTTGGTGGGTGGTTTTCATCTGTGGCATGTGGCATTGAGGGGCTTCTAGAGTAAGGTTTCAGAGACACGGAATTAGACAGGTCCCAAATCCCCATCCTTGCTTACCAGGGCAGTTCAGCATTCATCTATTTTACACAGTGGCCTTCTGGATGAGAATGGGTCCTACGCTTCTTTTATTTCCTCTTATTTTTTACCAAAAAGGAAAATCACTGGACCAAATGCCCATGCCATTGAGTACTTTCAATTGTTTAGATAGATGATTGATTGATTGATAGATTGACAGTTATCTATCAATGTAGATAGACAGATAATATCTATAGATAGTACCTATGATATAGATAGGTAACTATCTATAGATACCTATTTATAGATAGATAGATAGATAGATAGATAGATAGATAGATAGATGATAGATGATAGATAGATAGATAGATAGATAGATAGATAATTACCTGTCTATATCTCTCTGTAGCTATAGGTAGATAACTATACTTTCAATTGTAATGTAGATACCTATCTATACATAACACCTATCTACAGATATAGATAGATATCTATGTTGATCTATCTATAGATAGAAATAGATCTACAGATAGATGTATATAGAGATAGAGCTCTATATAGAGATATATAGAGATAGAGCTCTATATAGAGATAGAGCTCTATATAGAGATATATAGAGATAGAGCTCTATATAGAGATATATAGAGATGAAGATATACAGTAGAGATAGAGATGTATAGATCTATATAGAGTTATCTATCTATATCTATCTATATACTATAGTTTGCTTCCTTTCAGTGTACTCTTTATAGTCACAGTAAGATCAGACTAATTTGCTCAAACATATCTAATTAGCCTAACAGTGTTAAAGATATAATCTAGACAAAATTCCTGATTTCACACTTTTGGTCTCGATACAATAAATTCTCATTCCATTTTCCTAATTTTGAAATTTAAAATATTCTAAAGTCTGGTTCTTGACAATGAAGGGTACTGACAAGAAGAGTTTTTGGTTCATTTGCTTCTAACACTATTCATGTAGGAAACTTTCCCTACCTTAGATTTGACAGATTAAAATGTGGGAAAATGTGCTTCTATTTATCTGACTCAAAAATATTGAAATAAAACTAATAATGGGAAAAATCAACTATTGAACAATTATAGAATAAAGTATCCTTTATTCAAATCAGTGGAATTCAAGGACTTCAGGCTTTTCTATTTTTATCATAAATTTTACTTTCATGTCTAGATATAGCTGATTAGGAAATGTGGAGTGTAGTTTAAAAGAAATACAGCAGCAGTGAGGGCCTATTGAAAGATCTCCTTGAGATATATTAGCTAAAGCTCTATCTAGACCACTCATAAATTTTTGGAGGGAAATTGATTTTGTTTTCTATTTACTGCTGCAGTAAATAATTTTATGGTTGGAAACAATTCCTATGCAAAGTCTTCAGTATATATTTAAAAAGAATAGAATTTTTCTCTTGCAGAGGTGTGATATCACTCATACAACCATAATACTCTGTCTTCAATTAAAATAAAAGCCCCGTCCAAACCATTTTGGATGCTACATATATTATAATGTAATTTTATTCTGGGAGGTGTAATATAACTAAAATGGAAAGCAAAATAAGAGAATAGACAATACTGTGAAATCAAATTGCATCCATCTATCCATCAATCCAACATACATCATTTTCACATCTTCTTTTGTCCTGCCGTGTGCTGACTGCTTAAGACACAAACATTAATCCTATATATGATTCCTCAAAGAGCTCATAAGATCATAAGTGAGGGGGCAAAAATACTGTACCCCTAGTATAATACGTGAAAAATACATAGTGAATAGAAACATATGTAGACCTATGTTGAAATGTAGGTGACTAGAGTCTGAGCTGTAAGCAGAAAGCTTGAAATTGGAAACAGCATTGTATTGATTGTAAGGAAGTGCTCTTTGGTTTGAGACGTACCTAGATTTTAAAATCCCATTTTAGCCGCTTCCAGCTGTGGGACACTAGTCACATTCCTGTCATCTCACAACTTTAGATCTCCCAGGTATGAAAATGGCGAGAAAATAAGTTTCACCCAAAGATTTTATGGGCATAAAAAGATATAAAAATAATTGCTGATATTGCCGGGCATACAGGAAATTTCTGAGAGACATTATTCATTTTCCCTCCCTCATCTTTATAAACTTACCAGTTGAAGAGGCAGCATCAATGGGTGTAAATGCATCAAGTTGTGAATTGAAAGCATGTGGCAGGATCCAGGGCTGGCTAGATTCTCTGTAGTGAATGAGCATGTTTCCTAGGAGTCAAGCCAATGTAGCGGGTAGGGTGTGGGTCAGAGAAGGAAGTTAGGGTTGAATTTTCAAGCACCTTGTGTACCATGATGAGTTTTTATATTACGTTTGTTCATCTACTTTAAATATAGAGATAGAATGATATTATGAAAATAATTCAAAGTTGTTTCATATGCTAAACTTTTCTAAATGCCAATATTAAAAATCAATACTGTTCTTTGTATAAGAACATATGTCAAACTTAATTCTAACTATATTAAATTACTAAATATACAATTCAAGCATTTATTTATTATCTGTATTTGTTTATTGAGAAAGGGTCTCACTCTGTCACCCAGGCTGGAGAGGAATGGTGCAAGCTTGGCTCACTGCAGCCTCAATCTCCTGGGCTCAAGTGATTCTCCTACCTCAGGCCCCAAGTAACTGGGATTACAAGCACACACCACCAAGCCCGGCTAATTTTTTTTTTTGTGTGTGTGTGTGTGCATTTTTTCGTAGTGATGGAGTTTTATCATGTTGCCCAGGCTGGTCTCGAGCTCCTGAGCTCAAGCAATCCACCTGCCTCGCCTCCTAAAATGCCAGGATTACAGGTGTGAGCCACCACTCCCAGTCCAATCATATATTTTTAAACTAAAAAGCAAATATACGTAATGAATACATCATGGAGGGATAAGACTTTTCTATTCATGCAATAAAATAACATAGGAAAGAACTGAGAGTTTTGACTCCAGAATATTAGAAATTTTTCATATACTGAAAAATAAAAATCAACTCAAAGATCAACTGAATTGATAGACTACAGCTCTACATGTGTTAATATAATTTGAGAGAGCTGTTTTCTTACCTTTTCTACACCATGCACACATTCAGCCACCATGGCCCTTCTTTAAATGCATAGTAAATGTAAAAAGCAAGATCATTAATGCTATCCTACTAATCTGAGATCATGGGGGAGGGCATAGGAACAAATATTAGTTTTTTAGACTGAATAATGCAAATGTTTACATGAAAAATGCACAGAAATATATTTCTCAATTGAAGTTGTCTAATAACACTTGGCAGGGCATTTCTCTATTAATATTTGGCAGTGCAGACTGAGATGGTATATGTTTATCAAATTATATTGCCACAACTTCAGGGTCCTAATTGAAAGCAAGTTTTCTATTTACTTTAGTTCTTGGCTAATTTTGAAGCTTATCCTTGGCATTTATCTTAAAAATACAAAATTAGCTGTATTGGAATTAATGACCTAGAATCCACTACTATTTATTGAGTGCCAACAGAACTTAGAACTGTGCAGGCTGTTTTGATGTGTGTTTTATTGTTGAATCTTTACAGCAGTCTGTAACACAGGTGCTTTCATTGGAATGAAGATGAAGAAACTGAAAGTTAGATGGAGTTAAATAAGTTGCTTAAAGTAATCTAGCTAGGAGGAATTCTTTTCCAGGTTCTTACCCAATTCCTAAATTCTAACGTCCACTTACATCCCACAGGATTGCTTTAGGAAGATTTAATTTATGACAAAGATCATACAACAACATTGGAAATAGACTAAAACCAGTGATCCTTCCTTTCAAAAGTAACAATGACCTTGACTGAGGTGTCTTGTTATTAGGCAATGCCTTCACTCTCTGTCTCAGAAAGGAAATTCTACCTCCGTAAAATGTGTATCTCACTTATATCATTTAATCTAATTAGTAATACTGAGGATTGAGAGTCTCAACTTTTGTTATAAATTAGCATAATCTGGAGGGTTTAAAAAATGCTAGAATCCAGGACTGTCTCATAAATCCTGACATAAATGCTTGGGGCTGGGTCTGAAGCATTGGCATTTTCTTTATCAAGGCTCCTCAGGTGTTTATGACGTGCGATCAAAATTAAGAACTACTTCTCTAGGTCCTTGGAGATTTCAACAGCAGAAATTGGGGTTTGTGAGCTATTTTTCATGTTTAGAAAAATCTACTCCTATTTATACTACTCTGTTTAAATAAAATAACAAGCTTCTTTCTCCTTTTTTTTTTTTTTTTTTTTGTTTTGGTTGAAATTACATAAAGTCACTGTGGTTAGCTTGTGCTGGTAAGGAACCCTGGTTGAAACATGTGTCCGGATTAATAATCATAAGAAAAAAAAGAGCTGTTAATAGATGCAGTTTGTCTGATAAGCAAACTCCTATCAAGGGGGCTCATAGAATAATAATATAACAGTACTTTTATCATGAAAACTTTGAAACCACCTCACAGAAGATTATAATATATATCTTAATCATTAGATTCAAGTAAGCCAGATATTTTTCTGGGCTATGCAATTTTCAGAAAACATTAAACCTAAGTAAAACAAATTCATGAAGAGAGTCTGCCAGTTTGTAATCACAGAGTTGACTGAAGAATTCAGAGAAACTTCAAAGTTGGTTTCCAAAACCCTCTGCATTGCCCTCTGCCCCCTCTCCGACATATGGCTAAGTATTAATTTTTTAAAAATATATTTCTTCAGCTATATTTGAAAACTATGCATTAAAGAAAGACAAATAGTTCTTATTCTAGGACTTGTCAGAGATTAAAATGATAAAATTTTTACACTTCTTAAGAAGAATGCAAGTTTTCTGAAATAAATTATTCTATCAGATTTTTCCTACTGCATTGTAGAGCTCCACTAAAGCAGCGAACATATCAACAAAATGTACTAAGCACCTGTTATATGTTAAGCCCAGGTTTTATATATCTCATTCTTTGAATCCAGCTTTAATGCAGGTTAAACTTTAGGTTTTGCAACCAAAAGGACTGTTCAATAATTGCATAATGACAGGTTCTGTTATACCAGATGATATTAACAAAACTGTTCAAAGTTGTGAAACAGCTTGATTCAGAACCCTAAAGCACTCAGAAGAATAAGATAAACACAACTTTTAAGATTAGTAGACATGTTATTCACAAAAAGAGAGAGAACATCCGTGTTTCCTGGTGGAAATACGAAAGACAAAAATCACTGTGACATGGTACAATTTCCTGAATGTCCTTAATTCATAGTTCTTAAAAGTTTTTACTTTCTTTACACCATTTTTAAAGCATGCCTCAAGATCAGTCTCATCTGAGGCGAATATTATCTTCTCTTCCTCTTTTTTCTCTTTGTGTTATTTTGTAGACACAGTGTCAGGAATGAAGAATGAAGATGAAGAGAACAGCACGTTTTAAAACTAAGAGACCAAAGGAATGGCCAACAGGAGCTGTAATAACCCTGCTGTAAAATCCATGTAGTAGAATCCTTTGACACTGCTGGCACCAGAGAGACCAACCAATTGCTTGAATAGTTATTGATAAAAATCAAATTAAGTTGCTTAGGCACAAATATTTACACTGTGTCAAAGATTTACCCTTAAAGCTTTCCTTGACCACTGTTTGGTAAGCTAATTTAAATCATGAAAGTAACAGAAAAATAATGAAAAAACTGTTCTTTGATCATGAAAAACTTGGAAATTACTTCATGCAAAGTTATAATTTATATCATAATCAAACTCTTGAACCATTCTGCATGAAAGGTAACATTATTATTTCCATTCTCTGGATCTGAGCTCAGATAGATGAAATTACTCCCATGCCAATAGGATTAGAAATGAAAGTAAGGGATCCTCACTCCACGTATTTGGCATTTCCCTCCACATCCCATTATGCTTGGTGGGCTTTCTCTTTACTTTCCTTATCTCCCTGAGGTCTCTGAGGGCATTTCGTATGTATTATTTATCTGGCTGTCTGTTATGTTGTTGCATTTCCCAAAATGTATTGCATGGAGTGTTCCCCGAAAAAGAAACTCGTGATCAAGTCCACTAGGGAATGCTGCCTAGTACATTCATTATTTTGATACCAATGATGCATGCATATTAGCATAATACAAGCTCTGAGAAGTCCTACAGTAAAGAAAGTTCTTTGAATAAGTTCAATTAAGCATTTTCCATCTGTGTATGACTGCACAGACATTTTTGTACTTTCTTCTATGATCATTGTTCAAATTTCACAGAACTAAGTTCTAATTTGGTATTCTACCTAGACATCATCTTTCACTCATTCCCTGAATAGGACATAGGCTATTTTCCATGATTTTAATTTGGTATTTTTCGAACACTTCCGCTAATCAGGTTGGGTAGATTATCTCTAAAGGCAGCTGTGGGTAACACAGAAGGATATAAGTATTTACAGCTACTCCTCTCAAGAGGCTGAGTCTATTTACCTTGGCCTTATGTAACTAATAGAATGCGGTAGAAATAGAAGTAGCACTGTTTCAGATCTGGAACTAGCCCTCAAGAGACCGCATCAGTGTCAACTTTTGCTTTCATGTAAAACACGTTGGATACAGGATACAAAATTAAGAGACGCTGTGTAGAGACAGACAGCAAGAGACCACATGGGAAATAACTGAGGCTTTCCAGCCTACAGCTAGAACCAAGCACCCAGATCTGTGAGTAAAGCCTTCTTGAATGTTCCAGCCCTACAAGTTCCCTGCCGAATGAACCACATGAGAAACTTTAGCCAATGCCACGTGGAGAAGACCCAGTCAGCTAAGCTTCACCATCATGAACAATAATAAATCACTGATATTTTAAGCCACTGCATGCTGGAGTATTTTGTTGTGTAGCAACAAATAAACAAAACAAAATACACAGTTTTCTATTTGTAACTTTCTGCTGCCTCTCAGTTTAGATTGTACATGGACATTGGAAAACTGGATGGACTCAAGGTTAAAAATTGCACAATAATGAGAGGAGATTCCTCTCTCCTCTGATCTGATGCACATGTTTGCTATATGCTTTTCTGCCAGGGTTCAACGATCTCATGTCTTAATTGTAACTCCTAAATGCACACTCACCAGAATGGATAGTTCCAGCTTCTATAAGCCTGATCTTTTTCTCCTTTTCACATGTCTCTTCCAAACCAGTCCTTATCCTTCCTTTCAGAAATTTCCATTACTTTCCTCTGAGCTCTTTGTCAATAAAAACCCCAAATGAGAACTATCTAGCTATTGCAAACTTAGACATATAGAGAAAAATTTCTGTTATTATTCTTGATTTTGCTGTTGATTGAGTCTAAATGGCGAAACTATTTTAGGCAAGAGAGATATTCAGCCTAATAGTGATTTTTGAAAAATATCTTATTTTAATAGCTGTCCTAAGTGAGGAATGCCAACATTATAAATGCATCACAACAGTTTTGAGTAAATATATCCATTTATAAATTTTTATTTTAAATCCTCATTTTATTCCAAAGCCCCACCAGGATGGCACACAGTCAGCATTTGAAAAAAAAAAAAAAAAAAAAAAGCCTCATTTCGTAAAATTCGTTTGTACTTTCCTTTCATCCTAACCGAACTGACAAAAGCAACAAATCTTCAGTCTAAGCTAGTGTTTTGTGGCCTCTTTATGTTCTCCTCTTTTCCCCTTTAACATAGATCCAAGGGATTGTAAAGATAAATTTTGTTGGAATATACAATCATAGACACTAAGAGCTGGAAGGAACCATAAAAGCTACCTAGATCACATCAAATCTCTGGCAGAAATGGCAAAACAGGAACCTTGCTCCACTCTGGAAAACATTAAATTAAACATAGCATCAACTAAACCTGAGTCTCCCTGTCCCTCTCTTCCATCACTAACCAGGACCCAGATGCCTATGTAAATAATCCCAATTAGAAATGCATTTATCACATAAAAACTCACCAAATGAATGCCTACAGGAAATACCACTCCAATAAATCTTGCAAAATGTTTGCTATTCACCATCTTCGAAGTTATGAGCATATGGAAATGAACATAATGTTTGCAATTAAAAGACTTACTTGACTTCAGGTACAGAAAAAACATGTCTGAACCTTTCAAATGTACTTTAAGACTATGAATAAGGTTCTATAAAAGTTGGAGTATCCTTTATTACATAGAGATTTATCATTTATTTCTTAAAATTATATTCTTTCAGTGTCTTCCTTCTTCCCTCAATGTGCTTTGCATGCATACATTACAGAGATGAAATCTGAAATTATTCCATATATTTCAAAAGGAAATAGGTAATAATATTTTGTTGATGATCATTAAAACGACTTTGCAGTAGCTATTATGAACTGTTAAACTCGGAATATTAATGCCTCCCACTCATGATTATTTTAATGAGATATTCCATAAATTCTCCATCAAGCCATAATTCCCTTTATAGTACTTATTTATAAGGGTGTGTTTCTACAAAGTATTTTTGGAAATTAAATCATTTTCCTCTTCATTGCTTCCAAATGGAGATTTCTCTCTTTTAAGAAGTCAGCAAGATGAAGTCAAAAAATTTAACCTCTTGGGGTCTTATTATGCTCACTTGAGTTTCTTCAACACAGGGATTAGCAAGTTTTTCTTTAAAGGGCAAGCTAGCAAATATTTTAGGTGGTTTGGACCACCAAGTCCCTGCTGTAGCTACTCAACTTTGCTTCATACAGCTAAAGCAGCCATAGACAATATATAAATGAATGGGTGGGGGTGCTGAGTCCCAGTAATACAGGCCACAGGCTGAATTGGGCACAGGGGTTATAGTTTGCTGACTCGTGTTCTACAAAATCCTATTCAGATGCTTTTCCTAGTTATCGATGGACCCACTAAACACAGGAATCTCACAATATCCTGTAAAGTCTTTTTGTTTATTTGTTTTTAATTTGAGGACCTATCTGATGTTTACAAAGTAATTTTAATTTACTGAAATAAATGTATATTCAAACTTTGGGAATTACTGAAAAAAAAAAGTCCTACTTTTACAGGATGCTTCTTGAAATATATTGATCCTGCCCTCATGTTCTATTGTTCATTTATTTTCTGGGCTCCAGTTCCTCCACTATACAAAGATAAGTAGCACAATTTTAATTCCTTCCTCATTCTTGCCAATTCCCTCTGAACACAATTCACTTGTGAAAGTTCATTTAGAGTGGTACCCAGAACAAAAGCCAACACTCCAGGTGTGGAATGGCCATCGTTCCCCAGAGTAGAAGCCTCATTTCTCTCACTTTACACATTCTGTTTCTCTTAGCACCATTCACAAACCCATTATTTCACCAATCATCAGCCAACAATAATTTATACTTCAAGGGAATAATCTAAAATAGGAGGTTTGCCGTGGGAAAGAGAAATACCATATACAATTATTAGTGGGACAGAAAGGCATGTGTTTTGTACCCTGGCATCTTGGATGCCAGATGAGTAGCTCCCAAGGCCTCATGGGGGAAAGAGCTGAACTTTGGAGGCGGCGATGTAACCTTGTTGTGTGCTGGCAGGATGTTTTCATGTCCTGTGAATTAGGGTTATAACCTTTGTGTTGCCCATGAGGAGGTTGGAGAAAAGCTACCAATGCAAACAAAATTTCTCTTCCAGCTATGCCTGGCTCGGGAGATTAAATCAAGGTCATCCTAAGAGTGGTTGTTTGTCTTTATTTTGGGGAACTCTAGCACTGGGTTTATATCTATCTGTCGATTGGTCTAAGAATAAACAATGAGGCTGGATTTAACAAACACTTGATTTTTTTTTTCTTTCTGCAAGTGCTTGCTTCCTCTATCTTGACTTGGGTTCTCCTGCTCTGAGAGCTTCATTCTCAAATGTAGATGGCCAGCCCAGAATACTGCCTAGATTCCTCCTTAGGAGGCAGGTAGATTTGGAACCCTGTGACTTGCTCTGCAGGAGCCCTGAGAATGACAATCCAGGGTTAATGGAGGACTTGGCAAAGCAAGAAGGAAAGGGCAATGATCAGAGCACAGGCTACATGTGGAGTCTTCCGTCTCCTTCCATTTGGCTCTGCAAGGTCAGAGGTTGATACAAGAGGATTGTACAACATAAACTAAGAGTGGTCTGTCTCTACTTCTGACAGCTTCTGTGCATTTGGTACCACTGTGCTCACTTGCTATACATCAGTGATGCTTAACCTCTCTGCAGCCTTCTCCACACTCCTGCCATTTGTTCTTAAAAGGTGTCCTTATGCCTCTGATTTAAAACCACTTGAGGGGTTAGTTATTAAAATTATAGATAGAGCATAAGTGTGCAAGAAAGGTTTTACTATACTTTATTTTTATTTTCAAAGTAGTCCTTAGAATACATTCAACATTTTCAAGCTCAATGTTTCTTGTTTATTTTTTATTAACATATTTTGCTAGGTCAATCACTCCTCTGTTAGAAATTTTGTATATGACTTTAGAAAAATGAGACACCTTTGTTGAAATAGACTTGTGTGTGTCATCACTCACACATAAGTGGTTCCAGGTCTTTGCTTAATGTGCAAAGTGACAATAATTCTGTCTGGCACCTAGGTCTGCAGCTCTGTCTTTATGATTGTGACAAAGGATGAAACTTGAGCACATCAGACATTCTCCAACTTGAATATAATTTTCTTCATTTGTAAAAACTGGCTCTTCCTTCATCCTTTCTATCACGAAATATTGCTGAGCTCTTGCATTGTGTCAGGCACTGTACTAGATGCTAATATTTGAGACACAACCATGTAAAAGCTTGCATTTAATGTGCTTCTCCTGTCACATCCTTATCAGGAAAGATTCCAACCCTCAATTTTTTTTCTACACTAAGATCACCAGGGTGAAAAACATCCATGGAAAGGATAATTATAATATTGCAAATAAATATAACTTTAGGCTGAATGTCAGCAAAATGGCAGAATAGAACTCTTCTGTGCTCATCTCCCTACACAAACATCAATTTGAACAACTGTCCATGCACAAAACTATCTTCATAAATTATAAGGAAACCTGATGATAGATTGCAGCACATGAATGTAGCACAGAAATAAGAAAAGGTTCGTTGAGGAGAGTAGGAAGCAGGAGAGGACAATGAACCAGATGAGTACCCAGAGTGAAAACCAACATGCCAGGAGAGGAATGGCCACTGTTCCCCAAAGTAAAAGTTTCATCTCCCTCATTTTGGACATTACTTTACTCTTAGCACCATTCACGAAGCCACTATCTGACAGATCATGTGCCAACAATACAATGGCTCATGTACATCACCCATGTCAGTCCTCCCCCAGGCAGTACAGTGTGGAGAGAGATACCCCTGAATGGGAGAAGGGGAAGTATGTGAGCCCTAGACTTTGCCTCAGACCCCAAAACTGAGCCTTCCCCAGTATAACACGGCACTGGTAGGCTCCCAGGGCCCCACACACCAGTCCAGTACCTGCAGGCTGAGCTTCCAGATGCATTCAGATGCCAGGTGAGATCCTACAGCCCCAGGCTCCAGGCCAGTTCAGTGAACCACTGGCCCGGGCTACAGATCAACCCCAGTTCTGGTTCAGCCAAGTGACTCAAGGCTTCAGGCTGCCCCAGCATGAGGCCTACCCCACAGGCTGTCTCTAGGCCCACTCTCAGCGCTAAGCTGATCCCCTTGGTCCCAGGCTTCAGGGCAACCCCAGCACCAGGCCAGGCCCTGCAACTCCAGGTTCCAGGCTCATTTGAGGTTCCAGACCAGCCCAGAACCAAGTCAGCCCACACAACATCGACCTTCAGGCCCACTCCAGCACTAGGTTAGCACCTAAGACCTCTGGTACCAGGTGAGCATCTGCAGACACAGGTTCCAGGCCTGCCCACTGCCAGGCTGGTCCCTGTGGCTCCACCCTCCTGAACAGCCCCTCTGGCTCCTGCTCAAGCCAACCTAGGATTTTGACCTGTTCCACCCTACCCAGGGGCCAGGCTTACCCCAGTAGACCCTAGCACTGGGCTCGCCTCCAAGGACTTAGGCTCCAGACTGGATCTCATTGCCCCAGAACTTAGACCAGCTTTAACTGACCTAGGCTCCATGCTGGCCCCCACAAACTCAGGCATTATTTTAGCTCCTGTGGCTTTAAACTCCAGGAAAGCACCTGTGATCTCAGATTCTAGATCAGCACTGGTGGACTCAAGTTCCATGTCTGTTCCAGCACTAGGCCAGTCCCAAGCTCCATTCCAGTCCCAGGCTCTGGTATATCCAGGATCTAGTCCTGCTCTGACAGAACTAAGGTCTAGACCCAGCGCTGTGGACCCTGTTGCCAGGCTGGCCTCCACAGACTGAAGTTCCAGGATTACATCTGCAGACTCAGGCTGTAGGCTAGCTCCTATGGACCTAGAACAGAGGCCCACCCCTTAATACCCAGCCTCAAAGCCCATTCCAGTGGACCTAGTCTCCAGGCCTATCCCAGTACCTAGCCAGCTCCTGCATACTTAGGCTCAAGGACCCACCCAGTGTCATTTCAGCTCCTATGACCCCAGGCTTTAGGGTGGTCTCAATAGACACAGGCTCCAGGCCTGCCCTCATAGACCCAGGCTCCAGTGCCATCTCTATAGATCAAATCAACAGGTCTAGCTCAGTGACTTCAGGCTCCAGGTCTAACCTCACAAACCCAGCTCACGTACCCACTGACCCAAGCACTAGACCAGTGTACCCAAGGACTCTAACAGCAAGCCTCCCCATAGAACATTCCAGGTGGCCTGCCCAGAATTTCTGGACAGGCAGACTGTTTTTTGGGATTCCCCAGAAAAAAGCCAGTCTCCAAAGATTGAAATAAACCTCTACTTTTTCAAATGTTTAGACACCAATGCACAGCCACAATGATCAGAACAATCAGAGAAACATAACACCAACAAAGGAATAACAAAGCACCAAAGGCACCCCTAAAGAAATGGGGATTTATGAGCTGTCTGACAAATGATTCAAACTAACTGTTTCTAAGAAAGCTCAGCAAAACTCAATAAAATACAGAGAAACAATTTAACAAAGGCAAGAAAACAATAAATAATCAAATTAATAAATTTAACAGATCGAGATTATTTTTAAAAATCAGACATTTTGCACATGAAAAATACAATAAAGGAAATGAAAAATGTGACGAGATTGTCAACAGCAGAATTGATCAAGCAGAAGGAAGAATCTGTGAACTCAAAGGTAAGTTATTTGAAAATTCACAGAGCAGAAGGAAAAAATAGAATGAAAAAGAGTGAAGAAAGCTTATGGGATTTATGGAAAAATGGAAAGAGCCAATGTTTGCATTATAAGAGCTTGAAAGAAGAAAAAAGAGACAAAAAACAATAAAACTTAAGGAAGTAATAACAGAACACTTTCCAAACTGGAGATGACAGGAAGTTCAAAGGTCTCCAATAAGATTTAACCCAAACAAGGCTGTACCAAGATATATAGTCAAACTGTCAAAAATCAAAGACAAAAAGTATTCTGTATTAAAGAAGAGAAATGAAGCATGTCACATATAAAGGAGTTACAACAAGGCTAGCAGAAACTAGCCGTGGTTAGAAGTGAAACCTTATAGGTTTCATGTCTCAGATGAAGCCTTATAGGCCAGGAGAAAATGGGATAATAGATTCAGTTGCCAAAGGAAAAAAAAAGCCTATCAAGAATATTATAATTGGAAAAGTCTGTCCTTCTGAAACAAAAAGAGAATTTCTCAGACAAACAAAAGCTGAAGGAGTTCATCACCACCAGACCTGTCTTACAAGAAATGTTAAAGAGAGTTATTCCAGTTAAAAGAAAAGGGCACTAAATAGTAACATGAAAACATATAAAAGAATAAAACTACCTGGTAAAAGTACACAGACAAATTCAAAATGTTCTAATACTGTAATAGTACTGTGTAAGTCAAATATATTTAAGATAATATGTTAGGAGACAAAACTATTACTAATAATAGCTACTGTAACTTTAAAGAAATATGCAATATAAAAAACTGTAAATTGTGAAATCAAAAACATAAAACGCTGGGGAAGGTGAAGTAAAAATCTTGGGTTTTTTTAATGCAATTAAATTTAAGTAGTTATCAACTTAAAATGGCCTGTTATAACTACAAGATGTTTCACGTAAGTCGCATGATAACTACAAAACAAAAACTTACAGTAGATACAAGAAAATAAAAGGAATTAAGGCATTATGCTAGAGAAGATCACCTAATTATAAAGAAAGAAAAGGATCTACAAAATATCCAGAAAGCCTATAACAAAATAGCAGTAGTATGTACTTACATAGCAGTAATTAACTTGAATGCAAATGTTGCAAATACTTTGTCACTTCACACGTGAAAGTTGTTCCTATGTTTTCTACAACAACTCTGTCTTTAAGGGAAAAAAATAAACCAGTAATCAAATAATTACGTTATCCAGCCCCTTTAACCCACTTAGAGTTTCCTAATAATGTGAAATAACTTCACTCTGGCTATTGTTAGGTTTATCCTGGTTTTATCTAATATAAATTTGATATATTTAAGTATTTGAGAGTATATGCTATGCATGCTTGTTTCCAAATCATCAAATAAGCCATTGTTTCAGCTGTAAAGAAAGAGATTTTCATGTTGCACATTTGAAGAATACATATGAGTAATTATCTAGCTACATGAAATACGCAGTAGAAAAGCAGTGCTCTCTTTCAATTTATTAACAAAAGAAATAGAATCAATGATAACTGAGAAAATGTGCTCCCCTGAAGTTGACTACGTTCACTGTGGTAAGCAAGGCATCCTTTGATTACGATGAATGGGTTTTGCAGCCTTCTCTTGACTGTGAAACATACAATCTGTAACGAAGCTGTGAGGTACTTCTTTCTTAGAAAGCAATTCTGGGATTTACCCAAGCTTAGCAAGGGCAGCATTGGTGTAGATCCATCCATATGTGACAATGTGTTTTTATGCTTTTAGCAGAAGTTTTTGATAAGCTTGAACATATCATTGTCTTTTCTTTTTGGATGCAATGGTTCATAACACAAGCCTTTGTCTGTGATCACTTTCTCTTGTATGAAGTACACAAACACTGACAGCTGAATGCGGTGATCAGCTGTCCTTGTCTCATCAAGTTGAATACCCAAGCACAAGGAGAAAATCTCAATGTATTCTATAACCTGCTGCAAGTGATGCTTGTTAGTTTTATTAATTCTAACAAATCATTCCATTTGACAGTAAAACATTGAGAAGTTATTTTGTTTTTTTAAATGTACAATTTACAATACTATTTTGTTATATTATCAATGTTTTAACTATAGCAAAACCTTCCCCCACACCACTCCTACTCATATATATATATAAAACTATATAAAACTATATATAACTCATATATATATATAACTTTTTACTAGTGCATATTCTTATGCTTCGATGAAAAGAACCCAATTCAAGCTTGCATAAAAAAAGAATAAATAACTTTATGAGCTCATGTAATTAAAAGTCCAGATGTGAGTATGATTTCAGACTTGGCTGGATCTAGGGGCTCTTCCATATATTTAAGATATGGCTTTCATTCATCATTTTTCACTCTGTTCGTCTCCATATTTTTGTTTTCAGTATAAAAATATTTTCTACATATTTTTATCTCCCCAACACCTAGTAGCTGAAGATATATATCCTCTGATTTTTCAGTTTAGCAGAAAATTATATCTTTCTCTAAAATTAAGAAAAAAAAAGTAGAGTTTAGCCTTGGAGACTCAATGGCTCAGAATGGCTCAGTCTGGGCTATCTCACTGTCCCTAAATAAAACTCTGAGGCCTGGTTGGCCAAGCCTGGTCGCATACTCGACTCCTGACACTAAACTTGGAGTCAGCTTCACCAAACCCAGAAAGACTAAAGAAGATGTCTCCAGATTCAGGGTACTCTTACTAGAAGAAAAGGTGTTGGATGCTGAGCACATAGAAACACCAAATATCATATTATAATTATAATATATATATAATATTATTCTTACACTTCCCAAGCACCTCTCTAATGATCAATTTGCAAGTGCTATCAATATCTTACTGCCATATCATGATCTGGTAGATTTCACCGTGTGGAGGTCATATCCAACTCCATTCCCAAATCATATGTCAGTTCAGGAAGCATGTATAGCTTGAGATTGACATTTTAAAATAATCTGTTGCACAGTGCACATTAAAGACACTGAGCTCTGTCCATTTTAAGTCATCTAGAATAACCGCTAGCAACAAACACAGTCTTTCCATTAGTATTTTTTCAACATGACATGGACAAAATTCACAGACAGTAGCGCAAATGGTATGGGTTTTGTTCGTTGCTTTCTTTGTTTTTGTGGGACCGCTCTCTTTCCAACTCACATAGTCAAGGTCTAACCAAATTCAAGGAACAATTTTTCACAGTCAAATCATCATATTGGTGAACATCAAGGAAATCATTAAAATATGGAGGATCAGATTTAACCATAACTATGGAATTTAACTCAAGTAACTTCTTTCAACTTATCTCACCACTATAGAATCCTTGCTGGAGTCGCTATGATCATAAAAATGACAGCACAAAATTTTATCTTGACATAGCCAGTGCCGGTGAATCGTATGCCTATGTTAGCTGTTTCAGCTTAATTTATATATTTAATGATTTGACTTTTAAACAAACTACATGTGTCTCCCTTTCCAAGACAAAGCAGCTTCCACTCTTACTTACCAAGCGTTGTTTCACACCCTGAAAGGCAAATGTCTTCATGCCACAATGTTGTGTGAAATGAAAGCTATATACTGGGAAGTCCAGTATACAACAGTCTCAACCAGAAATACCCAATGTCTACTATGCATATACAGCAATATAATAAGGAAAATAGAAATGCCACTTTCTGCTTCCCATGACTTTCATCTTGCTCTTCCCTATTTCATCTGTACCCAAAGCATGCATTTCTCACTTCCTTGCACATCAATTTCTGCTGGACTCTCGCAGATCCAAACCATGCATTCCACTTTACTCTCTCACAAAATCAAAGAATCTCTGCACTAAATAATGTCTTTCAGGTCACCTGGTTGTATATTTAAATCACCTATAGAAGATTCCCTATCTTAGAGTCTCTGCTTTATAATGGGAGAGGTATTTGAAGTGGTCCAAATCACAGGTGCTGGGGGCTAGCACTTCTAAACCCAGCTCCCTCATATGAATGGGTGATCTTGGTAATTTACTTACCTCTGTTAAGACCCAATGTCATCATATGGAAATAATAATAGAAATAATGGTGTCAACCTCTTGGGACATTAGCATGAAATTCATGAGGCAATGCCTATACAGTGAGTTTAACACAAAGCTATGTTTGTGTGGTAGAAGCTCAATAACTGATAAGATCTATGTATCTATCTATATGTCCATATTTATATTTCTATTTTCAATAAAGTTTCATTTAATTATATAGCTACTACACACTGAAAAATGTAATCAGGATAATACAGAATGAAAGAACAAAAAAAATCACACATAATTTCTCCAATGAGATGCAAATTTTATTGAATTTGGTGCTCTTCCCTTTAAGCTTTTTTCCACTGAATGTTTTTCTTTACCATAGCTGAGATCATATTACGTATATATTTTGGAAACACATTTTTAATATTATAACATAAATAATTCCCCATGCCACTAAAAATGCTACATAAACATCATCACTAACGTTTAAATTTTCACCATGCAGTCTTACCCCGATTTAATTAACTATGCCCCTGTTTTCGAACATTGAGGACAGACATATTTTTCAAGCTACATTTGCATAAAACATGAGAACTATCTATATTGACACAGGGTTTGTTGGAAAGGAAACAGGGTAATATACACTTAACATGACCAGGCGAAAAAAGATATTGGATAAGATACAACAAACGGTCTTTCTTCTAGTTCTTCATTATATTAATATTAATATTATTACCAATAATAACACTTATGTAAGTGCCTACTATGTGCCAGGAATGCTGCATTATTTAATTTTGTCATGCAAAAAGACTTGTGAGGTAGGTTTCATAGAAGAGGAAACTGAAGCATAAGAGATGTAAGCAAACTCATGTCACTAGTGACTGAGTCAGAATTTGAATCTAAATATGTCTGCCTAAAATATTCTTGTCTTTTCACAAAATTCGGTGGCCAGACTACTTTGGTCTGCCTATGATTCTCACTCTGGGGTCAGGTGGACCCCGTGACAGCCATAGCAAAGGTAAGTTTCTTGGTTAGATTCCAGAAAATGCACAGATGCTAATAAAAAACAAACAAATAAACAAAAAAAACACACAAAGAAAATCTTTTTTAAAAAAGAAGGAAATGCAGCTAAACTCTTTGTGACAGGTTTAGTCCAAGCCAATTGTGGTGACCCCATTCCCTCTTCCAGTGATAGATTTGATAATGGGCACATGACCTAATTCTGGCAAGTAAATTTTGAGAAGATTTCTTTTGAGAAAAAGAAACAGGGCTGGAATTCTGGGAAACATTTCTTCATGATAAGAGTACCAATAAGTAATGATCCTTCTTCTTCCTCTTAACTTTTTTGTCTGGGCGTAACACCTGGAACTGCTGCAAAGTCCTTGTTCCTGGGTTGAACATGAAGTCAGCACAAAGAATGTCAATGTGGAGGCATCATACAAATGTGAGTCATTAAAGATCTGTCACATTATCCTACCTCTGGACTTGATGTTATAGAAGATAATGAATTTCCTTATTGGTTCAGTCTATTTTGAGTAAAGTCATCTGTTACTTGCTGCTAAAGGCATTCTATCTGACTTCAAGAGGATCTTTAGTAGCCTAAGACTCTTAAGTCAATCTATCTATCATTGCATTACACTTATTAAGTGTGTAATGATTTTGACCACATTTCTACATCTATCTTCTAAAGAGAAATGCATAACTTACCCCTGATGGTTTTTGGGCAAACATCATTATTCCATTTAAGTAATGGAAATCTAAAACTTACAAAAACTAAGTAACTTGAAGAAAGTGGCTTGAATAAGTATCTGTGTCAGAATTTCAACAACAGTACTCTGGCACCAGGGTGCACATGTTCATGTGAATTCATATGTAAACTCACATTTGGATGCTGCCGTACGGTAGCCTCAGTACTTTTATGTTCACCATTCCACCTGATTTTTGACATCAAATCTATCACTTTGCAAACGCGGTTTTATTATGTCCACTCTTTAATGTACTGTAGTCCAAGAAGGCATGTGAGCTTTTCAAGGTGACGTAGCAAGGAAAGAGAAATAGGCAAGACCCACTGTTCTGGAATGAATGTTTGTGATGTCCTCCCAGATTCATTCGTGGAAACTTTGCCCATCCATGTGATGCTATTAGGGAGTCGGATTTTGGGAGGTAATTAGGATTAGTTGAGATCATGAAGGTGGAGTCTTCATGAATGGGATTAGTCTTCTTATAAGAGTCAGAATTGAGCTTGCTTCCCTCTCTCTGCTGTCAGACCAGTGAGAATCCAATGAGAAAGCTACAGTCTGCATCTGGAAGAAGACCCTCACTAGAACCTGAGCATGCTGGAACCCTGATGTTGGACATCCAGCCTCCAAAACTGTGAGAAATGTATTTCTGTTGTTTTTAAGCCGTTTGGTCTATATTATTTTTGTTACAGCAGTCCAAGCTGGCTAGGATGCCTACCCTGATGCATAAAAACAGATTTCCTGTAGCAAAACAATATTGTTCACCATGCAGCACTCTTTGTTTCAGTCCCTTTCATAGTAAAGTTAAGGTCATGTGGCTAGTCTGGCCAATAGGCTATGAGCAAAATTGGTATGAATTACTCTTGGCCCAAGGTAGTTAGAAAAGCTTGTAATTTCTTTATGGCCTCTTCGACGTTTTCCATTATTTTCATGGCTGGAAGTGAAGAGCACCACCACACCAGAGTTGCTGGAATGAAGCAGCCAAGGCCCAGCCTGGATGTCCCAATTGATGATGGATGAGAGTGTTAAACCTCCATCCTGCACGGGATGGAACACCAAGAGCCCCAAACCTACGTGTAAGTTAACATTAGTATGAAATTAAATCTGATATGTTCAGCCATGGAAATTTTGGGTGTTTGTGTTACTGCAGCACACATATCCTATTCTAACTAATTCAGCTGCTAGAATATCAATAGCTGGTTGGTTTAACCAGTACCTAAGAAGAGGTTTCGTTTAACTTTTGAGTACCTGGTAGACCATTTCAACATATAATGTCTTTCTGGGTTTTCAGCTTCTACTTTAAAGTCCTCGGATACAAAGTGCTGATGCTTTTTAAAGCTCTTTCTTTACTTTGTTTTACATGGGTGAATAGTTGCTTTATTTATTATGCAGTTGGTGGTGGTTATGGAGAATTTTTCTTCACTGTGCTTCAGATTTATAGAGCTGGGCTGCCCTTTTATTAGACAATATATTCAGTTTGGCATTCTTAGATGCCTAGAGAATTTGGCATAGATATACTTTTATCATAAAAAAATTCTCATAATGATTATTATTAGCATACCCTGTTGTTTATCAAACTCGAGTGCAAAAAAAATGCATATGTAGTTGTGAAAGCCTAAGTCTTTTGGTCTTTGAGTAGAATAAAGAATGGCATAAATATTCCTGAGGCTTAGTGAATATACTCGCCAAAAAATTACATGAGCTACTAAAATTACAAATAGAGTATTGCTGCTGGTATCCTTGAAACTAAGGTTTCCCTACTATACAATGGATTTAACACACATGAATTTCCCTATTATACCTCCAGGGCATAGATACAATTTACTTGAATCTTGAAAGCATCAAATCCCGACTGACTGCTCCTGGGGAAATAAGGAAAGCTCCATCTTTCACCCCTAACATTGCAGAGCCTGAGGAAACATTGGCAGTCACCTAGTTGGAACTCCATAAATTACAATTAAAAAAAAAAAAGCCAAGAGAATAGGAAATAATCGTCAAAAGGTGGCAAAAGTAGTTAGGATCTAGCCCAATGTTTTTCTCTATTTTATGTCTTCTTCTAGATCTCAAAAAAAGAAGCAATGGGACCACATCATGCGTCCTTCCTCCTGCTTTTTAAAGCAACAGTCATCTTGCTCCGTATCTTAGGTTTAACAATAGGAAAATATAGTCTTTCAGGCTGGGCATGGTCTCTGTGTATCAATTAATACTACCATTTGGGCTGGGTGCGATGGCTCATGCCTGTAATCCCAACACATTGGGAGGCCAAGGTGGGCGGATCACGAGTTCAGGAGTTTGAGACCAGCCTGGCCAATATGGTGAAATCCAGTTTCTACTAAAAATACAAAAATTAGCTGGGCATGGTGGCACGCACCTGTAGTCCCAGCTACATGGGAAGCTGAGGCAGAAGAATTGCTTGAACCCAGGAGGCGGAGGTTGCAGTGAGCCGAGATAGCGCCACTGTACTCCATCCTGGGCAACAGAGTGAGACTCCATCTCAAAAAAATAAAACTAAAAAAAATTTTAAAATACTACTATTTGTTGAACACCTGCCCAGTAGTCAAAACTAAGCTACAGTTTTTTTGTTTGTTTGTTTGTTTGTTTTTAATTCTCACAACAATCCAATGAGATGGAGGTCACCATTTTAGAAGGTTCAGAAAAATTAAGTGATTAGTTCTGAGTACATGAATAGCAAGAGATAAAGACAGAATCCAGAGTCAGATCCCTTCTCTCCAGTGGTCCTATGTAACACTGTCCTCAGGAACGAAGTAAAGCGTCATTATCCCCATTTTACAGAAAGAAAGCTGAGTCAAAAAATGTTAAGCAAATCATTTAAAATATCACATTAACTCAGGGACTGAGCTGGAACCAAGTATGCCAAAATTTCCAATGATCAGAGATTATTTTTTTGCTCCTAGCTAACCCATTATTCTCTGTGTTGAATTTAGTGGCATATGAAGTGAAGAATGGAATGAGTATGGTCAGAAATACATTTTGTTCTCCTTTTAAACTTCTGTTTTCCAGATAAAATGAAGTGTCTACATAATATGTGTATCTTACCACTTAGAACGTATCCAAGAATTTTTTTATTTTTATTTTTATAAGGCTAGAGAGGAGGTTGTCTGGCACATGACAGCACTCATTGAGGTTTTGCTATTGTCTTTGGAAAGAGGGCTGTAACCACAGGAGCCAGGCAAGATCCAGACATGGAGAAATTCAGAAAGTTGCCATGAGACCTCATGCCTTGTGATCTGTCTCATAGGAATCTATAAGCATCACCTCTTCAGAGGAACACTTGTGTCCTCATAAATTATTTATTTCAGAGCCTACTTACTTCTGGGATAAAGGTGATCGGCCCAAAGTCATAGAATTTAGATAATGAATGATCTTAAAAACTAGCAAGTATGCTATCTCATTTTGCAGATGAGAAAGCTGCGATTTCAGAGAGGGACAGTAGCTTATCAAAGGCTGTGCAAGTCAATTTGTGACAAAGAATAAACCAGACAAAAGGTTATCACAAGGCTCATATCATGGCCAGCTGAATGACTGAAAATCTGGATATATACTCTATAAACAATGTCATGGTGCCATGGCGCAAAGAAAGTTGAACTACAGAAAAATAAGAAGAGTGTGATGGTAACTCTAAGCCAAAGGCAGAGGAAGAGAAAAAAAAGGTAATTAAAAAAAATTACTCTGTATTCAGTTAGCCAGCATTTATTAGTCACCTACTCTGTGGGAAAGCATAACCCTATGCTCAGGGCAGCAAGGGGACAAAGTGATTACACTGACCCTGTCTTTAAGGAACTTAACATTTTCTTAGGGGAGCATCCACTTAGTCACAAAGGTTGGAAGAGATACATTTTGGAAGAGCAGTACAGATAAATTGGTTTAGAGAATCAGAGAAAGAACAGATGTCAGAGATGATCAATCATTGTCAGCCTACTAAACTGCAAGGAAATCTGCTCATAATTTGGGGGAAGGTCTTATGTTGTTAGAGTTCCTGCAATTCCTCCAGCTTGGGAAGACACACTAAAAAATACAGAGCAGCTGGTTAAAAAAAAAAAAAAAAGTGTTATGCCTTCTCTTCACCACCGCCCTCCATCCACACTTCTTCCTCAGACTCTCCTTGCGTATTCTTTTCCCATTCAAGCCTGCCTTATGAGTTCCCCATAACTTAATTTCACATTTATTGATGTCTACTCTCTGTCTGCTGACCACAGAAGAGGCTATTTTATGTACATCTCATCAACTGCTTACCACATAGTAGACACATGATGTAACTAACTCCATTTACATATGGGAAAATGGGTATAGAGACTTTAAGCTGTTTGCCAAAAGTCACACAGCTAGAATGCATTGGAGACTGGATTTCAATCTTGAAAACAAAGCTCCAACTATGAAGGAAAAGAAAATGATCAATTGAACTACAATAAAATAAAAAATGTACATGCATAAAATACATCATTAAATCTATTTATAAACTTATCCAAATGATAAATATAGCTTAAACATTTACCTTAACATCTTAATTATAGCTTAAACACCATCTATATATCTATTTACCTAGATGAGATAGACTTAACGCACACACACATGCACACACAGAAAGACAGAGAGAGAAAATTTACATCTTAAATTATATTTATTTATTTCCATACATTATTACTGGATACTGGAGACATGAGGACACTATTCTCACAAAGTCCCGCCACATAAGGCAAGCCAATTTCCCCTTCTTGGGCTTCAGAAAAAAACAAAAGCTAATTAAAATGAAGAAATATGCAATGAATTAAATTAAATATGTAGATGTCAGCTTCGAACATTTCTGGTTGCAAATTTCAGGTTCAATATTTTACTAGCTTCTGAGCAAGTAACTTCATCACTCTGTAACAGTATTGTCATCTGCAAAACAGGAAAACAATAGTAAATATCTTACCTGGCTGTGCAAACATTAAACAAAATTGTGCATTTAAAGTACTCAGTACATTTCTGTTTAGAAAAAAAAAAACTCAAACTGTGCTATTCCCTCACTGCCACACCAACATAAAAATAATCAATACAGAAGACTTCTCTTAACAAATGGGGGGTGGGGAGGGGTTCTTGTCACCACCACAGTTACTTCTGCAGCAGGCACCAACTGGGTGTCTTCCAGTTCAATTCTCGTATTGTCTACCTGGAGAGAGTGTCAGATCTCACAGGTTGAGGGCTCAGTCTCAAGACATGCCCCCTGTTTAGACAACAGTCCCAAGTCCAGGTCTCTGGAACTTCTGAATGACAGGCTTAAAGTTGGTGTTCCCACAACCGCCTCTTTGGGTTTGATTAATTTGCTAGAGAGTCTCACAGAACACTTACCAATTTATTACAAAGTATATGACAAAGGATACAGATGAGGAAATGCTTAGGGCATGGTATGGGGAGAGGGGCACAGAGCTTCCCTGCCCTCCCTGGGTGCACCACTCTCCAGGAACCTCCATGTGTTTAGCGATCCAGAAGCTCTTGAGCCCCATCTTCTTAGGTTTTTATGCAGGCTTCATTATAAAGGCATGGTCAACAACCATATAGAAATGCCACTGGACAAAAATCATGTGATTGAAACCAGCAAGGCCTGCCAGAATTTTCTTGGCCTCTCTGTGTAGCATTCCTTCCTCTAGTGTATGGAGCAAGACCTTCTCTGGAATGAGCATCTTTTGACCCAAAGTTGGATTAGAGACCTACCTTGGGCTGGTGGAAGGAGCACAGGACAAAGTCGGAAAGAGAGATTCTGTTTCCTGATGCCTGCCTCTGAGGCCTAGAAGCACCCTCACATTATAACAAGGGCCATGGGAGTTATGAGCTTCCTTTTGGACATGAATTTAGGAAAGGACAGAGCATATAAGCGTTTTGTAGAAGTAAAAGCCTCACTCACCACCAGTGAGAGAAGAAAGAAAAAATTTCAACTACATCAGGAATGATAACCAGTTGCATATGTGCTGACTACCTTAAGAAATTCACATAAGTGATTGAGACAATCTAAATTAAATTAAAACTTAAAGTAAATTGAAATGTCCCTGATTGTGATGAGCTGGAGAGCTTGGAGAGCTGGCTCCTCCTTAGATAGTGGGTATCCCTTTAAATGCCCACTTCCTCAGAGATTTCCTGACCTCCCTGAAAAGATAAAGTCTTGTTAAAAGGATTTGAAGAATCTCATAGTTCTCCTTCACATTGTCCATTTTCTAAGACACTGTACTTCACTCTGAGATCGTATGTCATCTTAGATAGTATGCAATCATTTTGAATGGTCTCTGCTTTCTGTCTCTATCACTGAATGGTAAGTCATATGGGGGCAGAGACATATCTCTCTTGTTCAACATTTGCCCTCATCTTGCCCATGACAGCACCTGGCACAAGTGGCAAATAAAATAAGGTGAAAATAAACATGACAGTGATCATTAGGGAATGAAAGGAAGGGGAAAGAGAGACAGAAATGTGGGAGAAGGAGGGATGCTGGGGTTTCATGCTGATCTTCTAAACTCAGGTTTAGAACTTTTCCTTTTATTGCACCAGAGTCTGTCTGTCTCTTCTATTTTCCTCAATTTTTAAACTTTTGTTTGTTTGTTTGTTTGAGACATAGAATCTTGCTCTATGGAGAGCAATGGTGAGATCACATCTCACTGCAGTCTTGATCTCCCAGGTGGAAGAGGTCCTCTCAAGTAGCTGGGAGTACAGGTGTGCACCACCACACCCAGCTAATTTTTGTATTTTTGGTAGAGATGGGGTTTCACCATGTTACCCAGGGTAGTATCAAACTCCTGAGCTCAAGCAATCTGCCCGCCTCTACCACCCAAATTGCTGAGATTATAGGTATGAGCTGCTGTGCCCGACCATTTTAAACTTTTTTTAAAAAGTAATTCAGATTATTATACAGCTAGATGTGGGGCTGGCATTTTAGAAGGTCTGGGGGAAGCTTTTTATACTGGCTGGCTTGATGCATAATTTGAGTAACACATCAAACATAGGCAAAGGAGAACCTGGGGTGCTGTAGTCATCAGCTCACTTTTATTTTTTATTTATTTGTTTTTGAGACAGGGTCTTATTTTGTTGTCCAGGCTAGAATTCAGTGGTATGATCTTGGTTCACTGCAACCTCCGTCTCCGGGGTTCAAGCAATTCTACTGCATCAGCCTCCTGAGTAGCTGGGATTACAGATGCATGCCACCACACCAGGCTAATTTTTGTATTTTTAGTAGAGAGGAGATTTCTCCATGTTGGTCAGGCTGGTCTCGAACTCCCAGCCTCTTGTGACTGCCCGCCTCAGCCTCCCAAAGTGCTGGGATTACAGGCATGAGCCACTGCACCTGGCTCTATCATTGGCTCACTTTTAGTTGAGCCCAAATAAGGCACTGCTGGGGGAGAAAAGTGATGAGCTTGCCCACAGCTAATCTCAGTCACCTTGATAAGGTTAGCAGATTTAAGATCTACAACACCACTTCAAGGGTGGAAATGGGTGCTTTTAACAGACAACACTCTTTGAACCTGAATCTGCTTCAGTCATGGGTCACCTTAATCCTTCCCTAGATTGAGGAGTCAGTCTCCTAATGTTTGCTTTTCCCAGGCATATCTTTACAGACAATCGGAAATACACTAAACTCCAAGAATGAGTCCAGCCCATGGGACATCACTGTACACACAGCATTTTCTCTGGATCATGTTGTTAATATAGGCTGGTCTACTACCCTGTCTCAGTCATCATCCCTGGTTATCAGGCGAGGCCCCAGCATTTTCCAGACACCTGTTAGTACCTGGCACACTGCCAGGAGGAACCTCAGAAGATGAACCATCATCCTACCCTCCCATTTTAATATAATGATTGAATGGGGACCAGAGAGGAGAAATGACTTGGCCAAGGCCTCACATTGTGAACCATTATGATAGAGCTAGATCTAGAACCAGGTACCCTTGATCAAAGTTGAGAACCAGGTATGCTTGACCTGAGTCAGGTCTACCACTGGGAGAAAATTCCAACTTTTTAAAAATTTTTCTTTCTTTTTTAAAAGAAAGAAAATTTAAAAATTTTTTAAATTTTTCTTTTTTTAAATGCATTGCAGATACTGGAAGAGGCCCAAGTGGCAGGGCCACTTCCATGGCCAAATATCCAGGTCCTCATTATACAAAGTCACTGATCCTTCTTGTACTTTTTCCCTTAGTCAACAGAAAAGGGAAGAGGCCGCATCTCTTCTTCTATTTTCATTAAAGCCCGGGCTCAGGGGAAAAAAATCCCTCTCCCTACACCCCAACACACACATATGTCTTGATTTAAACTAAAACTTCAGGTCTACTAAATGACCCACTAAATACAGGGGCACACAGGATGTAGACTGTTTAAATCCTATTATAGTTCATTTTAATGTAAATTTAGTGATCACTAAGGGGTGCCCTAAAGGCGGTGACTGTGATCCCTGGTGCAACTGCCCTCCCCAAACATCTTGGAAAATAAACAGAAAGAAACAAGGTCCACATTTTTCATGTCTGTTAACTCTGCCACATGTGGCAACCACCTAGGTTTCTGTAATAAGAAACTGTTATAATTAAGCCCTTTTCTCCCCATGCCACACTGGTGCTCAGAGTCTGCAGGGAGCGATAAGAAAGTCCTGTTCTACTGAATGTTTTGACATTGTCTTTTGAAATGCACAGCTATAGAATATAAAACCTTTTTTTATTTGGGTTGTGGGAGACTGAAAATTGTATAAGCAATTATATGTGAATTGGAAATGCAATGTTAAATGTTGAACAAAGGGTATATTTTCTCCTAATTCCAATGAAGCTGTATTTTTCTAATGGACTCCCATGACTCAAACATATATAAAGAGAGAAAAAAATATGTTTAATCTTCCAGTTGGTTATAAGACTCTGGTATACAGAAGAACTTTATAACAGTATGGGAGTTTATAATCCCCCAGCAGGAGGATTAGAAATTTGCAATGAGAGAACTCCTTAATCTTGCACTTACATAACTACACACTTTTAAGATTTAAATTGTACAAATCAAAAAAAAATGAAGATCATTTTGTTCTTTTCTAAAGGGTACTCATAGATAAATGATGACTGGTTACAGCCTATTGAATGTTAGAAACATTTGTAGAATGTAATTTATTCATACCAAATACATCAGAAAAGTAACTCTAGTGTTAAATTACAGCATGAAGAAATTAAAAGGCAGAAGTGAGCAGCTGGGTTTAAATGGATGCTCTGAGGTTTGTAGAAAATGTCAAAAGGGTTCAAATGTTCCTAATGTGAAAGTAAATATTTGGGCATATTGCAGGAAGGCTTTCTCTCAGTGTAAGATAATAAAGTTTTTCATGGGATATGGTAGAAAGAAAAAACTGTTTAGTCTAGTTCATTTAATTTCCATATGCTTTATTAATAAATGATTATACCCCAAAGATGATGTTCTTACTCACTTTCTTTCTTATTCAACTCTAGTTCCCCATAAAGTTTATTCTCCAGTGAATCAAGCAATCTTTATTTTCCTTTTCCTTACTGATTTTTCTTCATTTAGCAGAAATTTCATTGGAGCAATAAGACACGTATTCTTGGGAACTTGAGGACCAGAGGCTAATAAGGAGTCCATGGTTGACAGGATCTAGGAATACACAGACACTGTCGTCATCTAGCCCAAATTCCTTCCCATTGTTACAAGAGTTACAGGCACAACTAAGGTAAAGACAGGCAAAATATCAATTTGCAAATTCATGACTTCAGCCTTAAACTTAGTATGCTGAGCTGGGTTAAATGGATAATTATTTTGCTATGGTTTGAAATTTTTAATGATACCTCTCTTCAAATCCTAAGTTGCATCTTGGAATTTATCACTTTAGTAAGTCTAAAATAACAGCATGTCACTACAACAAGAGCAAAAAGTATATACAAAATAAAACAAAACAAAAAATATACAACCAAATAATCAAATCAAACAGAAATGTTTAACTCTGAAGGGAATAATACATATGTCTATAATTCTATCCACAAGTTTACTTTATATCCACACCGCTAGCTGGTAAATGTCTGGGAATTGAAACAACAAGGTCAGCATATATTTTCCTCCAAACTGAAGCAGAAGAAAGCTTAGCAGAATTTATCTATGACTTCAGGAGCAGAAAAAAGTTTTCTTACACAGGACACTAAAAGATCTAATCATATTGAAAAAACAAAAAAGATAAACTGGGCAACAATAAAACTTAAATGCTCTATCATAAAAAAGTCTCTATCTGTCTAAATGAAGCAGGGAGGAAGAAATATATATATATGTGTATATAATATGTATGTGTATATATATGTATATATATGTGTTTATAATATATATGTGTATATATATGTGTGTATATATAGCATTATATATATAGCATATATACATATACATATATACATACATGTATATATGTATATACCCTCATATATATGTATACACATGTGTATATATATACATATATATAGCATTATATATACATATATAGCATTATATATACACACATATATAGCATTATATATACATATATAGCATTATATATACATATATAGCATTATATATGTATAGCATTTTATATATACATATATATAGTATTATATATATACACACACACACACACACACACACACACACATATATATATATATAGCATTATGTTAATATTGGGGGAATCTTGTAACCACCTGATAGGTCCTTCCTGCCTGCTGCACAAACAAAATCAACTTACTAAGACCAAGGCATTGCAGTAAAGAAAGAGTTTAATTGATGTGAGGGCAGCCACACCATGTGGGAGATGGGGTTATTACTCATATTAATCTCCCCAAGAACTTGGGGATCAGAGTTTTTAAGGATAATTTGGTTTGTAGGGAGTAGGGAAGTGGGGAGTGCTGTGATTGGTCTGGTCAGAGATGAAATTATAGGGAGTCGAAACTGTCCTCTTGTGCTGAGTCAGTTCGTAGGCAGGGGCCGTGAGACTGGATGAGCCAGTTTATCAATCTGGGTGGTGATCCATCAAGTACAGGGTCTGGAAAATATCTCTAGCACTGCTTTTAGGTTTTACGACAGTGATGTTATCCCCAGGAGTAATTTGAGGAGGTTCAGAATCTTGCAGCCTCCAGCTGCAGGATTTCTAAACCATAATTGCTAATCTGGTGGCCAATTTGTTAGTTCTGCAAAGGCAGCCTAGCCCTTAAGCAGGAGAGGAGTTTGTTACCATTTTTGCTTCAAAGTTAGACTGTGAACTCCAAGTTTCTTCCAAAGCTAGCTCAGCCTACACCAGGAAATGAACAAGGACAGCGTGGAGATGAGAAGCAAGATGGAGGCAATTAGGTCAGATCTCTTTCACTGTTACAATTTTCTTAGTTATAATTTTTGCAAAGGTGATTTCAATCTGAGTAAGGGGTTGATGATATTTTCTTTACTTCTTTGCAATGTATATATCTAACAAAGAACTCTTATTCATAATATATGAAGAACTCTTTCAAATCAATAAGAAAAAGGCAAGGAATATTTTTTAGATGGGGAAAATACATAAATGAATGCTCAATTTCACTAGTAATCAGAGAAATTAACACAAAAGAATGTATATCACAACCTACCCAAAACAATAGGAAAGAGAAAAGGAAGAAGAAAGGGCCTAAGGAAAGAAGGAAGAAAGAGATGAAAGGAGAATATGAAGGAATAGACAATAGCAAGTGTTGACGAGGATTTACAGTAACTGGAAATCTTCCACACTTCTGGTAGAAATGTTATATAGTACAACCACTTTGAAAAACTGCTTATCAATAGCCTCTTCAGCTGAACTTCTATATCCTGTTACCCAGTAATTCTACTCCAAGCTCAAATGTACATATGCATAAGAATGTTCATATGTTCACTAAAAGACATGTACAAAATGTACATTTTCTAAAATGTTTAGAGCAACACGTTTTTATTTATATATTAATTATTTTATTATATTATACTTATTTATTATTAGAGATGTTCTTGCTCTGTTGCTTAGGCTGGAGTACAGTGACAAGATCACAGCTCACTGCACCCTCAAATACCTGTACTCCAGCAATCCTCTTACCTCAGCTCCTGAGTAGCTAGAATTACATGTGCACATCACCAGGCCTGGCCATTTTTTTTTTTTTTTAAGTTTTTATAGCGATGATATCTCAGTATGTTGCCCAGACTCTCCTGGAACTTCTGGCCTCAAACCATCCTTCCACCTCAGACTCCTAAAGTGCTGGGATTACAGGCATGAACCACTATATCCAGCCAGAAACATGTTTTTTTAGTAGTAAAAAGCTGAAAACAGACTAAATGCCCATCAGTAGTGGAATAAATAAATTATGGCACTCTCACACAATGGACTACAATACAATATTGAGAATGAAGGAACACTAGCTACACAATGCAAGATGAATGAATCTTACAAAGATAAAATTAAGCAAAATCAATTCAACACAAAGGAATACATACAGTGTGATGCTATTTATATAAAGCTTAAAAATTAGCAGAACTAATCTATGGTGATAGAAGTCTGGGTAAAAGTGAGCAGGAAGGGTGTTGATTGGAAGAGGTGGTAAAAGGGAAGTTTTAAGGAGAGAGAATGCTGGCAATTTTGTATGATTATTATTGATGGTAATAACTAAGCTGGTCTCATTTTATAAACATTTATTGGCTTTTATGAGTTATGACATTTTCTGCATATACTTTATATTTCATTAAAATTTATCTGAAAAATAAAATTAAATGTTGATATAAAAGACCTTTGCACCAATAAGAGTATTTCTCAAATTTAAGTACATAGATGAATGATTTTATAAAAAGGAAAATGTTGCTATTTAAATAAAGGTCGAAGGACTCAATTTATCAATAGACACCATTGTGAATGATAGTTAATTTAAGAAACTACAATCTTAGTATTTAAACCTGTTTTCAATTAACGTAACCACAGCAAATGAGAAGTTTAATCATTCTAAATTATAAAATGTATTTCTTGGATTATGACTGTTTGTTTTAATCTTACTAGTTTTTTGTTTTTGTCTACAGTTGAAAGAAGCACTTAACTGTAGCAGTCTGGATAGGCTAGGATACACAATGGAAAGCTAAATCTCAAGACCTCAAAATAACAAGGTTTGTTTCTTACTCAGAGCTTCATGTACATCCTGGGTCATCGGGGGACTCAACTCTACATCATCCTATTGTAGGATCTAGGTTTTTGGAGAGGCCACCAGTTTTGCTGGTCACTATGGCCAGATAGAGAGTGCAGTAAATGATTCACTACTTTTTAATGTTTTGCCCCAAAAGTGACACCCATCAGCACCACTCACATTTTAGTACCCAAAACAAGTCCAATGGCCATACCCAACACCAGTGAGGAAGAGAACTATAATTCTGTCCTCCTCCTGAAAGTAAACTTCAGTTATCGAGAGACTCAGTGACTTAGAATCCACCAATTTTGTTCTCACATCTGCAAGCCTAATCAGAGTGCTTTAACAGTGGTGTGATCCAATAATACTGGGAACACATCCCAGATACATGCGGGACAATTGCACTTGTTTCACCTACCACTGAAGTCTCAATGCTTGGCAGAATGCCTGACGCACGCCCCGTGCTCCCTGAATGCCTGCTGAATGTATGAAGACAGTTGGCAAAATCAATTCAATGCAAAGGGTATAAATATCCCTTATACAAAGATACAAAAAAAAATAAGATTATGTTTCAAAAAGACTGAAAAAGCATCTATTGGAGCGGGGATAAAAGCAAAAAACAAAATGGAAGACCAAAGGGGTGTCATACAGAAAGACAGAAAAGTAGAAAAGTACACAGTGGTCAAATGCAAATGACTACAATGGCCCAAATATGTATTGCAAATGAGCAAAATGGCCCAAAGATAAGATAATAGGGAGATGTAGGGACTGCGGAAAACAGAAGACCTTACTCTTCTCAGTTCAGTTATTTCTCAGTTCCAGCGACTTATTGTCATCCAGGAACCCACTGTCCCAGATCTTTCAGATTTTTGTTGTTGTTGTTGTTGTTGTTTGGACGGAATCGTCCAGGCTGGAGTGCAGCTGCGTGATCTCGGCTCACTGCAAGCTCCGCCTCCCGGGTTCACGCCATTCTCCTGCCTCAGGCCTCAGCCCCCCGCGAGTAGCTGGGACTACAGGCGCCCACCACCGCCCCCGGCTAATTTTTTGTATTTTTAGTGGAGATGGAGTTTCACTGTATTAGCCAGGATGGTCTCAATCTCCTGACCTCGTGATCCACCCGCCTCGGCCTCCCAAAGTGCTTTTACACTTTGGGGATTACAGGCGTGAACCACCGCGCCCGGCCATCCAGATCTTTCAGTTTTTTAGAGTGTTTACAAAGTTATTTTAAGTAAAATATCTCAATTTTCAAACACGAAATAAGCCAAACAAAACACTTTTGCTCACCAGATTTACACTCTGGGCCGTTGATGGGTAATGACCTCACTCTCATTACAAGTGAAATAATAGGGAACAGTGATTGAGGAAAGTAGCGATCCCACTGGCATTAAAGGCTGAAATCTGGTTGCAGAAGACTTTTTTTTTTTTTTGAAAAATCTTCAACATTTTCATCTGAATGTTACAGAAAGGTCAATAAAATTCAATGCAACTTGAAAACTTATATAAGGTTATATTTTAATCGTTCTAAAATAAACCCTGTATTCAAAAGTCCCGAAACAGTCATTTTTTTCCTACCTATAAGACAAAGACAAAGATTGTTTTCTCAGTTCACATTGCTGATTTTGCGGGATAATAGTTCAAGGGCATTGACAATAAAAAATGGAACATGCACCATGAGTGTTTTGCTGTTCCTGCTGTTGTTGAAATACTCAAGACTATTTGGCTTTCATCATCATCAAACATTCATTGTGCAAATATAATGCAAAAGTTTCAGTCCAAATGAAGCAGATACAGTAAGGTCAAAAATGTTCCCATAACCTAAACATTTTAGAACCAAGTTAAAAAAAATTCTATTAAGTATTTAATTATTTTTCAGTGCTTAGGGCTAATAGAGCCTGAATACATAGTTCTCCTTAATTTCATTAGCAGGCATTTATGAGTCCCTGCTGTGGGTGGATATGGAAGAAATATAAACTTTGGGGTATTTTTCTTTCTTGTTAAGATACAATGCAAAACAATTCATTGTAAATTTCAGGATCGAAATAGAGTAATCTTTTGAGGCTGCTTCTGGGAAGTATTCCTCACCTTCCCCGTTCAACAGAAGGAGGCATTAGTCCAAATTTCTGCAACTAAAATTCATCCAGGGGACACACTTTGATTTGAACACATACTCAAATATTTCTGGGATATTAACTCCTCAATTCTAAAGAGAGCTTCAAAGCGGTCACTTAAGCCTAAATTTAGAATTTATTTCCATCGGTTCCTATTCTTATCCATTATCCCTAATGGTTGAAGATATTGAAAACACAAGGACTTAGTCAGAAAAGAGGAAAAGTTTGTAGTCTTCTTTTACAGAACTCATATAGCCATTATAAATTGTGCAATTCCTACTGAATTGCACACATCTAGGGTTTTGTTTGATTGAAAAGTTCATTGTGACTATGAATGGAGGGTTCAATCTTTGTTTTTTCATCCCCAATTTATCACCCCCAAAAGCTTGCAAGGTATGTAGCTAGGGAGAGGTAAATTCCGTTTCCTGTGGGTTTTCTGTAGAAATCCCTTTTTGGATTGTACAGATGAACCTCACTCTGAAAAACAAGAAGAAATGATGGATACTTATCCCCAATGACATGGTAGACCCTGAAGTAATGAGCACTTACTCAATTCAACAGCTTACTCACATCCAGATGTTCCAGGCGCAGGTTCAGTGGGGTTAGTGAGCATGAATAGATCTATTCCACACATAAGAAGTTAAAAAAAAGAAGAGGTCACTGAAGAATGGACTTTTCCAAAAAATTCCTGCCTCTCCTGTCCTTGCAGAGGGTAGAAATATGAGGACAATGTTCCTAACATTTGTCTTATTTTGTCCCCAGTTCATTTGGGCTCTGGCATTAGACTGAATGGGAGGGAAATCTAGCTTCATCATGTATTAATTTAAGTGACATTGTGTGAGTCACTTAATCTAACTGCACCTCAATTTCATCAGTAGAAAGGGGTTATAATAATACCTACCTTGTAGGACTGTGGTATGAACCAAGAAAATGTCTGTTAAGTGCATCATACAGTACTTTGTATGTATGTAAAATAAGAATTTAATAACTGCTGTTATTATTATCAGTGTTTAATTGTTATCGTTATTATTATTATTTTGTTTTCAAATTAGGGGCTGGTTCTATAACTGCAAATGAATTTAAACTTGAGAATTTTTTTGAATATTTGTCTTTTTTTCCAGATTTATTCAAGAAATGTAAGCTTGTTTATTCCAAACTTCAAATATTCCCACAACTAAAGGTGGCTCTTGCAGGCCCTTCTGGTTTTGATAGGTCTTAGGATATTGTTTCACTAAGGTGCTTTGGGAAACACACACACACACACACACACGCAGCAGCAGCAGCAGCAGCAGCAGCAGCAAGCTCATGCTTCTTTCTATTTCCAGCCATTCGTGCATTTATTATGCAAACGTGTATTGCATATGATGGCTCGGCACTCTATCTCAAGATTGCCTTGGCTATAATCTCTAAGAAGAAAACTTTTGTGTGTCTTAGATGCATGTTACGCATGTGTGGAGGGAGGTGGTAAGGGCATGTAATCTTTAAGATTGTTCACTTTCGGGGGAATTACTTTAAAGCAAAGTTAAGGGGGTGGTGTGAAGGCTTTGAAAGTGTGCCCTCAAGGCAGATCCCCAGGCTCGTGGTAGGCAGCCACTGCAAACAACCACCTTTCACAAACATCACTCTCTCTACTACAGCCACAGTCCTGGCTGCCAGGTCACTGCTCCTGCTTTTGGCGACTAGCCTGGTCCAGCTTTCGCCAGTCATCTCTAGTAGCTTGATGGAATTGCCTTTTCCTGGGGCTTCACTCCTGCGACACTGATTGACATCTGATTTCTTCCTGAGATTTTGACTGGCAACCCATTCCCGAGTTTAGCTTCAAGTGCTTCTCTAGGAAGCAGGAGCGCTCACCCCAGCCCCACTTACCCACAAGGGCGGTTTTCTCTTTACAGAATTAATTGCAATTCAGGGACCACGTTGCAGTTATTGATCTCCAGATCTGTGTGTCTGAAGTTTGATTTCTCCTTTGTCTTTGCCTCTCTTTCCCTGTGTACATTTTCCTAGACCAATATAGGTTTCTAATTAAAGGAATCATATTATTCCATAGTTCCCGGCTTACTGGATGCAGCAGTCTCCTCTGGAGCTCATGCCTAGAAGGCGTTTAGCTGAGTCTAGTTAGTGTCTCCACAGTAAATTGATCACATTCTGCCAATGTTCATTTTCCATAACCCACTTGTATTCAGGGTTGATCTATTTTAAAAATGTGAAATGATGATCTTTTAACAGCTGTTGTGAAAATCATTTACAAAAAACTGTTTTTAGTTCTCTTCACTAAAGCAGAGCTCACTGATAGGATCCCTTCTAGTCATCTCTCTGAACCTTGATATATCAACAAGCCATGGTATTGATTAACCCACTCGCACATAACAGGCAGCACAGCATAAAACAAACAAATGCAAAAAAGCATCATGGGATATGTGGGCAAACAGATCTGGATTCAAGTGCTTATTTTCAGCTCCTTGAAAATTGTAGGAACTGAATCAAGTATCATAACCTCCGAGTGTCTCACATTACTCATTCACACATTTGGGATATTGTCTACATTGAGGGATTACATTGAATATTAAATTATATCAAATACACACACATCATTAAATTATATTGTGTATGTGTGGGATCTTGTTCCTAGTAAATACCTGATCAAAGGAATAACTGTCATCATTATTCTTCACTGTGGAAAAAAGAACATTTTCTTGGGACAAAAGTTAATGTGAACTAAGGTTTAAGGCTGGTGTTAAAAAATAAAAAGGCCAGGCACGGTGGCTCACACTTGTAATCCCAGCACTTTAGGAGGCCGAGCCTCCTAAAGTGGATCACCTGAGGTCAGGAGTTCGAGACCAGCCTGGCCAACATGGCAAAACCCCATCTCTACTAAAATTACAAAAATTAATCTCAGCTACTCAGGAGGCTGAGGCAGAAGAATGGCTTGAACCTGGGATGTGGAGGTTGCAGTGAGCCAAGATCGTGCCATTGCACTCCAGCCTGGGCAACAGAGCAAGACTCTGTCTCAAAAAAAAAAATATATATATATATATGTATATATATATGATGGATATATAGAGGAAAATAACTTCCAAATTCTTTAGATTGATAAATATGAGATCAACTCCTAAAATGCCCACCAAACTCAATACTGCCTGGGTGCATTAACTGGGATCTTTAGTGCCTATGAAATTGACTTAAAGTCATGTTGCCTCTTGAAGCTATGTATCCAAATCAGAAAGAAATCAGCCCTAGACCTTAGCTTCCTCCTTATGCTTCCTTGCTGCTATTTAGGTAAGAGTCTATGAGCTGCAGTGCTTGAAATTACAGCCATGAAAATTTGGGCTAGATCTTGTTATTCTCCGTAATGTTGCTTCCAATCTCCTGCCCCTGACCAGCTCCATGGAGCTATACCAAGATTCCCACTTAAGTTTACCTCCAGCCCCACCAACATCTTAATGTACTCTATCACTCACTCTCAGACAGGGAACTAAAAGTAGCTGCTGGCTTCAACCGTTTGCTTGAAAAGGAAAAACAAAATCGAGAGAGAGAGAACAGAAATGATGACAGTTCCCCCTTCCATCCAGGTCTATACCAAAGACCTTCTCCAAGGGTAATGCCTGATTCAATTAGGCTCTCCTGATTACATCATCCAAGCTCCCGGAAGGGTCTGCACATGCTGATGTGTAGCCAGGCTCCTGCCCAGCTTCTACTATCTCCTACTTGATGTCCCTTCGTGCTCCAGAATCTTCTCCTGTCAAATGTAAGAGTCCAATTCACTGCGTTTCAGGCAAGTGGCAAAAGAGGCTTTCTGACAAGAGCTTATTAAAGGCAGCTCTGGTGAGACTCTGCCACAATAACTGACAGATTGGCTTTCAAATTAGACACTTTGCACACACATTCCAAAGCGTCTGTATGCTTCAGATTGTGTGTCACTCGGGGTACTACCATGTAAAAATCTCCATGTACCCTGATGTTTAAGGCCCCAAGTGACTGTGCCCAAAGCCATCTTAGTCTCTTTTTGTCCTTCCCTCACCTGCAGCCACATCTAATTTTCTTGCCTACCTGACTGAGGCATTGTTAACTCCACAAAAAAGCTACCATGGTTTTATTGTTTACAATTTCTGAAGTGCCCCAACGTCTTTTCTCCCTTCATTTGTGCAGTTATGCAATACATAAACATCAGTCAAAAATCGCATCTACTTCTAAAGGTTTTCCCTAAATTTTGTATTATTTTAAATTATTGTTTATTTATTTATTTAGTGAAATAGAGTCTCGTTCTGTCGCCCAGACTGGAGTGCTGTGGTGCAATCCGGACTCACTGCAACCTCTGCCTCCCAGGTTCAAACGATTCTCCTGTCTCAGCCTCCTGAGTAGCTGGGATTACAGGTGCCCACCACCACGCCTGGCTAATTTGGTATTTTTAGTAGAGATGGGGTTTCACCATGTTAGCCAGGCTGGTCTGGATCTCCTGACCTCAGATGATCTGCCCACCTCAGTCTCCCAAAGTGCTGGGATGTATTTATTCATTTTTTTAATAAAACCTGAAGCCCTGTATCTGTTCATTTCCTATGACATGACATATTTTAATATATATTATATTTAATATTTTATAATTATATAACATATAACTATATTACTTATGTTTATATTTAATATATTAATAAATATATGAAATATATGTGACTATATTGGATGACTGCAGAATATATTAATACATATATGAAATGTAGATTAATAAATATATAAAATAAAATATTTAATATATATTTTGGTGATAATAAAAATAATGATGATGATGGTGACTATAATAATAATGGTCATTTAGGTGCTTGTTTTATTTTCAATATTAAAAGGTGAAGTTCTTGGAGGATGAACTGAGTATATTTTATTTTTTTTTTCCTCTTCAGCATGTAAAATGGCATATAATAGGTGCTCAACAATACTCATTGAATTGGATTGAGTAATGCGTAGATAAAACTTGAAGCAATCCATGCTCTTGGTGTATTTGGTTTTGAAACTTTAGAGTTGTTTTCATTGCAAAGACTTTTCTTAGACCTTCTCTTTATCGTTCAAAAATGATTGTATCTTTGGAAACTACCAAGGTAAGGGCAATTGAAGGCTTGCAAATGCAAAAGATATAAGCTTTACATTTTGAACAATTTCTTTACTCAATTTTCTTGTATTATTTTATGACTAAGATCTCTTATCTAAGCCAAAGCTAAGAGCGTATAAAGTGGAGATTATTCGTGGGTATTTTGAATCCCATTTGGCATTCAGAATTCTGATGATTTCTATTGCATCTAGCACACTATTTCTTTCTTTAAAAAAGTAAAATAAATGTAGCAAGAAGCACTCCTAAAAAAAAAAAAAGGATAGTGGATATCTAATAATAATGATTGTGGCCATTAAGATGCACATTGTGCTACCTCATTGGAACTTCCTTGAATTTTGATCCCTGGAAAATTAAAGTACAGGGAGGCAAGGAAAGTCAGTTTTTATTTCTCTGTGCACCACTGCATCTCATTTCCCAATGAAGACAGAATGAACTAGTAGCCAACCATGACATCACAGGGAAGTAGAGAAGGAAGAGTGGCTGTGGAAATAGTGATGATACGAATCACATGGTACACAATTTCAACAGTAGGAAAAAATAGTGCACCTGTAAATCTTCTCCAGCTCTCAAAGTAGAGCAGCGCTTTCATGTGTATATAAGTGAGTTTTGTTGTTGGTGGTGTTGTTTTCATTATACAGGGCCTTGAAGTAAATATACTAAAAAATGCTTTCTGGGATCTCATATGCTGACAACTTAAAGTGATACTTTTTTTTTTAATTTTTGGAATAGACATTCAGAGATTTGGGGGAGGGAGGTAGATCTGCTTGTTTGAAGCCATTGGAAAGGAATGGTTATTTTCACCTAGCCTCTCTTCTTCTACCATACTTCTCAGGGGTACCTACTGTATCTGGAGCCAAAATAGAGAAGTACCCACCAATCAGGTGCCATATTTTGTCATCTTAGTTAGAGGAAATAAATATCTAAGCAGCTCAACCAATCCAGATGTGGCATATCCAATTTGGCTTTTTCAGGCTAGATTGTGATATATTCATAACAGTGAAATAGCATACAATATTTGTATAACATTTGTTCTACTCAATTATTTGGTAATGTGACTCGGGATGCACCATGGTGTTCCTGTGTTTCTCAGTAATTTGGAAATGTGTCTATGAGATTTAGACAAACGGTTCTCAACTAAGATCAGTTTTACACCCAAGGGACTTTAGAGTACGTCTGGAAATATTTCTGACTCTCACATGTTGGTGGATTCTTTGGCATCTAGTAGTTAGTGCCAGGGAGGCTGGTAAAAATATTTAAATTCATAGGACATGCCCCCACAACAAAATTATCTGATCCAAAATGTCAATAGTGCACAGTAGGAAAATCTGTGCTACTGCCTTTCTTCCCAAGTGATGGTCTGTGTACCAGCAGCATCAGCATCATCTGGAAGCTTATTAGAAATGCACTGTCTCATTTTGCCCCACAAACTGAATCAGAATCTTGAAGTAAGGCTTCAGTGGATTCATATGCTCATTATAGTTTGAGAAGAAGTAGTTTGGAGTGGTTGTTGTCTACTCTTACTAAATCACAAAGTTGCCTGAGTAGCTCTCAAATAAAAATAAAAATTAACCACACTTTGCCATAACCTTGGAGATTATGCTTCACTCATCTGAGATGGTGATCCTGGCAGCAATAGTTTCTAAAAGCTTCTTAAGTTATCTTAATATGACACCAGGGTCTAGACCCATTGGTCTGAAGTAGCTCAGAGTGGGGTGAATGTGTTTAGAATGAACAGATGTCTTGGTATCCTGAGGAGACTCTGGCTTATGCCTTTTGTACTGGTGTATTATAGCACCACTTTTTACCCTCAAATGTGTTCTGATTTTGGAGTAAGCAACAAGTTCTTTAAAAAATGCTAATTACAAAAGATTAAGATAAGTTGAAATTTATTAAAGCTAAGAACTTCTGTTTCTCAAAAGACACCATTAAAATTTTGAAAAGACACCCCAGAAAATGGAAATAAGGTATTTTAATGCATTTATATAACAAATAATTTGTGTACACTAAATACACAAGTATTCACAAACTCATAAAACTTATTTTAAAATTATAAAAAGAAACAAACAAATCAAGAAGAAGAAGACAAGACAACCTATTAGGCAAAAGACCTGGACATTCGTTTCATAAAAGACACTCTGCAAATGGCTAGCTGACATAGGAAAAGAAAAATTCAACTTTATATTTGAGGAAATGAAAATTTAAACCACAATAAGCTATTAATAAAAATCCATTGCAGTTGCTAAATGCTAAAGACTGGTGATATCAAGTATTGGTGAGGTAAGTGAAATTCTCCTCTTGCCTTGCAAATGGTAGAACAAATTGATACAACAACTTTGAAAATATTAGGGGCAGTTTTGTTCCAATTTCAACATATACATGAGAATGCCCATGATCAATACTACTACTTAGGCATACACCCAAAAGAAACACTCACTTATATTCATCAAAATGCGTGCATTAAATTTCCCATAGTAACATTAGTCATCATAGTCCAATGTTGGAAACTATCCAGATGCCCAGCAGTAGAATGAATAAATAAATTAACTGGGATACATTCATGACATAAAATATTATACAGCAACAAGTGTGAATGATCTTCAATTAAGCACATGATATAGATGCATCTCTCAAACATAATACTGAATGAGAGTAGCCAGATACAATAGCACGAACAGTGATTACATTTCTATAAAATATAAAAATCTGTAAAACTAACACATGCTACTAAAAATTTGAACAGTGGTCACCTTTGAAGAAGACCAAGCTGAAACAGAGTGTGAAGCAGAGTCTTGTTGTTCTTAACATTCTTTCTGCCGCTGGACTTTGATATCATTAATGTGTTTGGTTACATGCATTGAATTGTATACTTAGGTGTATTCATGAATATGTATAGTATACTTGATTTATATTTTAAGTATCCCATTTTGGATAAAAACATTCATAATCACTCTATTTTGATGAAATGATCTCAAGTCAATAGTACATGGCCTGAAGAGCAATCACCCAAAGTCTACGAGGGCAGCACTCCCTCTGTTAAGCCTGAAGAATTCAAAGAGAACTGTAGGACAATTTCACAATGACCCTTTTTAGTATAGCCATTCTTAACCTTGACTGCACATTGGCATCATGTGGAGAGTCTTTAAAACTCCTGACAATTAAATCAGTAACTTTTAAAGCTCTCCAGGTGAAGCCCATGTGCGAAGGGCTGGGAACCACTATGTTCACCCCACCTCCCTGAGACTATATGGACTTGGCACGTCACACTGTTATTATGAGGGTGTTTGCTGCAATTATCTGGACATTCTTAGTTTCCTTAGAACAGTCATTAACTTATTTGCTGTCTCAATAGGCACACATTATTTACTAGGTCCTGTGTTAGGTACTAGGTGCTAGGCTATATAAAAATAGATTGTAAACCTCAGGGAGCAAAGACCGTGTCTTTTTAGTTCTATGCTATGCTATCAATGTCAAGCACTGGTATATATAAAAGTCTTGAGAGGAACTCTGAATAACATTCAGGAAAAACAAGAATGAAGAAAGTATTTTAGATAAAAGAAATAACAACGCGAAGGTATGGAGCCATTTCTCACCATTAAAATGACATGACCATCTCCTAATCCCAGGCCTTTAGGAAACTCAACAATTTCAGAAACAGAAGATGCAACTCCAATAATAATAATAAGTGTTGTAAACACAGTTGGATTTTGCTTTTCTTCTTTCTCTCATCATTTTATCATCAGTGCTCTAAACAGTGCCTATAGATGGTCAGTAAATATTTTTGAATAAATTAAGAATTGAACAAGTGAATGAAAATATTCTTTCAATAAAGAAAGGATGAATTAACATTTGTTGAATAGGAATATACTCCATCCACATCCTAGGTACCTCATGTATGCTATTTAATAGTCATGGCACAATATAAACGGTAGGCATCATTATCCTCATCTCAAAGCTTACATAAAATACAAGGCACAAAGAATGCAAGAAATGTGCAAGGTCACAAGGCCATTTGAAAAAATCCAGATTCACAGTCTGATGAGTTGCAATTTGGTGTCCCTGCTCTGGGCATCCCACTCCACAGAGCGGTGGGACCATAGTGAGCCTGGCACGTAATCCATCCGGGTCCATCTGGCCCTGCTGTCCTCTGGGCCAAGTGCCTTCCCCACGTGCCTACTTCCCTAACACCAAGCCTTGCTTTCCTCTTGTCATTCATATTTATAATTCAGCATCAAATTATCTTATTAACACCGTGGTGATAAAGATTTGATAGAAGGACCACTATGGAATCAGAGGTGTTTGCAGGCCAACTAAGTGGCAATCTCCCTCTTCCCAACCCTAAAGTTTTATTTGGGTCTCCTGAGGAGGAAAAAATAAATTTTGAGAATAAGCATTTGTTTTGGAAAAGTAAGCTAAGAAACTGACAGGAGAAAAATGAGCAGGAAACTGCCTGGCCTTTGCTGGATTGTCCTGCTCCCTCCCTTCACCTTCTCCATCTTCATTCTCTTCCCCTTCTTCCTCTTCTTCTTGCCCATTCCCTGAACATTTTCCTATCTCATTAGCATTTCTCCTCTGACCAGAATCTAGATAATATTGCAAGAACCATGGCACTCAGAAATCACTTCTGTCTGGAATGAGAAGTGATGGGCTACAGGGCTACAGAGTATTTATGGGGATTTTCAACTTTTCACTGGATAGAGATTTAAAGTTCTCACTTAGTGTTGTGGATTCAATCCATTGTGAGGATGCCTTTTGCTCTATTTTCTCCTTTTCTTAATTTCTCTATTAGTGTGAGTTTCCCAGAGAAATGGAAATAATAGGAGAGAGAGAGAGAGAGAGAGAGATTCACACACATCCATAAGCGTGCGCGCGCGCGCACACACACACACACACGAGGGGACTTCAAAAATTCATGGAAAATATATATTATGAAAAAACTATGCATAAATTTCAATATTTTTGCGCCTAAATAAACTCGTACTAGTTTGTTATAACATACCTGAACAGGATCTACTTTGAGGCACTCAGAAGGATAGGACAGCAGTTTGAGAAGAGCCCCTATCAAAGCGATATGTATTTTGCTAATATTGAAGCAAGAACAAACATCAAATTCATGGCGAAACTTAGCGGTGAAAGTATGGTGAAATCTTGATGCTTTACAAAATGTTTATGGGAACAATGCCCCAAATAAATTAGCAATTTCAGTTTACAAATCAATAACTCATTTTATAAAGGAATAAGATTATGTTGATGATGAAGCCTGCAATGGCAGACTATGCACGTCAATTTGCAAGAAAAAAAGTCTTGTTTATGCCCTAATTGAAAAGAACTGATGATTAACATCAAAAACAGCAGTCAACACCATAGACATCTCAATTGATTCAGCATACATAATTCTGATGAAAAAATTAAAGTTGAGCAAACTTTCCACTTGAGTGCCCAAACTACTGTATCCACATCAGCTGCAGACAAGAGCAAAGCTTTCAATGTAAATTTTCAGTAAGTTCGATCAAAATCTTAAAGGATTTCTTGGGAGAATTGTAACAGATGAAACATGGCTTTACCAGTATCATCAGAAAGACAAAGCACAATCAAAACAATGGCTACAAAGAGGCAGAAGTGGTTTGGTCAACAGCAAAGGTCATGGCAACAATTTTTAGGATGCTCAAGGCATTTTGCTTGTTGACTTTCTGGAGGGCCAAAGAATGATATCATGTGCTTATGAAGAAAGTGTTTTGAAAGAGTTAACCAAATGTTTAGCAGGAAAATGACCATAAAATTCTCAACCAGAGTGTCCTGCTCCACCACAATAAAGCTCTGGCTTTGTCCTCTCATGAAACAATGGCAATTTTGCAAAAGTGTCAATGGAAAATTACTAGGCCTTCATTTTACAGTCCTGATTTTTCTCCTTCTAACACCTTTTTGTTCTTAATCTTAAATCATCTGTAAAGGACACATTTTTCTTCAGTTAATAATATAAAAAAGACTACATTAATGTGATCAAATTCCTAGGACTCTCAGTTCTTTAGGGATGGACTACACAGTTGGTGTCATTGCTTACAAAAGTGTCTTGAAATTGATGGAGCTTAGGTTGAGAAATAAAGTTTATATTTTTTATCTTTATCTTTTAACTCCATTTCCCATGAACCTTTTAAAAAGTCCTCATGTGTGTCTGCATGTGTGTGTATATACATACATACATATATATAGAGAGAGGGTGGAGGATTTACTTATAAGGAATTGGCTCATGCATTACAGAGGCTGAGAAATCCTAAGATCTGGAGTCAGCAAGTTGGAGGCCCAGAAGAACCAATGGTAAAATTCTAGTCCAAGTCCAAATGCAAAGGCAGAGGAGCATTGATGTCCCAACTCAAAGACAATCAGGCAGAGAGGAAGAAGTTTTTCTTACTCAGCCTTCTTTTCTATTAGCCTTCAACATACTGGTTAAGGCCCACTCACCCTGAGGAGGAAAATCAGCTTTGCCTGGTCTACCAACCCAAAGTTAATCTCACCTAAAAATATCTGCAGACACATCCAAGAATAATTTATTATTAGAAAATGTCTTTATTTTATCCTTGATTTGGTAGGTTATTTTGATTTTTTAAATTGACAAGTAATAATTGTGTATATTCATGGGGTACATAGTGATATTTCAGTACACATAATATATAGTGACCAGATCAGAGAAATTAGCACATCGATCATCTCAAACATTTCTCATCTCTGTGTTGGAACCAGAAATAATTTTCAACGAAATAACTGTGCATTCGATGGCCCCATCAAGTTGACATATAAAATTAACTATCACAATTTGCATTTTAGCAGTTTAAGCATTGTTTTCTATAATAATCTAATCTTTTTACTGATGAGTTTGTTCAGTGACTTCAGCCATATTTTTCTGTTTTTTTGGGTTTTTTTTGTTTTTTTCCTGTAGATCTCAGAGCCCAGAGTCCCCTCTTCACGCAAGTGCGTGCACACACACACACCCACAATTTTGGACTATCATTGAGATAGATCTGCACACCACTTTTACTCCTTTTACCTCTGACTTATTTCAGGCATGAACGTAAATATAGTTCCCTTCCCTTGGTATCTGTTAGAACAGCAATTTCCAAAGTGTGTTCAGAGCATGATAGGTTCCATGGTAGGCAGGTAATGACATGATAGGTAAATAGTTGCTGAAGAGAGGGATAAATGGGAAATAATCTGCAAAAGAGCTGCATGTCTAAATTGTTGAGAAGCACTGAATATTATACCCTTCTCTTGAAATTTTATGATTTATTTTATTTTGATAATGCATATTACATAGTAAGGGCTCTGAAAAGTATTTGTTCATTTCTTCAATGTGTATCTATTGAGTGTCTACCATGTTTAAGGCACTGTTTTAAGCACAGGGAATAGTTATTTATGAAATATTTCTCACTCTCACGAAGCTTGCATTTTAGTTAGAGGAAATAAAATGAATGAAGATAAGTAAAGCAGGCAAGGAACTAAAGCATTGAGGAGCATGCTATTTCAGAAGGGTATTTGGAGAAACAGTCTTTGAAAAACGGATATTTTGAGCAAAGCCTAAATGAAGAGAGGGTGCAGGACACATGGATATATAGAAGAGCAATGCAACAGTCCTGAAAGGGGAGTATGGTTCAGACATTTCAAAATGAGCACAGGCTGTGTAACTAGAGCTACCTAGGAAGAGAGGTGGGAGATGAGACCAGTGCATTAGTAAGGGGCCAGGTCATCTATTTTAGAAGCCAGGAAGAGGACATCAGAATTAATTATGTGCCAGAGAGCAACTGGTTGGAAGTTTCTGAAAAGGAGAGTCACATAATCTGGCTAATGTTCTAGAAGGATCGCTCAATGAGGCTTACACATTGTGATGCCAGGCGAGAATGTAAGCAAGTGACCAGCTAGGAAGTGACCCCAAGGATCCAGACGCCACAAGACTGGGGACTGGAATAGCTTTGTAACAAATAGAGGATGTCTGGAGAAGTGACAAGATTATAAAAGTATGTCATTCTAAGGTCAGACATTTTTTAAATTTTATCTAATCCCGAGGCTCTTGGATTTTTTTGCTCATTGCCTTCGCTCCAATTGGCTCTCCCCTCCATTATTTTTCAGAGTTAACAGTTTAAATTTAAATTAGTGTTTTAGCTTCTTACTAGTAAATATCATGCAATTAATCCTTATGTCTAATATATTTCTATTTCAGATTATCCTTCTGTGTGTCCTGTGTGTATGCAATCATCCGTAGGAGTGGTCACATAAATTAACCACTCATAGTTTTAAGTGGGTTTGTTTATTTCTTTTTTGTATGTGAAAATCTGTCAGTGTGTTCACTTCCCAAAAGGGATTTAAGGCCTCAGGGTCAGGGACGACACTACCCTTCTGTCTTCTGTCCAGTGTAAGCCTCAGTGTGTGTTCAACTTTCAGATACCTGCATACATTTGTCACTTCCTTTATGAAGGCCTTCTTGAACACTCATGAAGTTGAAGATGCTCCATTCTGGGTCCCTTCAGACAGGCCTCAGTGTATCTCTGTTCTGGCACCAACACTTTCCATCACTATACCATGAATGTGGGTACAAACCTCTCCTGCTGCACCACAGGCTTCTGGAAGCAGGGATTGTTCATAGCTATCATTGCATCAGCAAAATCTCTCACCATGAATGACACCAAGCCATTATGAACAAATGCCTGATAAGTGGCTGGAAAGTTTTTATTCTTTATTGGTTTAAGAAATATTAATTTATTGGTTTGTTTGTTTAAAATATTTGTTGGCACTTTGCAGATGCCACTTCCACTGATGTCACCACTGCCAGTGATGGTCAACTCCACCTTGTTCTTTGACATTGTAGTCAATGGTGAGCACTTGGGCCATGTCTCCTTCCAGCTGTTTGCAAAGTTCCAAAGACAACAGAAAATGTTCATTTTCTAAGCACTGGAGAGAAAGGATTTGGCTATAAGGGTTCCTGTTTTCACAGAATTATTCCAGTGTTTATGTGCCAGAGAGGTGACTTCACATGTCATGATGACACTGGCACAAGTCCAACTACTGGGAGAAGTTTGATGATGAGAACTCCATCCTGAAGCATACAAGACCTGGCACCTTGTCCATGGCAAATACTGGACACTACCCAAATGGTTTCCAGTTTTTCATCTGCGCTGCCAAGACTGTGTGGTTGGATGGCAAGAGTGCAGTCTTTGGCAAGACAAAAGAGGGCTTGAATATCTTGGAAGCCATGGCGCACTTTGCATTCTGGAATGGCAAAACCAGAAAGAAGACCACGATTGACAACTGTGGACAACTCCAATAAATTTCACTTATGTTTTGTTTTAACTACCAGACTAATTTTTCTATAGCCAAGAGAACATTCCTCCACTCCATTTGCTCACAATATCCTATAATCTTTGTGTTCTTGCTGAAGTTCTTTTGGTTCCACATTTTCCTTAGTCTGCTCCACCTCTAGCAGATTGCAGAGTTAAGTTTATCATTATGAATAAAAACTGTATAACAACAAAAGAAAAGTAATATTTACTGAATGCTTACTAATCTAAGGAAAATGATGCTAAATACACACACACACACACACACACATGCACGCACACTCTTACATTCTTAGATAGATTTATATAGGAAGATATAAATTAGATATAGATATATATAAATATAGATATAGATATAGATACAAATGGCTGTGGTTTGGATATGATTCGTTTGACCCCATTAAGCCTCATGTGGAAATTTGATCCCTGATGTTGGAGATGGGGACTGGTATGAGGTGTTTGGATGATGAGGGTAGGTTTCTCATGGATGGGTTGGTGTCATTCTCCTAAGAGTGAGTCAGTTGTCACTCTTAGTTTTAATAACAGGTTGTTGAAAAGACCCTGGCACCTCCTATGCTTTCTGTCTTGCTTCCTTCCTTTCACCATATGATGCCTGCTCCCCTTCTCCTTCCACCATGAGTAGAACTTTCCTGCGGCCCTCCCCAGGTGCAGACATTAGCACTATGCAATTTGTACAGCCTGCAGAACCATGAGCCAAATAAAGTCTCTTTTTTTATAAATTATTCAGCCTCAAGTATTCTTTTATAGCAACACAAACAAACTAAGGCTCAGATATATATATATATATTCATCTGTTGGAAGAGATGATTAAGTCTATAGAGTTTTACAAGGTATGATAGAAACCATTATCTGATTGATCATGATGCCATGCTTTTCATTTAATTTCTTCAAGCAAATATAGTTCTATCAATTACCTTATTTTTTCTCATGGCTTTTTTTGCCACAGACACTGCTATATTTAGAAGTTTCTATTTTACTTTATTAAAAACTACAAAACCAATCTATGTCATATACCAAAAGATTTGAAATAACTCTATATATTTATTGAAAAATAAAGGAGGGGAATGATTGTCATGAGACCAGAGCTCAGACATGTCTTCATCAGCCTGGGAAAGAAAATGATGGAGGAGGAGGTGTAGACTGTTGTGGCAGGAAGTGAGGACAGCAATTGCTGTAGCAACTCAGAGGCATTTCTGAAGCACACCCCAAGCATCTGAGCTCAGCAGATCCAGGGGGCTATGGCAGGCAGAAGCATGTTCCTGTGCTAGGAGGCCTCCTATTCTTTCAAAATAAAGAGACAGTTTCTTTCTTGGGAGGGTGAGGAAAACAGTAAACATATGTGAAAAATAAAGTATTGCTTAAGCATAGAATGTTTTTGGAAAACAATAATTCATTCAACGGGAATTCTTTCAAAAGTGAGCAGGAGGAAAATCTAGAAGGCAAGGAATGTTGTGGGTATTCAGATAGCAAGTAGTTCAGAATAATTGGTCTTCAAATGCTACTGAGGATGGTAATAAATAAATGGAAGGGGTGGACCAGAGTTTGGACACTGTCCAATGAGTGCAGTGGGTAGAAATTGGTGGAGCTTAAATATCTGTTTGGGCTTGGCACAAGGCTGTAATCTCAGCACTTTGGGAGGCTGAGGCAGGAGGATTCCTTGACACCAGGAGTTGGAAGCTACAGTGAGCTATGATTGGGCCACTGCACTTCAGTCTGGGTGAGGGTAAAATCTTGTCTCAAAAAAAAAAAAAAAAATCCCATTTAGTGAAATGATTGAGTTTGATTTATCTAGGCTTCTCCCCAGTTTTTCCTACAGATACTATTGACTCTGATATCAACATTTTTCTCAACCAGTACATAGAAAAGTATCAGAAAATAAATATATCGAAAAACAGATCAGGGCATTCATCAGAGAACACTGAGACCCATGTGATTAGAGAACATAAGATCTGTCTCATAAAGATAATACACACAAAGGGCTTGATGAATTGGTACCATGATGTCTTTCAGTTGGTAGATGGGATTGAATTGAATTAAATGCTGGGAAAGGTTATTTGTGCTCCCAAATTTCTTGCATTTGCTTTATCTGAAGTTCTTGTGTCATTGTGAGGAAAAAATTAATACTGATGCAAGTGACAAAAAGGGCAGCTAAAATTTGTAAGAGAGTAAATCATAATTATCTTTATCATAATTATCATCAACATTCCTGTGCTCAAACAATTAAACATATCTCACATTTTTTCTCTTCAGACCTAAAAGTCAATACAACAATAGCAGTGAGCCTATGCATTTAAGGAATACATTAAATATAATAAAATGATGTATATGCAAGTTAATATCTAACAGTGATAGCTAAGCTGCTTCTGTCTTATAAGCAATAACTTTTGTGAATGGTGTTTTCGGGTTATAGTTCTCTCTCTTTTTAAAAGCAGTCCTATGAAGAAAATCTCTGTTTTCTTTCTGTGGCCATTAATTTTGGAGGACACTGTATGTTCTATTGTCTGTATCCACCTGAAACATTCATTAAATAATTGAGGAATGGAAAAAAATGCTTATCTCCATATTAACTGACATGGTTTCTCTTTCTATAGGCTATGCATTAATCAAAAACTGACTGCTCCTTTTGGCCTTAATATCGAGGATGCCGAGAGCTAGATTTACTGCTAAAGTCACAATATTAATTTTTGAGGATATTTTCTCCTTCCATTTCAATGCTATTTTTCTTTATGCCTACTATTTTATCATATGCCACTTCAAATCAGCCTTGGAAATGGATGGAATATAAATGAATATATTAGCAAGCAACAGCATAAATAAATGGGAGACGAGAGAGAGTAATATGGAAATTGTAAGATCCAAAAGGGTAATTCTTCCTGTGTAAATTATAATCAGCAAATATAACTGGTGCCTCAGAAGTAATGCATTGTCCTAAAACAGTGATTTGAAAATAGAAGCAGAAATTTTTGACAACTATTAAGAGGTGAGGGAAAGGGGAATGCATTAATAATGTATGTGAAGAAACCCTAGAAATTGTTAAGATGCCATAATTTACTAATATCACTGACTATGTCAAAAAAAAAATAGTTGGTAATGCTGCATTTTGACCAAGTGGGAAACAGACAATGCTCAACATGGTTAAATGCAGTGAAAATTGATGCAACCATTTTGTAAGGCAATTTAACAATATCTGTCAACATTCCACACACATATATTTTTGACCCAGCAACTTTTTGAATGTGCACGATACATTCACTTACCCAGCTGTACAAAGGTATTCATACAAAGATGTTTGTTGAAGCATTTGTTGTAACAGCAAAATTCTAAAAAATGTTTTAAGTATCCATCAATTGTGGGCCAAATAAATAAATGATGGCATTATATATAATGGAATTTTATGCAACCAATAAAAAGAATGAAGCCGATCTTTTTGTGTAAGGATGGGAATTTTTTAAAGTATTTAACTTAAAATGTTGGAGAATATATATTTACTTACTAATATATTTGTTTATAAAAAACCATCATTTTTAGTCAGACGTGTAGACTATGATGATGAAGAAATAGGTCGATCAAATAGAGACATAGATAGATTGGCATATGTACATAAGATACTCTTAATAGTCATGCTTCTAGGGAATGAAACTGGTGAAAAGATTCATAGAGTGACTTTTATTGTTTAATTCATTTCCATTCTGAAGTGTTTAATTTTTTTCCACAAATATATATAATTATTATGATTATTGTAATGAAAACTAGCTTTAGAAAAGACCTTATAGAAAGCAAATAACTGTAAATCACCAAGGGGAACTACACTGTATAATATCTTCAGCAAAGTCCATGATAGCGAGTGCTCATTCATTATGAAATTAACCAACATATAGATGTATATGTCTAGTATTGCTATTGCAAAATATAGGAGAAAGTATGCTTACTGTGGTCCAGATACTAGGCTTAGTATCATAAGGTAGAAAACATTTTCAAAGACTGATTCTATTTCTGTTTTTCAGAGTGAATGCCGTTTTGTCAATGAAGGAGGGATGCTTGCAATGGTGCGAAGGATGTCTGACAAGAGGTGTATTTCTGAAGGAAAGAAAGAACACAGCATACTCCTTGGATAAATCTCATTTTCTTCCTTGTTAAGCCTTTTTTTCCCATTGCATTCGCTACAAACCCCTGGCCCACTCTTTCCTCCTCTTTTTACTTTCTTCCTTCGTTTCTCACCTGTGCCCCAAACTATATTTGTAAACTCTTGCAGTGTTACTTTTGCACAGGGCTTGAAATATTTAACACCTTTGTTTTTAATACATGAGAAAAATAAGATCTATAGGAAAGGAAACAACTTAACCAGTTTGAACAGTTAGTTGATAGACTACAGTCCTCTCTCAAATGTTTACTGATGACACATGCATGGAGATGGGAATGTATACACACACACACACACACACACACACACACACACACACGTATTGACTGGTTGAAACAGGACAGTTCTCCAGTACCTGGGAATTAGAGGAGGGTGCATTATCCATCCCTACCCTTACCTCAATATCCATTTCAGGAAGGGTTAGAAATTAATTTACATGATTGAACATACCAAGGGCTTTGAAAGCAGATAAATATGAAATTGAAATTCTTCACTTCTTCATCCTGGAGGTTCAGTTTTCCCAACAATAAAATGAGGATAGTAACACCAAACATGGGAATTGTTGAAGTGATCAGTGAAATAGATGCTGTATTATAGGCCTAGCTCAGTTTATGCTCTTATCTTAAGATTCTTTATTTGGAAACCAAACCACCCCTGGAATGGGCTGTGGTGGTCCTTACATGAACATAAGGCATGCATAACCCCTTTGATATTGTGAGTGTTTCTCTGCATATGAGCATTCTTTTCTTCAGGGAAAAGTTCCTAACCTTTATTAGATTCTCAAAGTTGTCTGTATTTCCTATTATTTTAAGAAAACTGACTTAAATAGAAGGTATAATTGCTAGTATTAACAATAATAATTACAAACACCATAACATTACTAATATTTCACTACAAACAAATAATAATATTGTTATTATTAATATTCAACTATCTGAACATTAGCCAAAATTGGTGGATGAATCACATTTAAATCATTGGGTGCTTTGCTTTCACCAGGTAAAAAGTTCCAATTTCTTCTTATTACATTAAATCTTAAGAACCTATTTCACTCTTATCCACAAAGAAGAACTCATTTCCCCTAGAAAGGCAGGCTAATGAGGTCTGCTTAATTTATAGCTAGGTCCATTTACGTGGTTGCTTCATTCACGAAGACATCTATTTAATTCAATAGAATTCTACACATGGTACACATAGAAGACACTACTACCCCCATTCACTCCACATCCATTCATTACCCTAATGCTTCTGACATACACAAACAAACCTTGCTTTACAAATTGCTTAGAGATTTGATTAAGTTGCATCATGCATTTTGTTGTAACAAGAAAGGCGATTTTAAATCATTAGTCCTAAAATTTAGTCCTGCACGTGCTTTGAAGTCAAGGGGAACAATTTGTCAGCTGGTTGATCTTTTGCTTCTAAAGCTAGTTAACTGATCAATCTAATGTCAAAGGAACAGAGATAAATGGGAGACATTTTACTACGTAGAAAACGGTACATGAAGATAAATCCAACACTCTGCTTCATTTCATCTGCAGTTATCTTTGTCGTAATTGCTTTGGAACACTCAAGGTGCTCTTTGCACATAGGGAGTGTTAGAAGACTTTAAATCATCTGCATAGACTAGTAGCTTCTTGCTGTGAATCTTGCTTTGCTCCATTTTGGGGTAGAGAGGGCAATAATCTCCTACTATAAATGCAAATTTGGCAAGGACCAAAGGTTAGGATTCTTGACTAGTCGTTTATTGCACAATCAATTCATACATTTCTGAAATTTCTTGACAAATTTATTTGTCAAGTAATAATTTGTCAAGCTTGCAAAGTAGATCTATTCCTTATTGAATTCATTTGATTTTCACTATGACCATAATGACAAAACTAGATCTGGAGTAAAAGTTTCCTAATGAGTAGATTTGGATGTACCAGCTGTTGCAGTTATCTACTTCTTTGTACAAAACAACACCCCCCCACACACACACACAACTATCTGGTTTAAAACAAAAGACATGTATTTCATAATTTTGTAAATCAAAAATTGAAATTGAGTGACAACAGCAAAGGAGACTTAAAAATATTTAGCCATCGGTGAACTATAGGGTCCAATATACCTTCACTTACATGTCTGGTACCTTGGATGCAGGGAATGATTAGAAGTCTTGTCTGGTTGACTCAGCTGGGACTGTCAGTCAGAGTACCTCCATTTGGCTTCTCCAACAAGCAGTATCAGATAAACTTCTTACTTGACATCTCAGGGCTCTCAGAGAGTTCCAAAAGGCCATATTGGAAGCTGCAACAGTTCTTACCAGAGTATCAGTTGCTACTAGGTCCATTTATGGACAAACCACTCAGGTCATCTCAGACTCAAGGTAAGAGAAACTCGACTTTACCTCATAGAGAAGAGAAAAACACGGTATCCATATCCTTCTTTAATCTACCACTCCAGAATATTTTGATTCTATACAAGACCCATTATCAAATAATTCTGCTGCTGTCACCTCAAGGTTTTATATGTTTTAGAATGTTCAGCAAGACAGATCATGGTCAGGGTAAAAGCAGTAATTGGTTAAGTAGCTATTATTCTGACAAGCTACAAAAGGGACTTGCATTTGCTTAACTCTCAGAAATTTTTTGTATTTTTAGTAGAGACGGGGTTTCACCAAGAAACATCTTCTTACTGAAAGTTATGTGAACACCCATTAGAAACCAGGGAGAGAGATTTCATTTCTTCTGGAGTAGGTTCAATGCCTACTTTTACCCTATCAGAATTTTGTCTGGAGCAGTATCAGTGACAATTTTTTCATAAGAGCTATTTTTCATAAGACTGCCGAAAATCTTAGGAATGACCCAATTTTCCAGTAACGACTAATATATTAAGATGCTTATGAAGGCTCCTCTTTCATTATGATAGTCACCCTCTCACCATTGCCTACAGAATACTGTCTCAACTCATCAAACTGCCTGATTTTTCACAACTAAGCCTTTAAAGTTTATTCAAAACTTCTCTCCTCACATTCACCCTGTTTACCAGCAAGACCACCCCTCCCATTGTCTCCAGAATAAATATGGTGTTCCCACCTCTGGGAAAGTAACAATGACAATTATATCAATTGCTAATATTTGTTGAATACTTACATCACTTGCTTGCTCTCTGGGCTATTCTGATGTGAATTGCAATGGACACTCCGATGCCGTTGGGTAGCACTTCTTGTCTGCTCTACTCAACACAGAGAACTGTCCACTCTTGAAATTTTTTTGTAAAAGCGTGTATCATGTCTTCCCAGACAAATGTTCCAGGAAAGTATGAGATTTTGTCTCGTACTACTTGTTTTCACACACAATGTCTCATACAGAGCAGGCACTCCACAAATAAATTATCAGTCCAGCAACCCTTTCTTACACAACTGTTACATACTCCATGCAAACCAGGAAAGCAAATTAGAACAAATGAAACACAACCTCAGGAATAGTTTGTTATTCATTTGAATTTCCTGATGTTTTTATGTTTGACTTTAGAGGAATTTGAATGATTTAAGTCTGAATTGCATTTCTACAGCTGGCTGGCAGGGCAACTTTGAACAGTCTACAGAGCTTCTATTTTCCTCTCTCTGAAGTGAGGGTAACAACTGGTAAAACTGTTGTATGTCTAAAATCACGAAAGTGATGTAAAGCTTAACTTTTCAAATTTTCTTGTGCTTAAAAATCATCTGGAATCTTGTAAAAAGGACTGTGGTCTAAAAGAAAGAGCCTGAGACTCTGCATTTCAGACAAGCTCCCAGAGAAGGTAAATGATGGCCCATCGGCTACAGCTTGAGTAGCAATGCTATAAAGCACCTAATATTAATACTCACTCTGAAATGTTGTCCTCCCCTTCCTCCCTCCATCTTCCTATTGGAAAATTCCAGGAGACAGAAATGGATTTTTATTTACTCTAAACGTCCAGCCTGATGGTCTCTCAATTGTTTTCCTCATTTAAAATAGTGCGGCTCCTGCACTTTGTTTAACTCTGCTTGACAATCAGTGATTTGTGATTCTGCTCTTTCCTGAGCATGTTTATAAAATGACGACCTTGGGATTGGAGTCTCTGCTGCCCAAATGCAGGGAGCAGACTTTCTGTGGAAGAATTGTGAAAGGCCATTTTACCACTGTTTTTTTCTTTCTTCTTGTCTTTCTTTTTGTTTTTTGCCTTGGCTTCATATGCTAATGGAATCAACATCCCCATTTGCTATTTTAATGTTTCTTAGAAAGTTTTATCTCAGAATTTCCTATGGTTTGTATGTGCATTAGTCTTCTAGGTGAATCAGAGGTTTCCTGCTATAACACCATGAGGTTTCTCAATAGACCCTCTTGGCTCCTTGTTGAGTCTTTTGAATGACTTTATTATAATAAAGTTGACTTGGAGCCAGAGGAGGCAGAACTCCAGTGTTGGGCTTTCTTTAGAATTTTATGGGTTTTTCTCAGAAGTTTAATGCCAGTTTAATGGAGTTTTATAGCTATTAATACTCTACCACTCCAGCTGCACTAAGAAATATGTAACTAAACAATAACTTGAAATAGGTAAATTCATGATTAAGTTGCACTAAAAACTAATGCCTCTTGGCCATAGTTCATAATTTCCAAAGGCACATCATTTAGAATGATTGGTAACTTTAGCCTTGTAACTCTTTCAAGGAGAAAGGCTGTGAGCTTAAATCACTACATTAAGCTGACAGTGAGGCTCATATTTTCTGAGCTAAAGATATATTTTTATGGCCACACAGTGGACTCTGTTTATCACTCATCATAAACCATAGGAAACCATTTTTGTTTTAAATTAGGTGCTCAGGCTTTTGTCCTGTAATCTGTTTCTTTATTTCCCCTTTTCACTTTTGTTGGTTCATTTTCAACAACTCCCAATCGTCTTCCATTTCCTGAAAACAGCTCATATTTTATATCTCAGCTTCTTTAAAGGTTATTTCATCCTAGTTGAGGTCACCTTAATTTACACCTTAAATTACAGTTCCAGAGCCAACTTCTTTGCTGCTGATATTGAGTAATCCTACTAAAGAGTCCAATTTTAAAATGAAGAACAGTCTTATCCTACAATGCCAGGCATAAGAAGCCCATGAATTTTGCATATATCTTTAGTACTTTTACTTATTGAATTACATTTCTCCCCTTCCTTTGAGCCACTTACTCAATTACACTTCATTCTGCTGCCTCGTCTGGTTCTAGAAGCTGTCCGTTCACAAAGACCATAACTAAGTCAGTTTTTCCCAGATTTTGTGGCAACAGCCACAAATCATCTGAAAGTGAAATGACTGTGGAATTTAAAGTTTAAACGTTTTTAAGCCACCTTGATTATGTTTATTAAAATAGAAGGTCTTGTCAAGTTAGACCTCTCTCTATTTCTGTCTGTCTTTCTCCTCACCTCCCTCACTGACTTTTCAGCTCACTGAGGCCCATCCTTTTGTTGCCTGATTTTATACAGTTGGATGAGAAACACACACTGGGCAGCGGCCACAGCCCCATCAACTGAAAGGAATATGATGGGATCAGAAGTCATCTTGATGAAAAACTATATCTTTAATTCCGTGGAATTTAAAAACATGTGCAGTGCAATCTATAAATGGCCAAATAAACATAAGATGTTACTGTGATCTGGTGTAATGCCTATATGGCATAGCTGAATTTCTACCCTGCCCTAACTCCACTTATCTTGAAGAAAAAGGATGACTGTGATCAAAAGTTTTCTTTGCAACCCAGACTAGCTGAATTTCTACCCTGCTCTAACTCCACTTATCTTGAAGAAAAAGGATGCCTGTGATCAAAAGTTTGCTTTGTAACCAGACCAGTTGAAACTGGTTAAAACCAAGATAGCAGACCAAACGACGTCAAAAGACTTTAGGCTTCATTACGATCTCATTTCCATGCTAAATGACACTTCCAACAGTGCCATGACAGTTGATATGTGCCATGACAACAACCAGAATAAGCCAGAAAAGGACAAAAAGGAAGGCAGCATCTGGTTCCAGGAAGTTCACCACCTGTATTAGTCCGTTTTCATGCTGCTGATAAAGACATACCAGAGACTGGGTAATTTATAAAGTAAAAGAGGTTTAATGAACTCACAATTCCACGTGGCTGAGAAGGCTTCACAATCATGGTGGAGGGCGAAAGGCACTTCTTACATGACAGCAGCAAGATAGAGTCAAAGAGCCAAACAAAAGGGCTTTCCCTTTATAATACCATTACAGACTTAATCACTACCATGAGAACAGTATGGGGAAAACTGCTCCCATGATTCAATTATCTCCCACTGGGTCCCTCCCACAACACGTGGGAATTATGGGAGCTACAATTTAAGATGAGATTTGGGTGCGGACACAGCTAAACAATATCACCACCCATTTCTGGAAAAAGACATAGACATTCTTCCTCTCACTTTTAGTGTCCAACACCTTCATCAGAAAACCCTATATTTTAACCCCCTCAGTCCTCATTAGTCCAAGAGTTGATGTGTGAGTCATGCTCCTGTTTCTCAATTCCATGGTGATTGAGTAAAGCCTGCACTGCTTGACACTCACTTTCAGTTTTGTATATTGGCTTTCTGACACCAAACAGAGAGACCCCATCCTTGGGGACACCAGCTTTGTGGGTAACAGTTTATCATGTTTACATGTTTACAGTGATTTTCTTTTTCATAATTTCTAGAACTGTTAAAAGAAGGCTTTAACACAATGTCTTCTTACACGAATGAATAAGGAAAGTGGGCCTGCTCCTGAGCATTGTAGGAGGTAAAACTCTATGTTTTGCTCCTGATTACTTTGGAAACGTGGATTTGGCTCTTGTCTCCTTCATTTTCTCACTCAGCTCTGTCTGCCTTTCTATTGCCTTTATTTGTTTACATGCCTAACTTTATCTTTCCAGACTTGAACTCTTCAATTGTGTAGCTATTACCCATAAGAGGCCATTGAGCATCCAAACTACGGCTAGTCCAAATTGAGCTGTGAATACCAAATTTCAAAGACTTAGCACAAAACTAGAATGCAAAGTAGCTCAGTGACTCATATTAATTATGTGTTGAGAGGCTAATATGCTGGGTTATTTTCTCATTCATTGTGTGATATTGGGTTACTTAAATATTTGGGGTATAATAGGTTAATTTAAATATATTGTTAGAATTGATTTCATCTGTTTCTTTTTATATGACTACATTATTTATACATAACTTTTTACATTACGTTTATAAATTACATATATGACTTTCATCTAAAGCTTGAATTATATTTCTATTGGAGAGGGCTATTCTAGACTGTAAGCCCATAGAGCAGAAACAAGTTCTTATTTCTTTTCATATAATGGGTGAGAAGTTTAGGAGGCAGTGAATGATTGGCTAAATCAGTAGATATATTGATTAATTGATTTACTATTTATTCTAGTTTAAACTCCATTTCCAAATAGAGTAACATGCTTCATATTCCATACATTCATGATACTGTTTTCTGTGTCCTAGTTCAGAGAGTACCAACTTCCAACCACTGGTATTTCTGGATAGGTTACAGGTAGGCCAAAAGATTGGTTCTGTCATCCCTAGAGATTGACAGATGGGAAATGAGGCTGACTGGGCCCCCAAGTCCATTTCTTTCCACTACAAGCAGCCTCATCCATTTAATCCAGGGTATTGTACAAATACTATCATGTCTTCTGTTTATCATGATATGAAAATGAGAAATAATGTCAAAATCTTGTATGATGGAGTGGAATTTTCTCTATGTTTTGCAGAAACAGCTCAGGAAATTAATTTAGTTATGAAATTCGTACTGGAAACTTTCTTTTCTTTTTTTCTTTTTCCTTTAAACTATTGGAATTGGTGGGTATAAATCTGAGGGGTAATCTCACTTTAGAGTTTCATAGGTTGAGGATTATTTGAAATTGGTGTAAAGTTTCCTTCCAAACTTCTCTGAATGTTGTAGATATAAATTGTGTTATTTATCTGGAGTATATAATTCCACCAGTTAAATACATCCTAGACAACATAAATACAACTTACTGGGAATTATGAGCCACTGAAGCATTTAGAACCTTTGACATAATTTGCATGCCAAACTGATGGGGTATTATTATACTTATTTTGCAGTAGAGGCAACTGAGCTTTGAGTAACATACCCAAATTCACATGGCTATTCTGTTACAGATCTGGACTTTGAATTTTGGCTTGTTTGTTCCCCTAAAGCTTTACCATGTGTTGAAAATGTGTTTCTTGGAGAGGGAAATAATTAAGAAAATTAATCACAGTTATAATTTATCAAGGTACAAATTTGTCTTGCCTGTATTTCACTCCCATTGCATTTCCATGCCTCAGGAGCTTTTCTAAGACAGAAGACATTGTTGAATCCAAAGTCTATACATAAACACTGAAGAGAAAATACTGTATGTATTAAAGGGGAGAGAGCAAAGAAAACAGAGACTACCAAAATCACAGGGAGAAAGAACCAGCCCTTGACCCATTGCATCTTGGGCTTGCATGGGTTTTCTTGCTTCACTGTTGATAAGGAAGCAGCAGAGTGCCAAACCTAAAAACCAAACAATTACAACAACACTGGTTTATTATTATTATTATTATTATTATTATTTTGAGATGGATTTTCACTCTTGTTGCCCAGGCTGGAGGGCAATGGCGTGATCTTGGCTCACCGCAAACTCCGCCTCCTAGGTTCAAGTGATTCTCCTGCCTCAGCCTCCCGAGTAGCTGGGATTACAGGCATGCACCACCACGCCCGGCTAATTTTGTATTTTTAGTAGAGTCAGGGTTTCTCCATGTTGGTCAGGCTGGTCTCAAACTCCCGACCTCAGGTGACCCGCCCGCCTCTGCCTCCCAAAGTGCTGGGATTATAGGCATGAGCCACTGTGCCCAGCCAACAACACTGTTCTTCTAGGCAAGGACAAGAGTATGGGACTATCTCCAATGTTGGGAAATATAACTCAGCATGAATAGAAGTGAAGATAAGACAGCTAATAAGACAGCTCTGACAAAAGGACATTTTGTATCCCTCAAAAGTTTTCATGCATTCCGGTTTTTTTTTTTTTTTTTGAGATAGAGTTTCACTCTTGTTGCCCAGGCTGGATTGCAGTGGTGCGATCTTGGCTCACGGGAACCTCCGCCTCCCGGATTCAAGCGATTCTCCTGCCTTAGCGTCCTGAGTAGCTAGGATTACAGGCATGCACCAACACACCCAGCTAGTTTTGTATTTTTAGTAGAGACAGGGTTTCTCTATGTTGGTCAGGCTGGTCTCAAACTCCTGACCTCAGGTGATACGCCCCCTTTGACCTTCCAAAGTGCTGGGATTATAGGCATGAGCCACTGCGCCCGGCCCCTGTCTTTTTTTAACTTTTATTTTCTTTTTGAGACAGGGTCTCACTCTGTCACCCAGGCAGGAGTGCAGTGGTGAGATCTTGGCTCACTGTAGCCTCAACCTCCTGGGCTCAAGAACTCCTCCCAAATCAGCCTCCTGAGTAGCTAGGACTACGGGTGCATGCCACCATGACTTGCTAATTGTTCTATTTTTTATATAGATGGGGTTTGCCACATTGCCCAGGCTGTTCTAGAACTCCTGCACTCAAGGATCCACCTGCCTCAGCCTCCCAAAATGCTGAGATTACAGGCATGAGCCACCGCATGCAGCCCCAGTTGTCTTATTTTTAAGTTGACAGATAACAATTATATACATTTGTAAGGTACTACACGTTTTGAAATATGTATGTATTGTGGAATGGCTCAATCAAGCTAATAAACATATGTATTATTTCACATATTTATTTTTAGTGAGAATACTTAAGGTTTACTTTCCTAGCAATTTTCCAAGTGTAGAGTGCATTGTTACTAGCTATCATGCAATAGATCCTTTGGACTTATTTCTCCTCATTAAAATTTTGTATTTTTTGACCAGTATCTCTTCAATCTCCCCAACCCTTAGCCCCTGGTAATCACCCTTCTATTCTCTACTTCTATGAGTTTGACTTTTTAAAAGCCCATGCATAAATGAAGTGAAATCAACCTAACTACCCATACATGGAAAAACGGATAAAGAAAATGTGGTATATACACACAATGGAATATTATTCAAACGGAAAAAGAAAGAAATGTCATTTGCAACAACATAGATTAACCTGGAGAACATTCTGTCATGTGAAATAATCCACTTCTGTACTAACTTCAAAGCCAATCTAAAAGCAGTCTGAGAGGATGGAATGGGGATCACAGTGGGAGCCAGATGATTCCCACAGCAGTGACTCTTCCACTCAGTGGGTTCCATAGCCTGGATAACTAACTGTTCCCCCCAGATGACATTCTAGCAGAATTCTGGGAGATGACTGCTTTGTCTCTGAAAGAACAATTATTTCTTCTTTGGAAGCAAAGACACAGAGAGTGAATGGCCTTTTCTATTCTCAGGAAATGTGGTCCTTTTCAAGTGAACTACATCTCTCTTTGTGCCCTCTGGCCTACTCCAAGTGCTTTGCACTGTTTATCACCCTTAATCACCGTGAGTGACAGAAAACCTGATAATAGAACAGGGATGATACTGCTGGTGGGGTGACCTCTTTTGAAATGTCAGACCTGAATAAGCTATATTTACATTTCTTTGAGCTGCAGCTTTTAAAAGATTTGTGTCTTCCATACCAAAGGGATGAAAGTAAAAGTTATTTTGGTATCCATCCAAATTTGCATCTTAGAATTGGAATCTGTCTACATTCTCCTCCCACCTGAGAACTCCTGTGTGAGGATCCACAGTCAACAGTAATGCAGCTGCTAGAAGCATTGCACACGCTCCATCTTGGAAATATTAAAATCCATTAAAAATAAACAAGGTGATCAAGGTGCGTATTAATCACTTTAAAGATGCCTTCTTTCTTTCTTTCTTTCTTTCTTTTTTTTTTTTTTGAGATGGAGTTTTAATCTGTTGCCCAGGCTGGAGTGCAGTGGCACAATCTCAGCTCACTGCAGGCTCCATCTCCCAGGTTCAAACAATTCTTCTACCTTAGCCTCCCAAGTAGCTGGGATTATAGGCGTGTGCCACCACACCCAGCTAAGCTACTTTTTGTATTTTAGTAGAGATGGAGTTTCACCATGTTGACTAGGCTGGTCTTGAACTCCTCACTGCAGGTGATCCGCCTGCCTTGGCATCCCAAAGTGCTGGGATTACAGGCATGAGCCACTGTGCCCGGCAAAGACACTTTCTTTATTATGTTGTAATATATACTGCAGGTAGGATTCTAAGTCAGAAAAACTGGGTTGGATCCCTGCTCTGTTGCTTGGATTGGCTATCTTGGGGAAGCCCCGTATTCTCTCCAAGGATATTTCATGGTGGATATAAAGGAGACAATAATACATTACTTTAGTGGGAATTAAGTGATGTAATGGATGAACAGATGTCTGTCACAGCACTTGGCATGTATTAACTACTTCAGAAACCTTAACTTTCTACCATTCCTTTGTTTTCTCCTCGCCTTAATTGGGACCCTCTCACCAGAGGAAAACAAAATTATCCTGGAAAAAACTAGATCACCTCAGCACGTTCAGCCCAAAGTATGATTAAGTACTGTGCTCCGGTTAGCTACTGTGATTTAATACTTAGCTTCTCAAAGCGTGGTGCATGGACCAGCAGCATTGGAGCTTATTAGAGATATAGAATCTCAGGTCTCACTCCAGAGCGGCTTCACCAGAATTGGCACTCAAAGAAGATGCCAGTGTTATTTCTATACATATTGAGCACTGTTTAATGGAAAGAATACCAATTTACCAGTCAGGAGATTGGTCTTCCGGTTTGTCTTTCAGGCAAATAGTAAAGACTCTAAATTCTGTGGTTTTGTTGCCTATTCTTTAAAGCAGGGATATTTTCACCTGCTTTCTCTGGAAAGGTCAGATATGATCTGGAATAACAAAAGTAAACCCTGTGCTTGACTGTGTATTACAAATAATATGCATGGAATGCTTTTTGGATATAAATGCATTTAGGTGAACCTGCAAAAACAAAACCAAACACAGAAATATACACACACACACACACACACACACAAACACACACACACACACACACACACACACTTCTAATTGTCAGGAGCTGTCTTATGCCCAAGCAAGAGAAAAAGAAAGAGAAAGCAGCAAACCTCACTCCCTTGGACACTTCCTGTAACATTTATGACTTTAAAGATGTGTTTCTCCTATTTCCTTGCCCAAGATAAAATTATTTGCAATTCTGTGGAGCTGCCCTTTATCCAACACTGCAAGGGCATAGAGGTAGAAAAAGGGTGTTAAGTCTCACTGGCACATAAGACCCTGGGTTGAATCTGTAATCAAGGCATGTAATTGGGACTTATTTGCAAACACCACTGCTGTTTGGGAAAGGGTGTTATTGTAGAGGACACTTTTAAAAACGGGTCCCCAGAGGACAGACTTTTATCATCTTAGAAGTTGAGATGCTATTTTGCTTCTCATCTTTCCTTATCCAATTCACTTCCATTCTTCATTCTTTCAGGGGTTTACATTATATATTTTCCTCTGTGGTCAAAATAGCTGCATTTCTAATTTAAAGATGTTTCATCATTAAAAATTATATTAAACTGTCGACCATCCTCAGGGAAGACTTAATTTCCACTTTCTGCTGCAGTCAGCATGGTTGAGATTCAGTCCTTCCATAAACTTGGAATCTATTTAAAGCTATTTCCATAAACCTGGAGTTATCTGATACCTTTTCATAGTCTTGCTAACCAACTACCTACCTATTTTTAAGGGCCAATAAAATTGACCTGATTTCAGCTAAAAGGGAGAAACACATTTTAAATTCTGCAGAACTAAGAAATTATAGAAACAGAGTTTATAGAGAGAAAGCAATAAAATTGCAAAGTGCAAATATTTGGGAGAGTTAGACTATTGCTGTTGGATTTTGGGAAGAAACTTGGGGGAGAGGGGTGAGCAGACATTTCTCCAGGGCCATCTTCACAGTTGATTTTAAGCCAAACCCACTGTGACTCACATCAGCACTTTTTTCTGAGGGAAAATGTTATCTTGCTCTTTGTTAAAGTAGCATGTGCTCAGTAGATGCAAATTGGTGTGCTCCTCATATCATGGGGTTTTGACCCAGTTTGCTTCTATTTTGCAAAGAATATTTAGGCAAAACTGAAAGAAAATGGGTAAAAAAATTCACAATATTACCCCCCAACAATTCTCTCACTTTATCCTGTGAGTGGTTTTTATCTTTTTATCATTTGAGCTGTTCTCTATATTTGTGAATATTTTGCATATTTGTATTCATAATACAGGTATAATTGTTATTTCTTCCTTGCCTAAAATACTTTACAAATATTTTCATTCTTTCCATATAATTTGCTATGGCAGCCATAGGGAAGTAATATACCCATGAAGAGTTTTGCACCTTACCTGAATGCATTAAGCAGCCATTGACACACTTAAATTTAGAGATAGCATCGTCCTGTAGAAAAGATCACCCTGCATGGAAAGCCAGGGTGGGAAGATGACAGTACTGGAGGCAGGAGTATTTCATTCATTCATCCATTTAATAACTCATTCATTCATCCATTCTCCAAATAGTTATCACATGCCAATTCACTATGCACATGGCTGTGCAAGATTCTAAGCATAGAGTGGAGAACAGAATAGATTCTGCACTCACGAAACTGAGAATTTAGGGAAGAGATGGCCAAGAAAGGAAGAGCAACTAAATAATCACAAATTGTGTGAATGGCAAAAGGGAAAAGAAATGGGACAGAGGTGGGCAGTAGGTAATTTGATTTCGATATGGTGTTAGAGCTGTCCCTGTGAAGTCCTCCCTGAAGTCCTCCCTAAAGTCCAGGAAATAATATATAGCATCCCTGGCAAAGGGAACAGCACATGCAAAGGAGATCTGGAAGCTGAGAAGAGACTAGAAAGAACAGAGTGGCCAGGACATTGTAGGGAAGAAAATAACCACAGAAAATAAAGTTGAGGACCAGTGAAGGCCACATGGTGCTGCAGCTCCCGGGCCACAATTAATAGTGTAGATTTTGTTTCATATGTAACAAGAAGCCAAAGGAGACTTCTAAACAGGAGGAAACCTTAGTGTAATTTCTGTTTTATAAGGATCTTTCTGGGCAGGGCACAGTGGCTCACACCTGTGATCCCAGCACTTTGAGAGGCTGAGGTGGGTGGCTCACCTAAGGTCAGGAGCTTGAGACTAGCCCAACCAATATGGTGAAACCCCGTCTCTACTAAAAATACAAAAATTAGCCAGGTGTAGTGACACGTGCCTGTAATCCCAGCTACTCAGGAGGCTGAGGCAGGAGAATTGCTTGAACCCGGGAGGCAGTGATTGCAGTGAGCCGAGATCTTGCCACTGCACTCCCTGGGCGAAAGATCGAAACTCTGACTCAAAAAAAAAGGATCCCTCTGTCTTCTGCGTGCAGAATAAGGAAGGAAGGAAGAATCAAAACCCCATCTCCACTAAAAATACAAAAATTAGTCGGGAGTTGTGCCGTGCATCTGCATTCCGAACTACTTGAGAGGCTGAGGCAGGAGAATAACTTGAACCCTGTTGAGGGGTTGCAGTGAGCCAAGTTCACGTCACTGTACTCCAGCCTGGGTGACAGAGTGATGCCAAGTCTCAAAACAAAAACAAAAATGGCCACAAAAGAAAAACCTTTATCTAAATTGTGTCAGTTGTATTTGGTGTCATTGGTATTCTTGGTTTGTATTTTTAAATGTTTATCTTAATTTTCCATACGTGAGTGTTTAAAATTTGTGCATCATTAAATTCACCTCTTTCTTTCTGATTTTCTCTAATCATTTAAAGCTTAGCTGTTGTCATGCTTCATATGATCTAAGTCTATTTTATACTTTTCTGTGTGTGTGGATACTTCATTAATCCATTTATTTTTTGTTTTGGCACATTATATAAGGTGTGGGTATTAATTAATTTTTACTTCTAAATTATGAGAAAGCATTTCCAACTTCATTTGTTAAATGACCATCCTTGTCCTGATCATTATGAAATCCTAATTCATCATCCATTAAATTCTATATATGTCACCAGATATTTTCCTTGGACTTCTATTGTGTTCCTTTGATCTATATATTCTGTGTGTATGTTGAAGGGAACAGCATATCTCTACTATTTATTACTCTCTGCAAATAATTTCTGCTTGATATTTCTTTTTCAAAATAATATTTGCTAGACATACTTGTTGATCCTTCTAAGAAAACAAGTCTCTTATATTTTTAGTTATTATTTAAATGCATCCGTATTTGAAACTAAATTGTATATATTTATTTTGTAACTTTTATATTTAAGATTACAAATGTTAAACTATATGGGGATCCATCTGGTTTTCTTCCATGAAAATTTCAGTACTCAGCATAGAATAGTATACCTATTAGTGGTTCAAAAATATTTTATGAATAAGTAAATAAGTGAATACAGTTTAATCAACTACATTGACAGTAACATTTCAAAATTAACCTGAGACAGCCATCTTTATATTGTTCCATTTGCTCATGCAGAAACAAAGATCGTTTCCCTTTTATGCAAGCCCTCTTTTATACACTTTATTTGCAAATACAGGTCACAAATACTTTCTTATTTTTAGTATACAATTATTTTTTTCTACACGATTGAAAATGAAAATTGACCTTTTGTTTTTATCATCTAACATATTACTGCTCTTTACAAAAAAGCAGTTGATTTTCCTTATTTTATAGTCAGGCACTATAATAAACATTTACTGATTCTAGTGACATTTTAGTAAAATCTAATATTCTTTTGATTTTAAGCTACACCATTAATTTAATGACAACTGAAAATATAACCACATTAAATAGCACATGATAATAAGTCCCATTTCACATTCATATTTTTTTAAATGAGTCCTAATATTGATGCTATTCTATAGTTTCTATACCATTGTTTGGACTGTGCCCAAATAATCTGTAAGACATAACTTTTTTTTTTACTTTTTGTCATACATTATGATATAGACCAAAATTTCAAAAATTATGATAATGAATACTTTTTCCATTAGGAATGAAAAAAAGTATAGTTTTTTACTTAGCAAATATTTACTGAGTTTCTGCCATGGAGACATAGTTGACAAGATGTACTGAAGGATGCTGGACACTGAGCACACAGAACAGGGACTTGCGAAGACCCAGCACTGAGAACGGAGCTGCCCGTATTGTTACTTCTTTGTGAATTTAAGAGAGGGGTAATTCCAGTGTCAAATTCGGTAAAGATTAAGAAGAGTGTTCTTAACTCTGGCTGCATATGAGAATCATGCCTGGGCTCCTCTCAGCAATTCAAACTTCTTTATTCTGAGAAGGGCTCACATGCAGGCACATTAGCCAGCTCCCCGGTTGTCTGAAAATGCAGTCAGAGCTGAGTTCTTTGTTCATGATGGATATATGTAAGAAATACCTGCAACCTAGGGATGCTTGGGGCCTTCAGAGGGCTCAAGTGCACATTAAAACCCTAAAGTCATTACAGAATTGCTAGTCCACATCAAGCCTCAGAGTTAAATTTAATAGTTCATTTGTGAAATTAACAGATGAATTTGTATTGCCTGCTAGATTCTAAGCACCATGCAGGTAAGGATGATGCCTACATTTACTCTGTTACTACCCCAGGGGCACTATATATATTTGTGCTGTCAAGAGGAAAGAAACTCATCTCCGATTTCTCATGGATTTGCTGACAGTGAAAGTGGGATGCCCTGAGGAGGAGTAGAGTGGAGCTGTGAGCTCCCCATGGGACCCTCCAGGGAGTGAGTTTCTGGCATCAGAAGTTTGAGTTGCTGAAGGTCTCCATTGGCTCCGATCATTGTAATTATCTGCCAAAACAGCTAGCTTAGAGTAGTCTCTTCCCATCTTCTGCTTGCAACAATGTCTATACCATACATCTGGACAAGCAACACCAATTACCTTAACCATTTTAGCCTTTCTCAGACATACACTAGCAACGCAGGCACTATAGCCTGAACCATCATTCCCTGCCCTCTCTCCACTGGAAACTCCTTGGTCCCAAACTCTTCGCTTAATCCAACAGCAGGAGTACAACCCTGGGATTATGTGCATGCACCTGACTACAGAGTGAGACATCCTGAATGCAAACCCCAACTCGGCCACTTTTAGCTGTTACTTAACTTCCCCATGACTTGGTTTCCATATGCCTCAAATAGAGCAACAATATCCAATTCAAGATACCTATCTGAAAAGTAAAATATGCTAGTTTATAAATCATGCTCGGGTACATTTTTTATATATTCTATCTTCATTTATGTTGGTTAAAAAAAAAAGACAGGGAAAATCTTGGCATTTATTCTGTTAGCTACTTTCAGGATTATGGTAGCCTCATGATATGAGGCCACTAAGAGGTAAATTTATTTTTAATCTACAAAAGAAGAAATTGAGGTTCAGAGAAGTTAAGAATTTTGCCGGAGTTCATACTTTTAGTGAAAACCACAAGTCGTGATTAAAACCCAGGTTTCTCTGAATTCAAAGCTGTGTTAGTTATTTTCTTCACTCTTATCAAGCTATATGTGTGACTCTCTTGCAGCATTCTTTATATGGCTCTGAAGTTGTCTGTTTGTATAGCAAGACCTTGAGTCCTGGAGGACAGGGATCCCTGATCACCTTCCTCAGCTTGGCCTTGCCCAGTGCCTGACATGGAAGGAGTAGGGGTACCATAAATATCAATCAAAAAGTGAGGCAATAAATCCTTCTTCTCACACACTCCTCCACGATGTACTGCGGTGCTGTTTTCAGGAGTTTCCCCAGACTGGTTCCCAAGCCTTCTAATGGAAAACACTATTTTCCCAGTGAGAAATTGGGAAGTGAGCTAAACAAAAGCAAAACTGTCATCAAACATGCTGACTTTTCCTTTGGCTTCGATGTGACCTGCTCTTTCCAAAGGGGAAGATCAGCGATGTGGACTGTGCTCACTTGAAACAGGTGTTCCTGCCAGGCAGACCTGTGTTGAAACTCTGTCTTGCCATTTACAGGCTCTATGCTCCTGGGTGAGTCACTGGCCTCCCATGAGTCACACTTTTCTCAACTGTAATATATGATATTAATCCTTATATCAGCTTAATTATGAACATGAGCGAGTCCAGCACACACCAGGCACTGCATAATATCTGTGCCTTCAATGACACTTTCTCTACCACTGTATCGCCAATCCCATAAACTGGTTGAGGCTGGGTGAGTTCTCACAATTGAATGAGTGCCCCAAGATTAGCACTATTCCTCGGTACAGGCCTCCGACATAGGCCCCGCCAATAACCCCAGGGACCACCTCCCACTCCCCCGGGTGCATTCCACTGAGCCGTGCATTCCACAATGCCAAGCCCCTTTCATGCCTCACCCTTTTGTGGGTCCCAGTCATAATCTAAAAAGACAGACTGGGGGCTTCATGATCCATTCACATTTTTCCTGAAGGAAAACGTGCCTTGTTGATAAGATTGAATTAATATTTGCTCACCATTTAAGGCATACCTAGCTCTCTATTAATGTTTTTCACTGACATGTACTCATTTAATGCTCATAATGACCACAGCAGTTGGGATTATTATCTTCATTTTACAAATGAGACCCTCAAGATTCAGGGAAGTTCTGAATTTGTGCCTTTATTTTATACATATTTACTGAAGACCTTCCATACAGCCAGGAGTCATATAACTTGAAGGGAACATAAAGATCAACTGGTAAGGAAGCACGTTACTTGAGTTCACAACCTAGTCCTGTAACCCTGAGCTATGTGCTTTAAGTCACTGTGGCTCTGTTTTTTCATCTCTATAATGGAGGTTGAGTTTTGATGAGATTTCAATACATGAGATGCAGAATGAAAAACATTTAGCAAGTGTCTGGCATACAGAAATGTTCAAGCTGTGTTCACTATAGTTAAGAAGAGATGGTAACAAACAGCACAGGAATTCAAAGATTGAAAACAAGTAAACAAATAGTTGGTTTAAGTTTCACAGTGGAGAAATTAACAAGAGTCAGTATATGTGTGGAGATAATCAACTCTGCTAGAGAAAAGGAAGCCTCCAAGTTCACGTGACTCCTAGATTAGCAGATGTGCAGATTTACTAGAGTCCTAGGCCAATACTCAAGGACACATGCTGCCTTCAAGATGGACACTACTTTCCACACAGCTCTGCTGTTAAAGAGTGCTCAGTACATGTCCCTAATAACTCTCTGCAGAATTAAATAAAAATACAGTCTGGGTCCAAAATTGTCTCTGGCAAGGATGTAGAAATGCATTCAATAAATGCATAATGATTTCATAAAAGCTCTGGAAACCCCTTCCTAGAGAACAAAAAATTAAAAAGTGCATGCATATTAGTACATTTCACAGGTAACGAGGGAGAGAGCCACTTCAGGCCCACAGGTCCAGAAAAACCTAGCTAGTCTGAAAATCTCACCCAAAATTATATAAAGAGAGGGAAGGCAAATCTAATCATCAGAAATATCATCTCAAAACTCTGAATTCATTCATCAGTTGTTTTTCTTCTCAAATAATGTTCTTTTGGAGGGCATTTTCAAGGATAGTTTCTCCTGAGAAAATATCACTGACTGACATTTAGAAATAATACAATTTCCAGTTATGAGCCACCCTTTGCATTGTGTCCATTTTAACAAGAAAGAGAAAGAGGTGATAGGAAAGGGAGTGATAAGTGGTGTTCATATCCAAGGGGGAGAGGACACAGGAGAGTTTACTTTTGAAAAATAAAATGGGCTTACTCATTGTACGAGGACATTCTTGGATTGCTATAAATAGCTTTGTACTTTTAGCTATAAGGAAATGCTAGAGACTAGGTGATTTATAAAGCAAAGAGTTTTAATTGGTTCATGGTTCTGCAGGCTTTACAGGAAGCATGGTGCTGGCATGTATTCAGCTTCTAGGGAGGTCTCGGAAAGCTTACCATCACGGTGGAAGGCAAAGGGGGAGCAGGCATGTGATGTTGCAAAAGCAGGAGCAAGAGAGAGAGAGGTGCCACACACCTTTAAATAACCAGATTTCATGAGAGCTCACTCACTGTCATGAGGACAGCACCAAGGGGGCGGCGCTAAGCTGTTCATGAGAAATTCACCCCCGTGAGCCAGTCACCTCCCACCAGGCCCCACCAACAATACTAGAGATTATAATTCAACATGTGATTTGGATGGGGACACATATGAAAACTATATTCATTTATTACTAATAGGAAGAGATGCTTACAACATGATGACACTGTGCTGAGTACCTTAGGGAGTTTTTTCACTAACTCCTCACCCCAGGTAAGGTGGATATCATTTTCCCTATTTTTGAAATGTGGAAACTGGGGCACAAAGTAACATACCCAAGATCACTTGGAAAGTCAGAATTCAGATCCAGGACTCTAGATTTTTTTAAACCACATTTAAAATCATGATAGTGTTTCTAGTTTACTCAGATTCCCTTGAAAGTGTCAGCGCTAAGGATAGACAAGCACATACCTTAGAAAGCCCGCACAGAAAGTGTAAGATCCACAGGCTCCTCATGTGACATAAACCTTGCGCAATTTAGTATTTGCTGGTGTCTAGGTTCTAATGTGTCTTCCTCTCACTTATAGGAAAAGGTTGAGTAGGGGGATGGAGGGTAATGTTTGATTTGGTTTTGATGGAAGTTTTCTCTTCTCTGTGTTGAACAGACAACTGCCCCTGTCCTGGCATGCGAAGTGCAATTCTGTTATTGTCAGATGTCTTAAGTGGGTTTCTATTGTTGTTCTCTGTTAATCATTTTCAGAGAGGAAGAAAGACATGGAACTTAAAGTCTGAGAACTTGACATAGAAATAGAATATATAAAAGGAATGATGACATTTACCCCACAGGCCTGTTCTGGGAATAGGACACACACAGGCTTGTGTTTGCAAGGACTCTGGGAGGGCTCCTGGCACATAGTAAGCACTTCATGAATTCTCATCTCCTTCTTCTGTGTCAAAGCAGGATAAGGACTTTTAGAGGCATTAGTAAAGAATGAAAATGAAATAGACTATGCTGTTGAGCACTGTATTTAATTTAAAAAAAACATCTTGTTAGGAAATGAATGGAAAATGTTTCTGCATTTGCAGTAGAGCAGAAAACAAGGCAATTATGGATATCAAGAATTGACTGTAATCACAAGTCACAGATAAAGAATTACAGCATTGGCTCCTAAAGGGAAGGGAGGAGATGAAGTTTGGATTAGAGTTCAAATAGATTTGAGGAGATGAGAGAGAACATGACAACTATTCTGGGGTTACTTTAGTAGGATAACTTAATATGGAATAGCGGAAAGAACATAGACTTGACCTAAAGTTTCCTGAAACAGACTGTTGAAAAAGTTAATAAATAATTTCAGAAAATAGTTTATTGTCAATGTCATCATCATGGTTGTCGACATCAGCATAAACCATCTATTGATCTTTTCCCAAATACATGACTGTTTAAATAACAATTAGCAAGTGATTACTATGTGTTAGATACTACTAACGTGTTATTCTATTTAATCTTCTTAGGAACCATTTACAGTAGATATTATTCAGATGTTATGGTTCAACGAGATGAATCTCAGAATTGAGTGATCCTCTTCAAGTATAAGTAATTTAGACATGGAAATATAGAGATTACTTGATATACATTGAAAAGCGAATATATGTTGGTTATTTTGCACATATTGACTAATTTGATCATCGAAACAACACATGACTTAAATGTTATCACATCCTTTTTACACATTTGGAAATGGAGTTTCACAGAGTTACAGAAATTTGCCCCAAATCACATGGTTATAAATGGCAGAGGCACAAATGGAGTCCTAGTTTGTTTGATTCTGCCAAGACACAACCCAAGAAACCTGGTACCTCTCTCTTGATCATAACATATATCCTTAGTTTAAGACTCTCAGTCTCAAAGGAAAATCAATGATGAAAGTCATGCCTAATGGCCCAGTCCTTTTTCTTTCAACAATGTCTGAATGTATTCATGTATGGTCATTTGTTGTACGTAATCATCATCAACCTGCCAGATAAACAGCTAATTATTTTGGTTGTGTTATAAGCAAATAAACTTGCCTGTGTGCAATTTGACAAATGGGTCCTGATCAACAGAGAAACAATTGTTCCAAGCTTGCAAACTCCCAGGAGTCTAATGAGCAATAGTTTACTGAATGAGCAATTGCAAAACAAAGAAATTACATTAGTGTGGTTTCTTTAGGAATAAAGAGCAATCCATTGGCTTTCATGCCTTTGTAATAAAGACATTTGTTAACTGTGGATTGGGCAGTAGAAAAAGCACACAGAGAATGCATATACCTTTAACCTGACTGTTTCTGACACTACAACACTCCCGGGGCACACCCTCACTCACTGCCCTCCAGGACTACATAAATACCAGAACTTTTACCCTCAACCTACTTGCCTAGCCAAAGATAACATCCTCAGCACCTAGCCAAAGGCTTTCTTTGGGAGCAGATGCTTGTGTTTTTGAATGACTGGAGCACTCAGGTTATGTTTGAGCCTGTTAAAATAGGAGGTAGGGTGCTTAATGTGTGACGAGATGAGCTTTGGTCTTGATCAGATCTGGATTTGAATCCAGTCTCTTTTACTTACTAGCCATGTGATTTTGGACAAGTGGCTCAACTCTTTTCAGCAAAGGTGTCTCATCTATGGATAGAGTAAAATTTTTTTCATTTCTCTGAAGATCCTTGAAAGTATTAACTAAAATAAAAGTAAAAAATCAAACTAGAACACTGTATTAGGCCATTCATGCATTGCTGTTGATGGCAGCAATGGGTCATCTGAAATGGCCACTGCCAAGACACTGGCTGCCCCAGGGGAGGTGCAGCTGGGTCGGACACTCCATGGAACCAGCAGGAGCCAGAAACAAGTGAGAGGCCCATCCTCCTGGGCACAGCTGCAGCCGCCCAGTTGTGGCTGTGGATCCAGGACTCCCTGTGCTCTTGCTGGCTGGGAGTAGACAGTAGCCCCACCCTCCTGAGTGCAGCTGCAGCCATCCAAGCTGCAGCTGTGGACCCCCAGGCCTCTCTGCATTCTCAGGCCCCTGAGAAGGCCCCCCATTACCCCTGCAGGCTCAGATGTGTCTGTTCCCGCTGCCTGGTCTCTTCCTGCTCCTGCACCTGTTCCAATCTCAGAGTGAGGTTGGGGCCGAGCCTGGGTGTTGTGGCAGGACGGTGAGGTATGTGTATGCTTTGAGAAGCGCTGACACACCAGCCCCCTGCAGCCTCAGCCCCCTCCGGACTTTGGGCACCAAAAAGCATGGGAGGAAGGTCAAAGGGGTGCTGAGGGCAGCTTGGTGCTGGCCTGCAAGTGCCTCCCAGCATGAACAGCCTGGGTGCCATACATAGCAGCAGGAGGCAGGCAGGCTCCTGTGTAGAAGAGGGTGGGTCACCAGTGAAGTTCCACCTTCAAGTTGGGGAAGGCTTGAAGCCTGGGGGCCCGGCTGCCAGTCCTGCAGACTGGAGTGGGAACTTGTGGTACTTTTTCCAGGACCACCTATGGCCTCTCACGGACCAGTCAGTACCCACTTCCTCCCTTCTGAGGCCCATGAAAGCCCTGGACTCAGCCAGACTTGAGGAGACAATGACCAGGTATGGAGAGCAGCTACTCACCCCAGTGTCTCCTCTCTTCTTAGAGCTGAACACTAGACAAGACAACCTGCTTGTAGGGGGAAGTCACCCAATGCAGGCCTCCTCTGAACCCTTCTGTCACTCAATAAAGCTCCTTTTTGCCTTGCTCACCCTCCACTTGTCTGTGTACCTCATTCTTCCTAGGACAAGAATCCAGGACCCATGAAATGGTGGGGCTGAAAGACCTGTAACACAAACAGGGCTGAAACATGCCCCTGGCTCGCCACATTGCAGAAGGACAGAAGGAAGAAAGAGAATAGCTGCAGCCCTTTGAGGAGTCCACACCTAGGAGCTCCCTAAGCTAAGGCTGTGACACCCTCTTTGGGACTCTGTGGTTCCCGGCATCTCTAAGCTTCTGAGTGTCACTGCATTCCCTGGTGCCAGCCATGGAAGCTGCTTGTGGTATGCTTGGTCCAGCCATAGCCTGACAGGAAGCCTCGCAGGCAGCTGGCACCTGTGCCAGCACCTGGAACTGCCTGCCCTACTGAAGTCAGTGTGCCTGTCTGTACGCAGTGTCTGGATGCCACGCTCACTCATTCACATGCTCCTCACCGCTCCACTCGCTCTTGGCAGGCATGGGATCTAGGCTGGTAGGATAAGCCGAGTGCTGCCTGCCACACCGAGTGGGTGGAACTAGCCCAGCAAGTCTGAGCAAAACTCAAGCAAAGGCACCACTGGCAAGAGAGGTTTCCAGCCAGAAAAGCATCAACCCAAGAATCCCATGACACTATAGAGAAATACCTGAGGCTGTATAATTTGTAAGAAATGAATTTTAATTGGCTCACAGTTCAGCAGGCTGTACAAGCATGGTGCCTGCATCTGCCTGGCTTCTGAGGAGGCCTCAGGGAGCTTTTACCCATAGTGGAAAGTGAAGCAGGAAGAGGTACATCATATGGCAAAAGCAGGAGGAAGAGGCAGCGGGAGGGAGATGCCACACACTTAAACAACCAGATCTTGTGAGTATTCACTCACTATTGCAAGGACAGTACCAAGCCATGAGGGATCCACCTCCATGACCCAAGCACCTCCTACTAGGCCCTACCTCCAACACTGGAGCTTACATTTTAGCATTGGGTTTGTAGGGGGACAAATATCCAAACTATATCAAACACCACGCTGATAGTTTGGGTGTGTGTATGTACGTGTGTGTTTATGTACGTGTGTGTGTATGTACGTGTGTATGTGCATGTACTTGTGTGTGTGTGTGTGTATGTACGTGTTTGTGTGTATGCCTGATGTTGACATTTAGGGAAGACAAATCAAGTTGATTGGCAATGAGAAGTATGTCCCAGCAAAGTCACGTCCCAATCAAGGCTATGTTTATCCATTTTGTAATTTCACTGAAATTTTTACAAGATGAGGAGCTAGGGAAGCAGGATCAACCACAGAGCAGAGTAAACACAGCTAAACGGCTTTGAACAGATTCGACTTACGCTCTTGTAAGTAGCTTATTCACTCCAGTTTTAGGAAAACAGGAAGTAATAAGATTAAATTTCCAAAGCTCAAATGAAAACATAATGTCAAATCTAGTCCAAGTAGGATTTAGGTTCAGGAAAGAGATTGAAATACTCCATAAAATTAAAAGAAAATGAATAAGCTTATAATAAGTCTGAGGTATAGTCTCCTTATATTTTGTAAATTCTTAGTGGAGCACTACATGGAAAATAATAAACTGAGAGGGTTTATTTAGGAAGCCCTGTGCTGAGCAGACGATATGGGCCAGGCATTTTCAAGATACGTACACTAAAGTGTCACACACAGTATCTGCCATTAAGGACTCAGCAAGGAATAGAGCAGTGGCTTGCAAACTTTTTGATTATAGTGCACTCAGTAGGGCCACAAAACCTCTAGACCTGCATATTTATCTCATTCCCATTTGGAAGTATTCAATTATAACACAGAATTGGAGAGAAATATCCATACGTTGCTCATTATTTGTTTCCTTAGATATTTTACATATATATATATATATATCTACAAAGCAAAGTAATTCAAACTTTAAAATGAACAATTACCTTTATCAATTGTGTAACACAACTTAAGTGGTAAAATTTCAGATGTAGTCTCTTACAAATCAAAAACTAGTGTATAAGCACATTTGGACTAATTATTGACATCTGTTACAGAAATGGGTATAGGTAATATTATATTTAAACATTTAAACTGCAGTTTAAACAAACATTAAAGTTCAATTATAAGAATATTTTAAAAATATATATTACTCTCCCTCTAAGGAGAATTGAAACAGCACACAGTAAACTAAATTGCTAATGAGGAAATTAAACTAATAGTGATTTGCAACAAAAAGTAAAACCAGCATAAATTCCTCCACCGGTTCAAGGCAAAACTGGGGTTACATCAGAGATGAATTTTTTTTCAAGTTATGAAATTCTCAAAATCTATTTGTACGTGTGCACATTAGGAGCTGTAAAACTTTCAAAGAATTGCATGACTCAGACTTCTCAAAAAAATTCCTGACTAGTCCTCAGGGAATTCTAACTTTTATGAGGCATTCTTACTTTTAGAAGCCATTATGAACACACTGAGTGGATTACTAGCAAATAACATTCAGCTGTCTATTTACAATAAAAACAAAATAAAGCACAGATCATTTATCAGCATGTTAGGTGCATGTACTCATAGACACAGGACAATAAAAATAAATAATAGCTTATACTTACTTACCACTGAGTATGCGCTACACATTGTTCTAAGTGCTTTGTGGGCATTTATTTATTTTAAAATTATATTTTATTGTGGTAAGAAAGTTAAGGATGAGACCTACCCTTTAACAAAATTTTAAGTGTGTAGTACATTATTGTTAGTAATAGGCACAATTTTGTACAGCAGACCTTTATAACGTATTCATCTTTCTTAACTGAAAATGTATGCCCTTGATTAGTAACTCTTCATTCCAGGCTCCGGCAGCCACTTCTCTCGAGGCCCTGGCAGCCACCATTCCACTCTTTTATTCTATAAATCTGACTATTTTAGATAACTTTTTTAACTGGAACCATGCAGTATTTTTCCTTCTGTAACTGACTTATTTCACTTAGCATAATCGTCCTCAAAGTTTATTCATGTTGCCACATATTGCAGAATTTCCTTCTTTTTAAAGTCTGAATAATATCCCATTACATGTATATAACACAATTCTTTATTCATTCATCTTTCTATGAAAATTTAAGTTGTTTCCACACCTTTGTTATTGTGAATAGTGCTGCAATGAATACAAGAGTGCTAATAACTATTGGAGATCTTGATTTTAATTTGTTTGGGTAAATACTCAGAAGTAGGATTGCGGGATCATATGGTAACTCAATTTTTAATTGTTTTAGGAACCTCCATACTGTTTTCCATAGAGGTTGCACTATTTTGCATTCCTACTAATTGTATAAGGGTTGCAATTTCTCCACATCCTCGCCAATACTTGTTCTCTTTTATCTTTGCCATCCTAACAGTTGTGAGTTGATATTTCATTGTGGTTTCGATTTTCATTTTCCTCATGATATATTACATTGAGCATCTTTTTGATACCTGTTGCCAATTAGGCTGTGTTCTTTAGAGAAGAATTGTGTATTCAAATCATGAGCTCGTTTTAAAAATTCAGGTTATTCATTATTTTGCTGTTGAGTGGTAGGAGTATCTTACGTATTTGAAAATTATCCCCTTGACAAATATATGTTTTGCAAATATTTTCTCACACTCCATAGGTTACCTTTTCACTTTCAAAAGTTTCACTAGCTTTGCAGAGGCTTTTTTGTTTGATGTCATCACAATGATTATTTTTGCTTTTTTTTGATTATGCTTTTGGTGTCAGATCAATGAAAATGATTGCCTAGGCCAATGCCATAAACCTTTTCTCCTGTGTTTTCTTCTAGGAGTATTACAGTTTCAGGTTTTATATGTAAATATTTAATCCATTTTGAGTTGATTTTTGTGTACAGCCTAATAGTTCAATTTCATTCCTTTGTGTATGTATATCCAATTTTTCCAAAACCATTTATTGAAGATACTATTCTTTCCCTATTTTGTATTTGTGACACCCTTATCTAAGGTCAGTTGACTATACATATATGCATTTATTTTTGGGCTCTCTCTTTGGTTCCATTCATCTATATGTCTGTTTTACACCATTACCATACTGTCTTAAATACTATAGCTTTGTAATATATTTTGAAATCAGGATGTGTGATCTCTAGCTTTCTTTTTTCTCAAGATGGATAGGAAGAATCAATATCATGAAAATGGCCAGCCAGTCACGGTGGCTCACGCTTGTACTCCCAGCACTTTGGGAAGCCGAGGTGGGCGGATCACAAGGTCAGGAGATCGAGACCACAGTGAAACCCCGTCTCTACTAAAAATACAAAAAATTAGCTGGGCATGGTGGTGGGCGCCTGTAGTCCCAACTACTCGGAGAGGCTGAGGCAGGAGAATGGCGTGAACCCAGGAGGCAGAGCTTGCAGTGAGCCGAGATTGCGCCACTGCACTCCAGCCTGGGTGACAGAGCAAGACTCCATCTCAAAAAAAAAAAAAAAAAGAAAGAAAGAAAATGGCCATACTGCCCAAGGTAATTTATAGATTCAATGCCATCCCCATTAAGCTACCAATGACATTCTTCACAG
>NW_026652281.1:100311896-100556566 GCF_009828535.3 Hylobates moloch
AATAAATAAATAAATAATTTGGTTATTTGGGTTTCTGTGTGATTCCATAGAAGTTTTACTGTTCTTTTTTACTTTCTGTGAAAATACCATTGGAATTTTAATACAAATGGCACTGAATTTGTAGATTCTTTTGGGTAGTATATAACTGTAACAATATTGCCTTTCAGTTCATGAACAGGAGACATCTTTCCATTTGTCTTGTTTAATTTTTTGCATCAATGTTTTGTAGTTTCCAGTTTATGTCTTTTACCTCCTTAGTTAAGTTTATTTCTAAGTACATTATTTATTTTAGTCCTATTGTAAATAGAATTGTCTTTCTAATTTCCTTTTCAGATAGTTTAATATTAGTACATAAAATTTACAACTGATTTTGTATGCTGATTTTGTATCCTGCAGCTTTACAGAATTTGTCTACAGTTCTAGCAGGTTTTTTAATAATGAAGTCTCTAAAGTTTCTACATAATATCATATCATTTACAGACAGGGACAAATTTACTGCTTTCTTTCTGATTCATGCATATATATATATATATGTATAAATATATATATACACATTTAATTTGTCTTGCCTAATTGCTCTAGCTAGGACTTCCAGTACTACACTGAATAGAAGTGGTGAGAGTGGGCATTCTTGCCTTGTTCCTGATCTTTGAGAAAAAGCTTTCAGTTTATCACTAATATAGTTGGGACATGTGTCCCTACCCAAATCTCATGTTGAATTGTAATGCCTAATATTGGAGGTGGAGCCTGGTAGGAGGTGATTGATTCATGGCGGTGAATTTCTCATGAATGGTTTAGCACCGTCACTTTGGTGTGATTCTCATGATAGTGAGTGAGTTCTCACAAGATCTGGCTGTTTAAAAGTGTGTGGCACCTCCCTCCCTCTCTCTCTTGCCCATGCTCTGGTCATGTGATATGTCTGCTCTACCTTCACCTTCTGTCATGATTGTAAGTTTCCTGAGGCATCCCTAGAAGCTGAGCAGATGCCAGCATCATGCTTTCTGTACAGCCTGCAGAACTGTGAGCGAATTACACTTTTTTCCTTTATAAATTACCCCATCTCAGAAATTCTTTATAGCAATGCAAGAATGGCTTAACACAATCACCATTGAGAGTGATGTCATAACTCCTCAATACTATAAATGTAGTAGATAGTAATATCAACTCATTTAAGGCAAGGAAAAAAAAGAGATTGCATATTCTTACCTGGACTGAGAGATTTCTGTTTAAATCCTGTCACTCCACTCCTTTTCTGACATTCACAAGTTTTAAACAAAATAACACCTGTAAAATTCTTTCACTTACAGCCAGATGCATAGTAGGTACTATTAGCTAATCTGAATCTGAAATTGAATTTGGCAAGAAAGAAAAAGAATATTAAAATTCTTTAGTCTATGACTTTCATATCTAACTAAATCAAAATACACTTTCCTCTTGTGTGTTTTTGAGACATTTTCCATTATGCTTCGCAATCTCTTTGTGTTATGAGCAAGTGCTTAATATGTAGATATAGATACAAATGCAGCTCTATTAAAGTACATACTTTAAATGTAGAAAGAGTGTTTCTTCTTACTAGATCATACAAATTAACTGGATAGTGGATAGAATTCAGTATTGATTCACTTAAAGTGGAAAGTATTGAAGCATTGTATACTTAATTTTACATTCACCATGGGAAATACGTGGGAGATATTTATTGATGTCTGCATGTGATTTGAGTAAGAGCTGCCATTCTGAAAGGTGGATATTATTCATCATATTGCCTTTATAGGAGTGGAAAATATAAAACCATCAGGAGCAGGTTGGTCACTAAACAGGCCCCCAGATAGGAATATTGGTAAAGTCAACATAAGTTCAACATCAGCTTCTCAAGCTGAAGTCAAAAAACCTCATCGTGCATCCACATATCAGACTCAGGGCCACTATCTGTCATTAATCAAGTCCCCCAAACATAGAAGAATAAAATGTTCCATATTATTAACTAAAAATGAGAATTATGACTGACAAAGGGCATTAAATGCAAATGCAAGCATTTGAGTCAGTAAATCCTCTGATTATGGAAACTCTTTCAAATAATGAACAATAGGTCTATTAATTAATTCATTTATTCACTCGCTAAAGAGGCTGAGCTACATACTTGAAATGCAATGTGTAGCGAAGGTGGAAACTCTCTGTCATCTGGAACTTTATAGATTAGTTGAAGTGTTAGATGTACAGTAAAAATGCACAAATAACTGTAAAATTACATCTGTGTAAATAGACATGAAGAAGTACATGTCATAATGCTGTGTGAGCCTCAGGCAGTATAAAGGTGGTTTATTTACTTGTCCTCAACTACAAAAGCCTGTTGAACTCATGCCTCCATTTTCATAGATAAAAAAATTCCTTAGTCAGGACTTAACTTAGAAAAGGAACACTTTCAATTCTCCATATAATAAGCCAATGTTTCTGTATTTTCTTTCTTTTTTATAAAGGTATACATGTGCCATTTTTAATAATCCTTATTTTATGGAGTTTTTTTCAGCCAATTGCTTAATTACCTGTGTGGATGACATATAATTATACCTTGAACTTAATATATAACTTGAACTTAATATATTTGAATTATTCTCTGTTTATCTAAGGTTATTGGCTAAATTTTCTGTCTATATTCCCTGAACTGACTATACCTTTTCACTTGTCATATTTCTAACTGAGATGTTAATAAAATCAATTCGATTAGAGATAAGAGTCACACCTGTGCTGTTCCTGCTACCATTATTGATCAAAAAATCGTAATAAAAATCACAAATACTATTCACTTTTCAGAATGGCAGAGACCTTTGCTGTTCCTGACTGTGTTTTCAATATATTTTCTGCAAATAACTGAATTCATCTATCAGGTGATGGCTCTACCAGAGTTGGAAAGGTCATGATCTTTCAGCTAAATTCACCAATGGTTTATGTCCAAATATAATGCTGAATCTTACCTGGAGGTGGAGCAGGCTGACTAATGGCCCTTCCATTTCCTTTAACCATGTGTTGAGCAGGGTGGTCACAATGAGTTTCCAAGGACCATTTCACAGAAACCTACACACAAGTATTCACATGTTGATTCCCAGAACTGTCTGGTAGCACATTACCTAAACAGTCAAGGGCAGAAGGAACAATAACACATGAATTATTCCCCTTGGAAAAATCAGGTAGTTAAAATTCAATTGAATTCTCAGAAAATAACACCTGATTTCCTTACCTCATGTTCTAACCTGCTGCCAGTAAGTTTTGGTCTGAAAAGTGGGTGAAGTGAAATCAAGAATGACAGGGGTTGATGTTCATGGATGTATTCTTCTACCAGTGGAAATGTTTATAAAACTAAACAAAATGTTCAAAGGGGCGTGTGCATGATTTATGGTCTATAATACAATCTGGCAACTCTCACAGTAGAGCCAACTGAGGAACTTCTATTGATTACCATTGTTGTGAAGATATTTCAGACCTCAAAATTAAGGAGATGAAGCAAGTTGCAGGCTTTTGGGGAAATGAGTTCATCATTTGGAGGCTGCTTGGCTACGTGCCATATGCAAGAGAGTAAGAAAAATATATGTCTTCTATTTCAAGTATCTGGATATTTGAAAATAATCCCATGCTGAAATTTGTCATGGAACCAGCCATGCCATTCTCATTAAGTTTACAATGCCTATTGTTAAAAGAAATAGTTCTTACTGTGGGGAGAAAATTATACCCAGCAATTCCAGCCTGTAATAGTCTGCAAAAATAACTCCTAATTGACTGTTGAGAGTAATGATAACATGATTTAAAACATAATGTTGGCACCAGAAAATTTAGTGCAGAAGATCAATGTGAGGGTTGAGCTGTCAGTAAAGCAACCCATTGAATTTTTCTAAGCTAATTCAAATAAAAACGGTAAGATTAAAAGTGATAACACAGTGCCAATGAGATAAGAATTTCTGCAAAATTAGATTACAGCATTTTTGTGACCATAAAAACCATATTATCCTTGACATTGCTAAATCAATCACAGCAAGAATATTATCTTTACAAGTTAAACTACTGCTTCTTAGATTGAACCTGAAGATTCTGGTCTGTTTTTCTGCTATTTGAGAAACAGAAGTGGTGCTTCTTTTACATATATTTTGTCTGAAGAGGGATGAATGCTTTGCAAGCAACTTTGTGACAAAGAAATCACACCATTTACCCATAGCGTCACCAAAGGTATCATTTAGATTCAAAGGAAAAAAAAGAAACATTTGCAGAGTATTAAATTGTGAAATGCAATAACATCTACAACTTGTCATTTGGTCACTTATTGACATCCCATCACAATTTGTCAAAACCTAAGTTTATTTTTGTCTTTGTGCAACATAGGTAAGCATTTCCAGATAACTCTGTTCATTTCTCAGCAATTCAGACATCTTTGATGAATAGTTTTTATTTAGGATACTGTTTTCCCTGTGGAGTGAGGAATTATCTTTATGTCCCTGTTCTGATTGTTCAGTAGTACAAAAAAGAACAAGAGAATAATCTTCTGTTTATGCAAACAAGCAAATTCTAGACAATAGGTTTAAGAGTATAACATCTTGACCACTGACCTCTCTGAAGCAAAATGCACATGATAAGAACATAGACTCTTATGGGACCCAAAGTTGAATTCTGTCTACCTTTCAAGACAGCAATATGAGTTTGGCAAAGCCAGGTAACTGCTCTTCCCTGAGTTTCTCATCAGTTAAAAGTGTATAATAATTTTGATAGGGTTGGTGTGAGAATTAAATTAAATACAAATCATGACGCTTGACACATAGAAAGCACTTGGCACATTGGATTATCATTATTAACATTATCATCTTCATCCATATCATTTGTGCTTCAAAATTATATTAACTAAATTACTATGTATTAAAATATGATGTCTTGTTTAAAATACCAAATCTTCGAGCATGCTGTTTTTTCTATCTGAAAGACCTTCAGATGTAAAGATGGCCTGGAAAATAATCATCAATGTACAAGATTTACTTTTAAATATTTAAAAAGCAATAGACAGATGGAGATAATTGATTCATCTTTGATTATCCTGGCAGATTAATTAATGCCATTTTCTTTCGATCTACTTCACAGGGCTTATGGGAACACTAACTTTGGACTTGCACTTGGCATGTAAGCATTCTCTGGCTTCTCTTTCTACCTAATAGAGTTTGAATTCCTTGAAGATAACTTCAGAATCCAGCATGTAGTAGGTGTTGAAGTATGCTTCTTAAAGAAGAGGCTGTTTTTATGACATTTTGTTAGCTTTTAAAATCGACTTTATTTTTTTAGAACAGTTTTAGGTTCAGAGCAAAATTGAATGGAAAGTATAGCGTTCCCACATACCTTCTGCCCCATACACATACAGAGTTCTTCAATATGAACAAGCAACACTAGAGTGGTCCATTTGTTACAATCAATGAACATAAATTAACACATCATTGTCACAAAAAGTCCATAGTTTGCATTAAGGTTCACTCTTGGTGTTGCATATTGTATGTGTTTGGAAAAATACACAATGACATAGGCCTACAATTACAGAATCGTACAGAATCAGTTTGATGAAAATCCTAGCTTGCACTGAAATTCCTCTGTGCTCTGCCTAATCCATACTTCCTTGCCTTCTAAATCCTTATGACCACTGATTTTATTATTTATTACATAATTTTTCTTTCTTCAGAATGTCATGTAGTTAGAATCATATAGCTTGTAGCCTGTGAAGATTGGCTTCTTTCACTTAGTAAAACGCATTTAAGTTTATTCCATATCTTTTCATATTTTGATAGCTTATTTCTTGTTTGCACTGAATAATATTCCATTGTCTGGAAGAACCACAGTTTATTTATCTATTCACCTACTGAAGGACATCTTGGTTGCTTCCAAGTTTTCACAATTATGAATAAAGCTGTTATAAACATTGTGGACAGGTTTCTGTGTGGACATAAGTTTTTAATTTATTTGGATAAATACCAAGGATCATGATTGTTGGGTCATGTTGTAAGAGTATGTTTAGTTTTGTATATGTTCAGTTTTATAAGAAGCTGCCAGCCTGCCTTTTAAAATAGCTGTTCCATTTTGCATCCACACCAGCAATGAATTCGGGTTTCCGTTGTTTCACATGCTTGCTAGCATTTGGTGTGGTCAGTGTTTTAGCTTTTGGACATTCTAATAGGTATGCACTACTGTCTTATTGTAGCTTTAATTTACAATTTTCTAATGACATACGATGTTGAGCAACTTTTCGTAAGTTATTTGCCATCTAAATATTTTTTTTAGTGCAGTGTCTTCTGAGGGCTTTGGCCTGGTTTTTAATTGATTCCTTTGTTTGTTTGTTTCCTTATTGCTGATTTTTAAGGGTTTTTTACATAGTTTTGTTCTTTACTAGGTATGTATTTTTCAAGTAATGTTCCTCATCTGTGTCTTATTGTCCTATTCCCTTGACAGGTCTTTTGCAGAGCAGAAGTTTGGGTTTTAAAATTTTAGTAAAGCCTAGTTTATCAATTATTTTTATCATAGAACATATCTTTGGTCTTTTATCAAAAAAGTTATTACCATACCCAGAGTCATCTAGATTTTCTGTTATGTTATCTTCTAGGAGTTTTATAATTTTGTATTATATATAGTTCTGTGATCTATTTTGAGTTAATTTTTTGAAGAGTGTATTATAGAATGAATTACAGTCCCCCCCAAAAAATTCATGAGATGAAACTCTAACCATCAATGTGACTCTATTTGGAGAAAGAGCCTTGAAGGAGGTAATTACATTTAAATGAGGTCATGAAGGTGCATCTCAAATCAGACTGCACTAGTGTCTTCATAAGAAGAGGAAGAGATACAAAGAGTGTATGCACAGATAAAAAAGCCATGTGAAATCACAGCAAAAAGGCAGATGTCTAAAAGCCAAGAAGAAAGGCCTCCAGAGAAACCAAACCTACTGACACCTTGATCTGGGACTTCCAGGCTCCAGATCTGTAAGAATACAAATTTCTGTAGTTTAAACTACCAAATCAGTATATTCAATTATGGAAGCCCTCAATTGACTACTACTAGTTATAACAATTCTGTTTAGATATTTTTTTGAATGTAAATGTCCAGTTGTTCTAGCACAATTTTTGGAAAATGTTATCATTTCTTTATTGCATTACTTTAGCTCCTTTGCTAAATATCAGGTGGCTATATTTCTGTGGGTTTATTGCTAGAATTTATTTTGTTTCTTTGATTTGTTTGTCTATTCTTTCATCAATACCATCTTGTCTTGATTACTGTAGCTTTATAGTAAGTCTTGAAACTGGAGAGTGTCAGTTCTACTTTAATATTGTTGTGGCTCTTCTAGGTCCTTTGCCTTTTCATATAAGCTATAAAATCAGTTTGTCAATATTCATAAAATAATTTGCTGAGATTTTAATTGAGATGTCAATGAATAGTTCAAATTAAAAAGAACTGACATCATGAAAATATTGAGTCTTCCTGTTTACAAACATGAAATATCCCTCTATTTATTTAGTTTACCTTCGATTTCTTTCATCAGAGTTTCAATGTTCTCTTCATATAGATATTACACATATTTTGTTGGATTTATACCTAAGTATTTTATTTTGGGGGATGCTAACATAAACAGTATTGTGTTTTTAATTTCAAATTCTACTTGTTCATTGCTGGTTTATAGAAATGTGATTGGATTTTGCATGTAAATCTTGTATCCTTCAACATTGCTACAATTGCTTATTAGTTGCAAGAGTGGTGTTGTTGATTATTTAAGCCCCCTCCCCAAAATATTCATGAAATGAAACCCTAACCTTCAATGTGACTGTATATGCATATTTTATGGATAAAAATGTTATCTGTAAATAAATAGCTTTATTTATTTCATCCTATCTGTATATATTTTATTTCCTTTTCTTCTCTTATTGCATTAGCTAGTATTTTTAGTATGAGTATTAAAAGAAGTAATGTTGTCTTGCTCTTAATCTGAGTGGAAAAGCTAGTTCCTGAACACATTTTGTTCTTTTTTTGTAATGATTTCGTATGCGACAGTCATACTCGGCCAAAAAAAAATATACTTCAAATTGAGTTCATTGGGTGTATATTCAAGGGCTTATTTTCAGCCGCAACTTACCTCATAGTCTTACTTATGAATCACTTAGAAAGAAGCACATCTTTGGTAGGGTCTATTTGTTAGTCCAATTAAAATTCACTTCAGGAATGGAATATGCCACATTTCTCTTCACCACTTAGTATTACAGCATCTTGACTTCAAGAATTTGATCATTGTATTTGTATTTTTACTTCATATTTTACTTCAGATTTTGTATTCTTTAACAAGAATGATAAAACATATAATCTAACAAAATCCCACCCCCTTTTATTCTTCCTTTCTTGTAATGTAAATGCTAATAAATTAGATTGTAAATTAAAAGGTAAAGAAAGTATAACAATGATTATTCAATATGTCCCTCTTTTAGACAAGTGAATGCCTTGGTTGAAGATTAGCCATACAATTTTAGTGTGAAGTACTTAGGAAAGAGTACTCTAAGTGTAGGCAACAAAAATAAAAAAAAACAACTACTTCATATATATATAAAATATATTGAGAGATAAATTGTTTTTATTTAAATTCTAAGGTAGTAAAAGTAATCTAATAATTTATAAATTGTTATTGAGCTCCATATATCAGTTTTCTCATTTATTGTAATTTTGTTGTATGAAGGTCACAATTAAGAAAATATTTTTCTTACTGTGCGTTTTCAATTCCTTTATGGGCAGAAATAGCATGTATTACTTATAGCCAGAAAGAAATTGGTCATTTATTCTATCTGTGATAACTAAAAGATTGTGAAAGCTGTTTCAAGATGTTTTTATTTTTAAAGTACAATTAATGATATTTCCAGATAGTAACTTTGGTGCATTATTAAAAGCATGAAACCTAAATAAACTATTTTATATTCATCTTGCAACTCAGGTAAAGATACTAAATTAGGAACTTAAAAATATATTTCATGGCTCTAATTTGGTTGGTTATATAAGAAAGAGAAAGTGCATGGAGCTGCAAAATACGAGCATATTCTCTGATTTTCTTTTTATTAACAAATAGTGTATAAAAGTTAATGTATTTTATTTTAGTTTTTATTCCATTTTTAAAGTATGGTTTTAAGCCTCCTTAATCTTTAAAATGACGTTATTTATTTCTGATTCGTGGCAGTGTCAGGGAAACAAGAGAGTAGACCCACAATGGTTAACATATTGAAGATATCGCTTGCTTTGAGTGTTTCCTTGTATTCAGTAAATTCTACCAGATATTGTAACCTTGAGCATCACCTGTATTTGATTGCTTAGAATTCCAAATCTGATTCATAAAATCACCTCCAGTGTGTGACTGGATTTACTATGTAATTTTTCTTTTCAAATAGGCCATTATTGTAGTCTTCCACCTAAACTCTAAGTATGCTGTTACTAACTTGCTTTTAAGTTCTTCAGTAAAGCAACATTAAGGATGTACATAAAAACACTGCATTTTTATTAAACAGCCCTAGAGGAAGGAAACGTTATTTTAATGTGGCATCAACAGTGTGGTTCTGTGGTTCTATTCAATTAGCATTGGCTTGCCAACCTCTTTAAGCACTGGCACCATGTCCAAGGGTGCCTATTAGAAGCTTTTCTCTTTCCTATATTTCCCCCTATATCTTTAAGCTCCGGTAAGAATATATCATAGATTTTTTTTAAGTTAAGTAAAATCTGTCTCCATCTTTCTCTGTCCCTGTCTTTCATACACATACAGTCCTTGCCTTCTAAGGATAGATAACATTCAGACAGAGCTAGATAGATGATAGATGGATAGATAGATAGATAGATAGATAGATAGATAGATAGATAGATAGACAGAGGTATATATAGAAGCATAAACAGACATGAACTAGGGCAATATAAATGGTGACATAGAAAAGATAAGACATTTTAAAACTTTTTTTAAAATTTCAAGTTAATAGCATTCAATGATTAATTGGTGTGTACGTGAGCCAACATTAGAAGTCAAAAATAATTATCTAATTTCTGGTTTGGATGGCAGCTAGTTTAAGATCCATAATATAAAATAATTAGCAAGTTCAATTGGAATATGTCGAAATATAGCTAAATTTTATTTATTTATGGCTTAGTGTGCGTAAACACTTTGCATACACTGTCGTATTTAATCCTCAAAACATTAGAAATAAGGAAAGTGAAACCTAGGGAGTTAAGAAACATGCCAATGGTCATATCTATAATACATACTTAGCAGGATTCATGGCCAGACATTTTGATGCCAGACACCACTCGATTAGTAACCACCACCTTATGGGATGCTGAGTTTGAGATTCTCATGCCAATATAGACAGAAGTGCCCCAAAATATGTTGGATATAGCATTGTAAAACTCATAAAGAATGGGTTTTGGCACTTGGTAGAGTTACCCAAGGGGGCAAGTGCATGTTAAAATAGTGGTCCTACAGACAGAGTGCTAGGCAATGCCAACATTCATAGGAAGAGCTGAGGAGAGACTGAAGTGATGAGACCAAAAAGTAACATTAATAGAAGGGGGAGAAGACTCAAAGAATGCAGAATAACCAATGTCAAGGATGGCCGATCGTTTTGAGAAAGAGAATAGCCAACATCAACACCGACGTCAACATCAAGCAGAGAAGCGAATCATAGGACAGGAACATCATGGTTATTGGGCAGAGACTCTTAAGAGACCATTTCCAACCTTTGCCAAGGGTAACTGCAGCTTAGGAGCGGGGAAGGACCAGGCTGCACTAAGTGAGAATAGGTTAGCAGGGAAGGGGTCTAAGTAAGCTAAGATTATAAGAATGCCCAGAAGATGCCCTTGCCCATGGTGTGGTCATCATAGGCATTATTATGTTTACCTGTATTGTCTTTTGCAGTGGAACCTGTGCATAGTGTATCATACAGAAATTTCATGCGTAGATCCTGCTAGAAATAACTTAGACTATGACCTCTGAATTTTTAGCAGTGTGGGAAGATTTTAATAAAATGATATTTTGAAGATTTTTTAATTTAAGCCCAGAATATGCAGGAGATATATTTAAGTCCACCAAAAGAGCTTCATTTGGTAAAGAAAAAATGCCACAATCTTTTAAAATTGGTATTTTTTCTAAAACTGAAAACTTCACACATTTTACATTTCATTTGCTAACTTTCACAGCAGGTCTCCAAAAACCCAACTTCCTACTGAAATGTGTTTCCAAGCAATTTCATTTGGAAACAGAGAACTGTCTTGACCTTTTCATGGGTGTTAACTCTGCATCCTAAAAGACTTCAGAGGCAACACTCAACAGGTGTCCAAATATTCCAGGATAATATGATTCCTATTTTTAGATAGCATTTTTCCATAGCTAAAAAAAAATAGATTAGTCTATCAGTTATCTTTTAAAAGGCCTTCTGGAAAAGCAGTTTTTTACCTTTGAGTTTGCATCACATTTACCCCTTTGTGTCTTCCATTAAGTATCATTACATGGCCTTTTACATCTAGCAATATATGGCTCTAAAATGGAAAACTCCAGTTGTTTCTGTCTCAAGGCTTTGAATCAAGAATCACAAAGCCTGTTGATGGACATTTAGGTTGCTTCCAAATCTTGTCTATTGTAAACAGTACTGCAAAAAATACAGGAATACAGATATCTCTTTGATATACTGATTTTCTTTCTATAGTGTATATACCCAGCAGTGGGATTGCTGGATCATAAGATCATATGGTAGCTCAATATTTAGATTTTGAGGACCCTACAAACTGTCCTCCATAGCGGTTGTACCAATTTACATTCAGTGTACAAGGATTCCCTTTTCTCCACATTTGTTGTTGCCTGTCTTTTGGACAGAAACCATTTTAACTGAAGTGAAATGATATCTCATTGTAGCTTTGATTTTCATTTCTCTGATGGTCAATGATGTTGAGCACCTTTTCAGGTGTCTGTTTGCCATTTGTATGTCTTCTTTTGAGAGATGTCTATTCAAATCTTTTGCCCATTTTTTGATTGGATTATTAGATTTTTACCCACAAAAATATTTAAAAACAATAAGAATAATAAAAAATAGAGCAATAAAAAAGAACCATGAAACCATGGAAAGAGAACTCTTTAGCATCATCTGTTCTCCAAGGGAACAGCTCTACTAAGAGGATTCTTCAGGCCTCTGCTCAGAGTGAAATAACTTTTGTCAAACAGTAAAGGAAGATTTGAGGTGGGAAAATCAATCATCATTCTCCTTCGTTTTATTTATTCAAGTTTCCTGCAGCTCATTTTTTTTAAAGAATGAGTGTCATTTTATAAGTGGTTAAGAAATGTGGATATACATCACTAGCTTCATTGTACAGCTGAAGGAAATGGAGGTCTAAAAATGTAAGATGACTTGCCCAAGGTTCCACCATCAATTAGTGGCAGAGTGTGTTCATTAATGTCTTCTGGGCTGCAAGCTAAAGAAACCAACTTCAACTTTTTCAAAAAAAAAGTAAGAACTCATTGGAAAAACACTAGGGTAGCTCACAGAATAAAAACAAAAGGTTAATAACCAAGCCTCAGGTGGGGAGAAACCAGCGTAGTATAGGGACAGTCATTGTCAGGCCTCCTTTCTAGAACATGGCCAAGGGAGACTGTACTCAGACACCATCTGCTGATGTGGTCAACTCCATGCTCAGCGTTCAAATTCCCACTGAAGAAAATCTGACTGGCTGAGCTTGTGTCAGAGACACCTACCCGGGGATATAAAGACTATGTTTTGGGGTTTGCAGAGCCACAGCCTCTGGCAAAACATTGAAGAATCTCATACTCAACTGTGGCTCACAAATCAGTGTTTATATTGCCTGGTTTTCTACTCACGTTGTCTTTGCTGACATGAGCATCATTTGAGGAGCTTTTAAAAAATACCAGTAGTCAGGCCCTACTCCTAGATACTAAATAAGTTACTCTGAGTAGAGGTGAGCCCTGTTTATTTGCTTGTTTTTATGCTTTACTTTTTAAATGATTCTAATGTGCAACCTAATTATAGAATCTATGGGGAAGAAGATGTTGCCTCCAGCAGAAGTTAAGTAAAAAGAAAGGAAGCAATGAATGAAACAAGACAACATCCACTGATTGGCAAAGAGCTCAGAAACTATCTAGGCACTTTATTCCCATATTTTAGTCCAGGTCAGAATAACCAAGGAAACCTGTGCTAAAATCTAGATTGCAAAGTCCCATTTTAGACCCACTGAATATGTAAAAATCCTGGAACCTGTATTATTGCAACTCTCTTCAGGTGGTTCTCATAGAGGCACATCTGTGCTGGCTCTGTTGTTCTAAAGTTGAAATGCTTGACTATGATGACTCCAGGCCAGTAGTTCTCAAACTTGAGCATGCATCAGAATCATTGTGAAGCTAGAGATTGCTGGACTCCACCTTAGTTGTTTCTGATTCAGTAGGTCTGAATTGGGGCCCAAGAACTAGCATTTCTGAGTATACTGGTGATACTGGTACTGCTGGTCCAGGAACTACACTTTAAGAACCATACTCTTAAGGGATTAGCGCTTATTCTCCCACAAAACGCTGATTGCAAAAGGCTTCTACAGTAGAATCCATGACAGTGGTCCTAGAGGAAAGCTATTAATGGAGAGCTACTTCAGAGCAGGACAAGAGGTGCAAGGTTCATGCAAAAGAAAATGGCATATGCACATTAAAAGTACAATTCTACAGCACTCTATGGAGCATTACTGAGCCCACAGCCTCTGACCTGGCATGCCTTCATTTGACCTCACATAGTTGGTTTTGCCAATATTTGGCACATTTCTTTTGAAATGAGTCCTAGTTCAAAATCCTATATTTTTCTGAGATAACCAGTGCTTTGAACATTCATCATAGTATCTCTTTCCAAATATTTAAGGACAGTTTCTCTCACTGCCCAGACGTTCATTAAATTATCTTAAATCATTAAATTAAACTAAATTAATGATCATAAATCATTCGTTAGATTTCCCATTTAGCAGAAATGCTTGAAATGCTGATCATGTGCTTTGCTGAACTCTGAGAAAACTAACATAAAAATGAGAGATTTGGTGTTTCAGATGGTATCACCTATATACACACGCATTTATTTGGTATACCCATGTATTTATGTAACAGTACAATGAAATATAAATAAAGGAGTTTTCACCACACTATATAGAGACATAGGGTATGTTGGCAGGTCAGAGAAGCCTTTATAAACATGAACACTTAAAGTTGTATAAGTCGATAAACCAGATAAAGGAAATACTTCCAGAAAACAGCAGGACTTGCAAAGTCATAGAATGAAGAGAAATCTATGGCCAAGCAGCAAAAACTGATGCTTCTTGATGAGTAGAAAGAAGACATGAAGGAGATAGGCAGAGTCCCTACCTTGGAGGTGTTCATGGGCCATGTTAAAGTGCTAAGCAGATACCACAAGACCATGTGGAGGGATTTATATTAGCGGTTCCTAGTCCTAATGTTACAATAGCTGGGGGAATTATCTGGGTTTGGTGGCGCATGCTTGTAGTCCTAGCTACTTGGGAGGCTGAGGCAGGAAGATTGCTTGAGCCTTGGAAGTCAAGGATTCAGTGAGATGTGATTACACCACTGCATTCCAGCCTCAATTATAGACAATGATCGTGTCTCAAAAAGAAAAAGAAAAGAACCATCTGGGAAGTTGTAAAACAATACCACAACAATACCTGGTCTCTCATCCAAATTTGTGCAATTGGAATCTCTAAAGATGGGCCCAGGGCATCAATATTTTTAGAGACTTTCCTGTTAATTCTAATATTCAGCCATGGGTGAGAATGGATTAATTATAGCACCATATTTGCTAATAGTTAAGATAGTTCTGGCATCCAGATTCAAGGATAGATTGGAATGGACACAACTGAAAGCAAGAAGAGCAATTAGGAAGTTATTGCATGAGGTCTGGAAACACGATAAATCCTGAACTTGGTAGTTTCAGTGGTAATGGGGAAGAATGAACTTTAGGCAGGATGTCAAGGAAGTAGTGTTTACAGAGTGTGGTTTCTGATTGAAAGTGTTGGACGAGGAATGTGGAGGGGACTAACTGAATCCCCAAGTCCCTGCCTTGGCCATACCTCATTTAGCTTTCCCTTATTTTCAATTCCATAGTGTTTCCCTGGACAAGTTCTGCGAACTAGATACAAATTGAGCAAGACATTACTTTCCTGTATTCTAGGCCTGGTTATCTCCCCAGAGCAATCATCTTAACATCAAGGTCCTGAGCAATGTGTCATAGAATTTTCCTTCCAGTTTAAAACTAGTTATGTTTTTTATGGCAAATAACCAAGCACATTTGGCAAAAAAAAAAAAAAAAAAAAAAAAAAAAAGCATGTACTTAAAAGTGAAGCTACCACAGTGATTATTTTCCCTTCTATTTTAAAGTACATTTACATTTGGGGAAAAAATAGCAGGTAAAGTTCTAACTAATTTAATGCATGGTCTAATACGTCCATTTATCAAAATGTCAGCTGCCAAACACCCAGCACAAACCAACATTGTTTCTGGGGAATGGGGAACTGGCCCACTCAAAAGACAATGTCTCTGAAGGGAGTTTTATTTTTTTTTTTTATTTTTTTTTTTTTGAGACGGAGTCTCGCTCTGTCGCCCAGGCTGGAGTGCAGTGGCGCAATCTCGGCTCACTGCAAGCTCCGCCTCCCAGGTTCACGCCATTCTCCTGCCTCAGCCTCTCCGAGTAGCTGGGACTACAGGCGCCCACCACTACGCCCGGCTAATTTTTTGTATTTTTAGTAGAGACGGGGTTTCACCGTGGTCTCGATCTCCTGACCTCATGATCCGCCCGCCTCGGCCTCCCAAAGTGCTGGGATTACAAGCGTGAGCCACCGCGCCCGGCCTGAAGGGAGTTTTAAACAACCAAGAGTGAACAAATATCTCCTTTTTTGTAAATTGATGTCTGCCAGGGTAAATGTATGGGGAAAAAAAGGATGCACCTGTGTTGTCTTGTAGTTTTAACTATGGCATTAGCAAAAACTGAATTGGATTTTCCCATTTTCATGGATGGTGCTTTCAATAGGTGTGTGTGTTTCTGCAGAAGCAATGAATTTGGGTAGACCTACAGGTGTAATTTTGTCAACTTTCACTCTTGCAATAAGTCCATGACACAGACAAAGAACAAACTGTTGTCTTTTTTGAATGTCATTTACATGCATTCCACTGCACGTCATTTACAAAAAAGGAAACATGGCTTTTAACCAAAAAGACTCATAGGTGTAACAGCAAAAAGCAAAAGACTTTGCCTTATCCAGGATCACGAGGCTGGGAAGCCAAGAACCCAACTACAGGTTTCTAATTCTGAGTCTTAAAAACTTTTCATCACCTGCCCTACATCTCCAGTGTTGAGTCATCAACTTACTGTGGGAAAAGTAAGCTTTGAAAGCGGAGGAGTTTAACACAAAGCTCTTCCAACAGTGTGACCTCCAGTTCTTTACACACCTCTCTGAGCCTCAGTTTCCTCAAGGTTAAATTTGCCTGAGATCCACCTGTGCAGAATACTTTGTGAGAAACAGTAAGATATATGATGCTACACTTCTGTCTCCATCGCTTATACACACATATATCATTGGTTATGAGACTATAAGAGAGCAGAGATTTTGCTTTGGTTTCTGTTGAATCTGTCTGGAAATAACATCTTCAATGATGAAAGAAAGAAATTTGTAAAGCATATATTAAATACCTGAAAGCCTGAATGTATTATTTTCTTCCTTTTCTACGTTTTTATTTTCTACATATTTTATTGTAGAGGGTTCTAAGGGCCTGGATTTATAGTCTACTTTGTCTGACTGACACAAAGTCCTCCAGCCACCTCAGCAGAAATCAAACACACGGGATGATGGCACATCCGTGAGGGACAGCTGGTATTCGAGACAGTGTGTAAATAATAAATGTAGCATTTAAAAATCTCACATACGTCTTCTGATTTTATTAACCTAGACAACTTATAATAATTATGATAAACAGACATTGTCATTAAATATATCAGCCATTTGATAAGATTAAACACTGCAATACATCTTCCTTTCCTCATATTCAGTATAATAAATTACCTTTAGGCTTCTAAATGAAGCATTTTATAATTGAGCAAAACAGATCAATTTTTAGGGGTCCTTATTTATATGCAAAACAGACTTCTTGAGAATGGTAAACTTGATTAAAATCTCTCTAATTGCAAATCACAAATAGCTTTTTCTCCCAAGCCATAACTATTCTATTAATGTATAATTTATGGCATACAAGGATAGTAAAATTCTAATGTGCTTATGATCCAGATGGAAGAAAGAGTTAAATAGAGAAAACAACAAACTATATAAGATGGGAAGAAAATGGAATTAAAATTTAAAAAAATATTGCACGAGAGTGTCCCACCTGTCACAGATGCCACAAAACAATAGAGATTGGTATAGAATATAATAGCGGAATCAGCCTCAGGAGACTTTAAAGAGGTTTCCATGAAAGATCTAGATTTAGAGAGGAAAAAGTCCTCAGAAAATGCATGCACCATTCATCGGCTATGGAAAGCAAGTTTGCGAATGTGACCTATTTGGGTCTGTTTGGGAGCCCATAGCTACACCCCTACTCAAAATCACATCTGTTCTGGTCATTAATCAATGATTAAGACATGAAATCCTAGGCGAGTGTCCTTTTACTTAACTGCATGTCATTTATAAAAAAAAAAAAAAAAAAAAAGGAAACATGGCTTTTAACCAAAAAGATACATCAGTAGCAGCAAAAATAAGACCCCAGTTGATGTCAGTCATGGCCTCTGCAGGTATCCCCCTCCCCAACTGGACCAATTCCACATGACTCTTTTGGGTTCTACTTTAGAAGTGAATCCAGTGGAGATGTGGAGATGTTCTCTTGGGGGGAAGAATTAAAGATTCAAAGTTTCTAATTGATGGCCCCCAATCAGCTTCTTCATGGGCATACATTTTATACCCACATACAGTTAACTTTTTTTCTATTCGGAAACCAGCTTTATTTCCTATTCAGAAATAGGGCTACTCTTAACAGGAGTACTTATTGTTAAGTAAAAGTACAAGATGTAATTTCTTCTCTAGTAAAGGTAAGTATTTAAAAAGAAACTCTGGATTCTCCCACGCTTGTAAGAAGTTCACACAGGGGGATGGACCTGCATGTTGGTTTGCTTTCATCTAACCTTGAGAATATTGCACTCTTCAGAGTATAACATTCGCCTATTTGTTCGAAACTGCTTATTTGTCACCAATATACATAGTTTCCATTCCCATGTCCTAATAGAAATTGTTTTATTATAAAATATATAAATTATAAACTATTTCAATTGTGCACAAAGAACAAAAATATTATAAATAATAACTATGATTCATACAAATACATTTTATTTCAGGTGTAATTATTGGGTATATAGGATGGAGTAAGCCTGCTCTGGGATTCAGTCATGAACAAGGTGAGCCTAGCTCCACTCTTAAAACAGACAATTATGAGAAGATGGATAATGGATTTTCATAAAAGACATCATAGCCAAAGCCCAGGGGTGATGAGGCCATATGGTGGTGTGAAGGAAATCTCCCTAGGGGGTGAAACTGGAATTAATGAGGCTGATGTGCCTTTCTTTCTTCTGAATTCAGCATAATAAGTTACCTGTAAGCTGCAGAATGAAGCATTTTATAATGGAATAAAACAAGTCAATTTAGAGTCTGTATTTATAAGGAAAGTAAGATTTTTGCCACTGGTAACACTGGTTAGCGGTTGTGGAGAATGCCCCAGGATGGTTCCTCTCCCTACAAGATTCCCCAGGTAAACTGTGATGGGGAAAGTGCCCCATGTTCAATCTGTTCTTGTTCATTCTTCTCTTACACAGAATGCGATGCAGGAACAGGTGCTATCAACCTAATGACCGTTGCTTCTTTTCACATGAAAGTGTCTCAGAAACATTTCACCTGTTGACAAGCCCAGAACATGATATTTTGATAAGTTCTATCAGCTTAAATTTAAATATTATCCCAGAGCATTAATTTCTGTGGCTAACAGTATTGTTGGATTCAGTGCTACTCTTTTGATTGAAAGCAACTGAGCAAGGAATCATGATACTGCATGCCTTTGAAGAGTTTCAGGTTTGGGTAGCTGTCTGCAAAGGGCAATTTGTGATGGTGTCAACAGCATGTGGGCTCTAGAGGCTGACGTGAGAGGCAGAGAGACAGTGAGCTGGACCTGTAGTTAGAAAGCTCTGGTTGAGTTCTTCACGGCCATGGATTCTGTGTGATCTGGCACAGATACCATTTTGGAAGCTGTGTTATCTCATATGAAGGATGCACATAGAAATATATTCCTCATCACAGGGTTTGTAGGAATAACAAGCAAGAAAGACCTGTAAGATATATCTGTATTCTAAAGTAGTACAAATGTTTTAGAATATTGGGTACATGTCACAATTCCTGAGGGAACAAAATTTTCCCAAGCTTATTCATTGTCTTGTAAAAAAGCCTATGGACAATTCTCAATTGAAGCATTCTACAAAATACCTAACCAGTACTTCTCAAAATTGTCAAGATCATCAAATCAAGGAAAATGTGACAAACTGTCACAGTCAACAGCCTCAGGAGATGTGATAACTGAATGCAATGTGGCATTGTGGCATTCTGGGTGGCATTGTGAAACAGAAAAACAACATTAGATAAAAACTAAGGAAATATGAATTAAGTACAGACTTCAGTTCATAAAAATGTATCAATGTGGGTTCATTAATTTTAGCATATGTACCATACTATATAAGATGTTAACAATAGGGGATGATGGTTATGGACTATACAAGAATTCTATATCTTCACAATTTTTCTGTATATCTAAACAGTTCTAAAGTGAAAAGTTTATTTAATTTTGCTAAATGGCATTATAAAAAGTCCCATTTATTTATTTAGCCAACACATATGCATTGAGTAGCTGCTGCATGTGCCAGACACTGTTCTAGGAGCTGGTGATACAGCAATTAACAAGATAAAATGATGAGAGGTCACTTAATGGGTACCATGTATGTTATTTGAGTGATGAATACCCTAAAAGCCCTAAGTTTACCACTATGGAATCTGGGCATGTAATAAAATTACACATGTACCCCATGCATTTCTACAAGTAAAAATAAACATAAAAACACAAAAATAAAATAATTAAAAAAAATTAATAAAAACAAAGTCCTAGTTGTTAGTTTGTACACCAGTAAGGAAATGAAAATAAATACAATGCAAATATATTTTAAATGATATCTTGTGCTGCTAAATGCTATGAACAAAGAAACACAGCATAACAGTGAGGAGGAGAGATTGACAAAGTGGAAAGAGGAGATCTCTTGGGGGAGGGGTCAGAGGAGATTTGAATCAGTAGCGGTACAGAGAGAGTGTGGCCATGCCAATACCTGGGGTGGGAGCATCCTATGCAGAGGTCCCAGTAAATGTGAGACCTCTGAGACCAGAACAGGCTAAGGTGCACTAGGAAAAGTAAGGAAGTCACCATCACTGGAAACAAACCAGAAAGGGTAAGTGTGGGAGCAGATGAAGCCAGAGAGGCTTCAGTCACTACATTGGGCAGTGCCTTATCGTCCAAAATAACTACCTTAGATTTTGCTCTAGGTAGGTTAGAAAGTCACTGGAAGATTTTTGTGGAAGAGAGAAAAGAAATAATATTTCTATTTCTTAGCATTTTATTATGAAAAATTTCAATCATACAAAAAAATTGAATAAATTTTACAGTGAACAGCCTGATGTATCCATCACTTACATTCTGTAATTGTTTTGCTATAGTTATTTTGGACCATGTCTATTCATCTGTTTGTTCATCTATCAATATATCTTATTTTTTGATGCATTCCAAATTGTTTCAGAAAGTAGTCCAATTCCTATCAAATACTTTAGCACAACGTCATTAAATAAAGTTTAGCCTTTGTTTATGGTTCTTTTTATTTAAGATAGAATTTATATGCATTAAAATGCACAAAGGTAAGTGTATCAATTCTAAGAGCGTTGACAAATGTACACACCTGTGTAATCAAACCCTTAATAATATATAGAATAACCCATCTCCCCCAAGAGTTTTCTCATTCTCTTTCTCAGTCCGTCCTCCTCCCCACCCACTTTTAGAGGCAACCTGTGGCCCTGTAATTCTATTTCCAGGTATATATTCAAGAAAATGAAAACATAGTCATGAAAAAACTTGTTCAACAAAGTTTATAGCAGTTTTATTGATAATGCGCCAAACAGAAAACAGCCCAGTTATCCATCAACAGGTAAATCAATTTAAAAAGTGCTGTATTCATACCATGGAATTCTCACAGCACTAAAAGCAACAAACTACTGAAGCGCAGAATAATATGGACGAATCTCAAACACATTTTACTCCATAAAAGAAACCAGACACAAAAGAATATACATACTGTCTATTTCCTTTCATGTGAAGTTCAAGAGCAGGAAAAGCTAACTCCTGGTTAAATAAGTATATAAGAAATAAATGAGAATTCAACTTTAAAGGACCCTTTACCTGCTTTAGGCAGAACAAACTTCACTCCAGATGAATGAAGGCAAGAGAGAGTTTCCTGAATTTGCCCTAACTTCCTCGATTCTAAAGTACAGAGCTCAATAATTGTGGAATGAGTAAATGAAGAGCTGAATAAAAAGACCTGAGATCTAAGGAATCTTTCTCTAAAGATGGGACTCTTTGAAGTGAGCCTACCTTCTAACATTTGTTGACAGCAATTCTCCAATCTGAAACCCTTGAGACAGTACTTATACACACTGCCTTTTATTTCCTCTCAAACCTTTACCCAGTACCTTTATTCATTGACCTGAAACACACATGCTAATTTCCAGACAGTATATGTTGATGCATCTTGGTCATTTCTGTCTCAGACACCAACAAGTTTACAAAGATGTACATTTCAGCGCATTTATTAGGCTCTCATTATGCACTGTGTTCTTTTTTTTTTTTTCTTTATCCTTTAAGTTCTGCGTACATGCGCAAAACGTGGAGGTTTGTTGCATAGGTATATATGTGCCATGGTGATTTGCTGCACCCATCAACCTATCATCTACATTAGGTATTTCTCCTAATGCTATCATTCCCCTACACCCCCACCCCATGACAGATCCCTGTGTGTGATGGTCCCCTTCCTGTGTCTATGTGTTCTCATTGTTCAATTCCCACTTATGAGTGAGAACAGGCAGTGTTTGGTTTTCTGTTCCTGTGTTAGTTTGCTGAGAGTGATGGTTTCCAGCTTCATCCATGTCCCTGAAAAGGACATAAACTCAACCTTTTTTATGGCTGCATATATACACTGAGTTCTTAAGCTAGGTGTCAGCAAGATAGAAGAAAATCACACATGATCACTCCGTGGACTATTGGGAGAGGCATACATATACCCATGGGATGAGAATCTGGGTGAAGGTAGGGAACAGGGGCATCTAAACCAAACTCAGGGGGAAAACGGAGGGAGAAGAACCAGATAAGACTTTCATGTATTTAGTTGGGACCAGCAAAAAATGTATTCATTAATATTGGTTAAAAACATGTAATAGTCACGAAACAGTTCCTTCATGACAAGCAGGCATGCAAGTTGCTCCTGCTACATGCATTACAGGAACTTAATTAGAATTATTTTTGGTGTACCTTCTATATTAGAAAGAACTATCACATGCTCAGTTCATGTTCCTTTGTTCTTAGGGTAGGAGGAGGACTCCCTTTTTTCAAACTAATTATTCATATCAATATAAACTAATATGTATTTAACTTTACTGCAAAACACTGTATAATCACTAGCAATATTTTAATATGCATAGATGCATTTTTATAAATATGAGATTATATTACATAAAATATTTGGAGACCTGATTTGTATACCTAATCAATATCACCTATATTTTTTTCCAAGCCAGTTAATATGTGCCCACATCCCACTTTAATTAATTATACAATATTCCATGGTGTGAATATAACATGTAATCAATCCCCTATTGGTGGACATTTAGGTTATTTCCAGTTTTACACTTTTGTGATATGGACTTCTTAATTTTTCTGGAAAATGAGGTTTCACTATATGATTGCCTTTGTGTTACTTCCAGAATGCCAGTAAAACAGTTTTCTCCTGTTCACCTCTAATGGAAGGTTATAAATGGCACTACTTGGAGAACAGAAAAGGTTTCTAAAAGCTCAGGTGCTACCTAGCAGCTGATGCTTGCAAGATTTCAGCTCACCTAATGCATGGCTCATTAATCAAGTCTCAGGACTCAACCTAAAATAAAGCAGTTGGGGAAAAGGACACCTGGCTTTGAGTACAGGAAACCAGTTATTGTTAACTCTGTGACCTAGGGTATGTGATTTAGCCTCTCCAAAGCTTCATTTCCAGATCTATCAAATGGAAATATTAATCATTTTTTCTCATGAAGTTGTTGGGGAGATCATGAGAGAAGGACTGTAGGTAAGATTGAATGAATTTTTCAAGACTATTTAATTATATATTGCCTTGTCCACATTTTCTGATGTTCCTAAGGAGAACTAATGCAATGAATGTAGTAAAACTTTTGGCAATAGTTAAATTTAAACATCATGTCCATGTGTCTTTATAGTAGAATGATTTACATTCTTTAGGTATATACCCAGTAATGGGAATGCTGGGTCAACTGGTATTTCTGGTTCTAGATTTTTGAGGAATTGCCATATTGCAGTCCTACTTACAATAGCAAAGACATGGAATCAAACCAAATGCCCGTCAATGACAGACTGGATAAAGAAAATGTGGTACATATACACTATGGAATACTATGCAGCCATAAAACGGAGTAAGATCATGTCCTTTTCAGGGACATGGATGAAGCCGGAAGCCATCATCCTCAGCAAACTGACACAGAAACAGAAAACCAAACATCACATGTTCTCACTTATAAGTGGGAGTTGAACATTGAGAACACATGAACACAGAGAGGAGAACAACACACACCAGGGCCTGTTGCGGTTGTGGGGTGAGGGGAGGGAAATTAGAGGACTGGTCAGTATGTGCAGCAAACCACCATGGTACACATATACCTATGTCACAGACCTGCAAGTTCGGCACATGTATCCCTTTTTTTTAGAAGAAATTTTTAAAAAGTTAAATTTAATAAACAAAGGAAAATTCCTCAAACTATATGGTATAAATCCAACAATGCTCAGTTAAACTGACTTCATATAGATGTTGAGATTTTCTAAGGTACTTCAGTCTACAAAAGTGTCACATACAAACAGGAAGCTTTTCTGAGCCTCACTCATGTCCCAAAGTGGCTTAAACCAGGAACTCTTGAGTCAAGCTTACATCTAAGTCTCCAGAGAAGAGATAGACTTTAACAAGCAGAGAGGTGGCTATTCAAAGCAGGGATGGAGTCTGGACAAAACGATTGTGCGATGGTGTACTTGAGACAGGAAATTTTCAAGTCACCATTACTTTCTCCTTCTTGGCATTTGTCATCATGGTGAATAAAACTTACTGCATATAAGAATAAGTCATAAGTCATAAGTTCTCCTGGTTCTTGATTTACTCTGTTTTTCTTAGAGCTGGCTTTATATATTGATTGTGCTTTAAGGTTACAAAGACTATTTAGACATTATCTCATTTAATCTTCACATTTGTGTAAAGTGTGCATTATTGGATACAAAAAATTAGCCGGGTGTGGTGGCGGGCGCCTGTAGTCCCAGCTACTCGGGAGGCTGAGGCAGGAGAAAAAAAAAAAAAAAAAGATATGCCTGGTCACAGTTACAGAGGTTCAAACCTGAACCCCCTATGACCTTAGCAACATGGACAATGGGTTCAGGAGAGGGGATGTGTAACCTGGGGATCAGGGCTGGGTAAACAAATTCATTCTTCCCCACAAATGGAACCTGGATAGAAATGCGGAGATGGCCAATGTCCTAGTCCAATATGCAAAGACCAAGGAAAAGTACCACAGTTGCATAATATGAAGGAAGGGGCTCATCAGTAAGAAATTACAGTCCTCCTGAACCACTCTCAAAGTCAGTGGGGAAAGCAGAGTTCTGGGTGAGTTGAACAAGAGCAGGATCCAGACCAGGGCCAGGGAGCTGACAGGAAACGGGTGAAGAGTTCGGATTGTGGCAAACCAAAGACAGAAGACAGAAACTGTTCATGGAACAGGAAGAACACAATTGGTGTTCCAAAGGCTGTCTTATTTGGCCAATATAGCAGAGGGCATGTGTCGTTATCTTGGGGAGCCACAACAGTGGTGTAGGCTCATCTTTAACCAGCCTACCTCAGGTCCATGGATGAAAACAATCAAAGAAACAAAATATGCTGATATCAAGGATCACACACTGAAAGCATAGAATTTGTTCATGTACCTCCTTCCTTGATTAGTGTTGTCTTATAAATAGCATGGGCAGGGCTTACTGGTGGGTCCCAAAGTAGGCACTCAATGGAAAAACTCACTACCAGTTTTGGAGAAGCACTAGTATTTTTGTATAGATGTAATATCCGCTATTGCCTTAGTACTTTTGTTTTGTTTTGTTTTTTGAGAGAGGGTCTTGCTCTGTCACCTAGGCTGGAGTGCAGTGGCACGATCTTGGCTCACTGCAACTTCCAGTTCCAGGGTTTAAGCCATTCTCCTGCCTCAGCCTCCTGAGTAGCTGGGATTACAGGTGCACACCACCACGCCCAGCTAATCTTTGTATTTTTAGTAGAGGTGGGGTTTCACCATTTTGGCCAAGGGGGTTTCAAACTCCTGACCTCAGATGATCTGCTCACCTCGGCCTCCCGAAGTGCTGGGATTACAGATGTGAGCCACCGCGCCCAGCCTTAGGAATTTTACTGTTCAAAGAAAAGGTCAATAGCCTCGTTGATAATAAAAATAAAATGTAATCCAATGCTGCATGAAGTGCGAAGACTTCCCCTTTGAAGTCCTCCCCAACTTACAATATCTTAATCATCATTTCTCACGAGTAAAAGTATTTGCTGTTACAACTTCCTAATGTTTAAGGATCAATAACCGCCTTTCAAAGCAGTTAAGTGCCATGATCTGGGTCACACAAACTATGATATTAGAGCCAGAACTTTAATGAAGACCTTAGCTCCCAGGTAGGCTTCTGTCCACTTGACATGGTCACCTTTCTGTGGAATTTCCTCCCTCGTTCAGTTTAATTGTGTTTGCACGATGTTGGTAGACCCAGCTCAATGGTGAGATTTAATTATTTTTGTAAGGGAGAAAAATGATTACCCAAAACAGAGAACCCACTTACTGAAGCTCTATCAAAGCCATCTGTATTCAGTGTGATATTTGCAAAAGCTGCCACACTACATAAGGTCACTGAAGAAGCCCAGCTTGATTCCCTGTGCAGGATTTAGGCATGCCCCCAGCCAAACTCCCAGCCCTTGTGTCTTGATTTTAAAAGGCATTTAGCAGCAAGCTTTTCTTTGACCTACATGTTTTTATAACTAATGGCTCATCTATGTTTGAGATTGTTCTTTTTTAGTCACCTCCGTTTAGGTACTGAATATTTTTCTGCAGCTTCCTGGATACCTAATGAACCTACTTTGGGACCAGGTGAAATATATTTTTGGAACACTATCACCCCGCACTTCTCAGGTCATAAATTTCTTTATTATTTGCCCTGGCAGGCGTTGCTACCCCAAAAGTTATTATCTATTCAATCTCAGTTCTAACCTGCAAGCAGATATGTCTGAGGAGCCAATTTATTACAGATGTAACAGCACCAGGGAAGATGAGTTTGCTTGTTTAAAGAGATGAGCGGCATTGGCAACGCTATCAATTTTCAGAAATCCTGTACATGGAATTTGTTGTAGTTATTAAAAAATCATGCATAGCAATGTTTCTATCCTTTATTGTACATTTTCTTGGACTATGCATCCATCATATCTTATTCCTCTCTAAATGGGCTTGTCTTTCAGAAATTGGTAGCCTTATAGAGTTTTTGCCAAGCACTAACTTGTGAGATCAGAAGACCATGCCATCTATATTCGGATCTATGTTTTTCCATGAATGATGCAGGAAATGTTCTTTACATGTAATTTTGTCACTCTGGGTATCAATTTCATGCAATCAATACATTCACTTACTGATGTAATTGCATTAGGCATATCCCCAGGAACAATAAACTGGGAGAGGAGGATGTGGAGTACAAGATAACATTGAGGAGAATTGATCACGACAACACTGGCTAAAAAATATATACATATATACACACATGGAAGTGTGTGTATATATGCACACTTACATGCATACATATGTGTATGTACACACACACACAGACAATTAATCACAACTTATTGAGTAAGGCTGACCTGGGTTCTAATCTTGCTTTCTGCTATAGGAAACTGGGCAAGCCAATGACCTTCCTTGAATATGTTTAATGTTTAATCTATAAAAAATAACAAAACCTGTCTGTTAAAAATGTTATGATGATTCAATAACACTTTTAAAGCTACTAGCATAAGTCCTGGCACCGAATAATTATTATTAATCTTAAATTATTATTAATTATGAAAATATTAATGATCAATATTTGAAGTAACTTCCTTTACAAATAAATGTCTAATATTGGATTAAAAAAGGGCCACTAATATGCACGCAATTAACTATGAAACCAGGCTGTAAAACAGAAAATCTCAATACAAGGAGAAAAAAAAAAAGTACTCTGCCGGTGACCTCTTGCTGAAGAGATCAAAGGACATCTTGTGAGGAAGTATAGATTCAGGAACACTTTGAAGGATGAGTTATTCGGGGCTCTTTGATTTGCAAGGGACAGAAACTGAACTCTAAATAAGTTAAACTAAAAAAAGGAGTATATTGGTTCACGTCTGGCTTCAGGCACAACTGGATCCAGCTATTCAAATGAAGTTTCAAGGACCCTGGCATCTTTTTTTCTTTTTGAGTTCTAAATCCCTCTGTGTGTTGGGAGAATCATGACATATTCAAGCATAAAATTTTATGACTCATATCTAAAGGAAAAGATAGCCTTTCCCAAAATGTATATAGGACACCATAGGGAAAACTATAATTTGCCCTGCTTTGGTTAATTGTTCTTCTCGGACCAATTGCTATGGCCAGGAAAGATGGAGTACTCATTGGACAGCTTGGTTTGCATGCCCAGCTTTACGATGAGGAGGTGATTGCTGTGATCGACAGTCTCACCAGAACCACCCAGAATGACGGCAGAATAGTTTCTCAGTGAAAAGTGGTGTTCTTGGAAGAAGAAGTAGTAAGAAGAGAAGAAGCGTATAAGACTAGAAATGTTAAAATAATAGGTGTCTCAGGAAGAGATCCAGTATAAGGGGGATTCATGATGGAATATACAAGGAAAGCTACTGAGGAAGGAAAACTGCATATAGCATTCAACCAGTAATTTATAATACATTTCACTAAACCTGAGATTCTCACATACTGTCCCTCAGTAGACCAAACAATGCTTGCTTCAATAACCAGTATGTAACAGAAAACAATCATTTCTTTCTCAAAGAATAAATAAGTAAATATATGCTTGGCTGAAAAAATGTACTTTTCACTTAAAACTGTTTTATTCCCTGCCAGGCTCGGTGGCTCATGCCTGTAATCCCAGCACTTTGGGAGACCAAGGCGGGCGGATCACAAGGTCAGGAGATTGAGACCATCCTGGTTAACATGGTGAAACCCCGACTCTACTAAAAATACAAAAAAAATTAGCCTGGCGTAGTGGCGGGTGTCTGTAGGCCCAGCTACTCGGGAGGCTGAGGCAGGAGAATGGCGTGAACCCGGGAGGCGGAGCTTGCAGTGAGTCGAGATTGCGCCACTGCACTCCAACCAGGGTGACAGAGCCAGACTCCGTCTCAAAAAAACAAACAAACAAACAAACAAAAAAACTATTTTATTCCCATTTTACCAATAATAAAACTGACCTGGAGAAGTTTAGTGTCTTACCTGAGACCATGCAGCTAAAAGTTTAGAAATTTGAGGTTTTATCTCAGTTACCTCTGGCCCCATGTTGCCTTTTCCTGCCAGTCTCCCACAACTTTCTCTTCTGCAAACTGTTGCTATTTCCAAAGCCAGCTCACAGAAATCTGAACCATTGAGACTCACTGGCCACATTTTGTTTCCAACAATTCTGTTCTTCAATCTTTTACTTGAGACTTTGAACAAAATAGCATTTGTATGCCAATGACTCATAGACTTCTAGACATTCTAGAGGTGGAAGGAACCTTAAGAGCCATGAAGTCTAAAACACATGTCCAGAGAACTATGGTTAAGTAACCACTCCTGTCGAAGAAAGTAAGGTGGAAAGCCATGGCCTCTCTTCTCTGTTCTCTACTGACTGACTTACTACTCTGACTACTCAAGTTTTTTCTCTAAACATGACTCTAACAAATGCCCAACAGGCTCTCCTTGAATACAGTTGCAGGAGGTTAGAGAAATAATGAAAGAACATGAATCTTCTTCCCCTATGCAAACACGGGAACATGGCTCCCCTGGGCACAAGGAAGCCAGTGCTCACTGGGATCTGACATATGGAGCACCACATTTAAAAATAACAAGACTGAAGATGCTATACTGCTTTTACTTACCCCATCCATCCACCTCCTCACATCCGAAATCCCCTTATCATTTAACAAAGACAGCCACCTGTTTGGCTCAAGAACTTAAGCCAGCCTGGCTGAAGTGGAAGGGTGTTGGACGTGGAGTGTAAACAGGGAACTACTCTGTGTGTGGTCTCTCCCACTGGACTTTCCAATTATGGTGAAGATAGAGGCAACTTGCTTCTTCTCCATCCCTATCCTCAGCTCTCAGTTTGAAGAAAACCTTCACATTGTTGCTGCTAACCGCTAATAGCATGATTCCGTATCTCCAGCTTCTAATGGAGTTTAGAAAAGCCTTATGTTCTCTATTAATATGAGTATTTATCCAAGGATAATATGTCCCTTCACTTTCATCCAAAATCCCTGGGTGCTTATTAAACATCCAGACTCCAGGAGCCCATGCCAAACCCACTGAACTATAATCTTTGAGCATCTTAAACTATTTTAAAACTCCCTGGCAAATTATTTTACAAACAAAAGTGTGAGAACCTTAACCTCTCATTCCTCTGCATTTTTTTTCATTTTGGGTGTATCCTTACTGAACAAAACAGGCGGAGGAAACCACTTAAGAAGCAGAATGAGAATAAGAGGTGTGTCCAGGGGGAAAGGGGTATGGGACAGGCTGCTTCCTCAACTCCTAGTCTAAGCCTGGGACCAAAGGTGCACGTAAAAATCAGTAGTAGCACAGCCTTGTTCATGAGGGATTTAGAACTAAAGCTCTGCTTAGATTTAATGTATATTGACCTGAAGTGCATTTTTCACCATAGGTTAACCTAAAGTAACGTTTTCAATCTTGAGGTCAAGACCCATGGTCACCATGAAATTAGTTTAGTGAACCATAGCCATCTTAAAAGAAAAATAATGTTATAATAAAATTGAACGAAAATATCAGAAACATTTTGCATTGTAAGAATAAGAATTTTTGTCTGAAAGTTCTGTTTCAGATGTATATGTGTGGGTGCATCCTGGGTTAAGAAGTTCTGTGTATTTCTTTCTGTGGGTTGGAGTCAAAAAAGTTTCAAAATCATTGAACTAGGGAACCCAGAGGATCAATCTGTTAAAAGTTTACATGTATTTACTTACAGTTCACACTGTACAGATGGGAAGACTAAGGCTGAGATACAGTGGTACAATGAGGACTCTAAAGTATTTTAACCACAAAGTCCAATAGGCTAAAGACAGAGGACCAGGGAGAAAGTAAACATCGTCTCATTGTTCGGTCCGCTTAGGTCCTGATTCACCATCTCTCTATGCCATTTAAATAACCTGACCCGCTAACCTGGCACTCCTCATCTCAACCTTTACCCCATGATGTCCTAAGTATATTATTGATAAGCATTTCTACACTGTAAAAGATCTTTGCATGAATTGCTATGCCGTGTTGTGTTTTTAATGCTGTTTGACAGGAACCTGTGAGGAGTTGATAGAGTCTTATTTGTTTAGCTCTTACTGAAGGTCAGAACCAAGATTCACTGCCCTCACTGCAGAAATGCCATTAATATTCACATCCTCTCTCCAATTTCAAAGGCTCCTTGTTAAGGTCTCTTCCAGGGGCTTTCAATGGCAGCTTTGTTTACTGCCTTAAGAATCTCTTCAAAAAATTAACCAATACCTACTTAATACATAAGACTCAGTTGGTGGCAAGTGACAGAAAACTAGACTCAAACTAGTTTAAGCAGAGAGAAGAACCCTATCCTTTCAAGTAAATTAAGCATGAGGAGGAGAGCTAGCTAGCCTCGGGTTTGGGCATGGCTGGGCACAAATGATAGAATCAGGATGGGGTTTCTCTGCTGCCATGTTTCAGCTCTGCTTCCTGGATATTGAATCCACTCTCGGAGATGATCTCCCCTAGTGGTTACAACAGGATTACCAAAGCAGCCCCCAGCTTTGATTATCTTCCATTCTCACTGAGTATCATCGACTTTGAATGAGTGACCTGCCCATCCCTAAACCAATCACGTAATCACTGTGGCTACGCAACGTGATGTGATGATTGATGGAGCCACACATAAGGACATTAGATTGAACTAAGGTGTGCTCCCATCCTCATAGAACAAATATGAGGAAGCAGTTACCAGAAGGCTCAATGGATCCTAGATGTTAGAAGTTCAGGCTGCGTTCTGTGCTAGGAACTCTAGGGCAGGATACCTTAACCTTGAAAAACTTACAATATAGGGTCAATCATGTAGCAGTTACTCCGCGTGTGTGTTCTACATACAGCTTCAGGTGTTGAGCACCAGGAGAGATCTCTGAAGAAAACGCAAGCATTCTTTATGGGAAAACTTGCAGTCTAACATCAGAAAAAAAAATGCACATCATTAATAACTTTAAATTTAATGAGAAAAAATACTAAGTAAAATTCGTTCTTTTATCTAGGGGAAATTGTGGAAGGCAGAATATATAAAGTTCAAGCCAAACCTTTCAGGTTAGGTAGGATTTGGATGCGATGGGAAGATATAAATTTTTCCATGCGATGAATCTACATAGATTGAACAAATATGGCAATGTAGGGGAGAAGCAGGAGGCTGAAACATTTGCTACTGCAGAGGGACAGTGTGAGAAGGAGAAAGATCCCCAAAGGGAGGGGCCAGTGTACCAAATGCCAGGCTTCTGTGGTATTGATATAGAGTAAGTTCAGCTGTACAACAGGAAATCTATCAGGCAATATTGGGCTTAAGGGGGGAAATCTGAGAGTAGAGGAAGTTATTAATCCATACAAGGGACTATATGAGCATATATTTTACAGGTGTAGCAGGAATGAAAAACAGGGAATGGTTATGAAGGTGACATCAGACACAGAGGTGATAGCCTAGCAGTTCCTTAGACTGTGGCAGTCCTGGCCTAGGGGAGGAAAAGTTGAGTTCATTCTCCACCTTTTGTGAGAGCAAAAAGCATGGACCTTTGAGTGCTATTTACTCAAGGGAAATGTGTTTGGGAGTGAACATCTCTAAATTGTTTATTAGCAATTATCCTGGTTTTCTTGGGACTGATTTCCAGGGCAGTACAGGATTGCTACATCAGCAAGTTAATGCTTTGGATTGGAAATTTCTGGAAATTTGGAGTTAGTCCTACTTGAGTTCAATCCCGATTTTTTGGGGCTAGTCATCTACTATTATTTCCTTCCTTAAAAATGGGTCTAAAAAAAATACACCGTAGGATTATTGTGAAGTTTGAGATTTGCATAAGCAACTCCCATTTAATAAATATTAACTAAACATTATATAATTCTTAGAGCAACACTAAAAATGACATTGACAATATCTTCATTTTATGTCATGTAAGGAGGTCAGTGAAGAAGAATGGGAATCAGAGGGAATGAGACTTAGTCAAGTTCTTTGCAGCTAGCAAATGACAAAGCTAACATTGAGATCCATGTGGACGTGAGTGAAAGCCTGTGCTGTTTTTGCTGCTCTCTACGTTTGGGTAAGTGAAGTGACTCCTTAAATTTTATAATCTAACATTTCACAAAGGCCTACCAATTGCCGTCATTTAAATATTAGTTCATGATATCAGTGTTCTTGTCAAGGAACTATGTATTATACATATCTCTGAGGTCACTTGGGGTTTCTAACATGACATAAGCATTTGTAATATTACATGATAACCTGAGCGGATGTATTGTATACTGGAATAGCAACGTGCTCCAATGTCAATTAGCATTTTGTTATACAAGTGTTCCAGGATTGAAGAAGAAATATGCTGATTAATACCTTCCCCAAATCCTGGGATAGAAATGAAAGTATTATATTATCCACTTGATGATCAACATGAAAATTGATTAGACAACAAATGAGAAGCTCTCCCTCCAGGCTTAATGAGTGATGGATTTAGGTAAGGAAGTTGGTTAGAGTTGATCCTCCTCATACAGACATCTGTTACTAAACAATGTTTTGTTTTTTTTTTTACCATCTTCTTTTTATTAGTATTACTATTAACTTTGATGGTGGCCAACATTCTTGCTGTTTCGTTTGGGTCTTAGAGATATAAAACAACCAATATAAAATAGCTGTTATCCCAAATGCCAAACTACAGGGAAAGAGGATAATAAGATGGGCCAATGTATGGACAGGTTGTAAAATATTTGCAATCCCTTAGTGTCATAGAGAACAGGGAGGAATCCAAGCCTGTCTGGGGGTTGGGGGTACTGGGAGCACTCTCCTAGAGGATAAGGGGTTTGGGGGGGCTTCCTGCTTGTATTTTGCTTATAAATGGCTTAAGTTTTTCTCTGCAAAGAGAGTTTGCCAACAAGATTGTAGCACCATTAAGACTTGATAGACATTCATAAGTCTTTGTGTTGAAATGCAATCTTTTATTTTGCTTCAAAGATGTAAAATAAATGTCATCCAAATTACTTCCCATTTATTTTCCCTTTAATTCTAACTTCCTTGTTGAAAGGGTTAATATGACCCTGTTACTAGGTAAAATTGAATAAAACTCTTTTTCCGTGGTCCATAAGGCCCTGAATAGTCTGGCCTTCAGAAACGTTGTCTATCACTTGTTGCTCCACTTTCCTTCTCAGCAACATTCTCCCTCAGCAACACTGATTCCTTTTTACTTTCTTCTGTTGCAGGACCTTTACACATTTTATTTCCTCTGCCTGAACATTTCTCCCAACCCCTGCCCCACTGTCAAGTACTCTTTATCACACGACCCTGTGCATCTCCTCTGTATAATTATTACTATGTAGGATTAGTTGATCTGTTTACTTTTTAACTAGTTAAAACTGATTGAACACTTATTACATGTCAGCCAGTTTCTAAGTATTTACAGTTATTAAAACCTTTGATCTTCATTATACTAACATAGAGTAGGTAACATAATTAACATAATTAACCTCCGTATTTTCGACCAAGAAACTGAGACATATTGAAGACAATTACTCATAACTAGATAGTAAGTAGAAGGGCCTAGATTTGAACCTAGGAAGTCTCGATCCAGAGTCTCTTCTCTTAATTAGTCATGTATGACTCTCTGCCCTGTATATTATTTTTCTCTCACAATTTAAATTGAAAATTTTAGGGATTATTGTACTTGCATGCATTATGTCATTGTATTTTTACTTAAATGCAACGTTTCACAAATTTGGCTTTTTCCCATAGCTAACATGTATCTGCTAACCAATAACTAACACATAACTAACTGCATATCAGGCATAGTTCTGTTTGTGTTAATATTTATAATCCAGAACTGAAAGGCAGATTTTGTTAAAAAAAGAACTTAATTCATTGAAGAGCTTCAAATGACTATAGACCCATAATCAAATGTTCAGCGTTAGTACTCATTAATGAAATAAGATACCATTTTCTACCTCTAATTAGCAAGGATGTAAAAATAAATAATATGCACTGTTGGCAGGAGTACAGGGAAAGGACTTTGTCATAGATTAGTGGTGGGAGGAAAAAATGTTGACAGCCTTAGTGCAATGCAAGTTTGGCAACATGTAACCAAGGACTGCAAGTTTACCTTGGCCTTGGATGCAAAAGAAATTTATTTCTAGTAAATTAGTATTTTCTAAAAAAAGCAAAGAGTCAGACTAAGACCTGGGTTGCGAAATTTTCATGGTAGGACTGTGTTGTGTGTGTGTATGCATAAGTAAAATAAAATGATAATGATCATGTAAATATCCAACTGTAGCCAGTTAGTCATTTGAGCATTACTAGGTCCTTACTATGTGTAAGACCCAAAGTAGGTACTGGGGATGTGGTAATGAATGAATGAGGTAGGAGAGTAGTCGTTACCTTTTTGGGGTACAGTACATCTTGAAATTGATCAAGTAAGTACTGTTAAACCCACAATGTGGAATGATAACTATGGCTATCACATTATAATGAGGACTTTCAAGAGCATACTTTTTTAACTTTTAAGTTTAATGGTACACGTGCAGGTTTGTTATACAGGTAAACTCGTGTCACGGGGGATTGTTGTACAGATTATTTCATCACCCAGGTATTAAGCCTAGTACCCATTAGTTATAATTCCTGATCTCTCCCTCCTCCCACTTTCCACCCTCTGGTATGTCCCCGTGTCTGTTGTTCCCCTGTATGTGTCCATGTCTTCTCATAGTTTAGCTCCCACTAATAAGTGAGAACATGTGATATTTGGTTTTCTTCCTGTGTTGGTTTGCAAAGGATAATGGACTTCAGCTCTATCCATGTTCCTGCAAAAGACATGATCTCACTCTTTTTTACGCTCTAAGGTATATATGGGACACATGTTTTTAACCCACGCTGCCATTGATCAACACTTAGGTTGATTCCATGTCTTTGTTATTTTGAGTAGTGCTACGATGAACACACATGTGCATATGTCTTTATGATAAAATTATTTATATTCCTTTGGCTATATACCAGCAATGAGATTGCTGAGTCAAATGGTAGTTATGTTTTTAGGTATTTGAGGAAACATCACATTGTTTTCCGCAATGGTTGAACTAATTTACACTCCCGCCAGCAATGTATAAGAGTCCCTTTTTCTCCACAACCTCACTAGTACCTTTTATTTTTTGACTTTTTAATAGTAGCCATTCTGTCTGGTGTGAGATGTTATCTCTTTGTGATTTTGGTTTGCATTTCTTTAATGATCAGTGATGTTGAGCTTTTTTTTCATATGATTGTTGGCCACATGTATGTCTTCTTTTGAAAAGTGTCTGCTCATCCCCATCTCCTACTTTTTAATTTTTTTTTTGTAAATTTGTTTACATTTCTTAAAGATTCTGGATATTAGACCTTTGTCAGAAGCATAGTTGGCAAAAATTTTCTCCCGTTCTATAGGTTGTTTGTTTACTGTGTTGATAGTTTCTTTTGTTGCGCAGAAGCTCTTTAATTTAATTAGACCGCATTTGTCAATTTTTTGTTTTTGTTGCAATTGCTTTTGGTGTCTTCATCATGAAGTCTTTATCCATTCCTATGTCCAGAATGGTATTGCATAGGTTGTCTTTCAGGATTTTTATAGTTTTCGCTTTTACATTTAAGTCTTTAATCCATCTTGAGTTAATTTTTATATATTGTGTAAGGAAGGGGTCCAGTTTCAATCTTCTGCAAATGGCTAGCCATTTATCCCAGCACCATTTATTGAATAGAGAGACTTTCCCCATTGCTTGTTTTTGTCAGCTTTGTAGAAGATCAGATAGTTGTAGGTGGTACAACCTTATTTCTGGGCTCTCTATTCTATTCCATTAGTCTATGTGTTTGTTTTTGTACCAGTACCATGCTATTCTGGCTACTGTAGTCTTTTAGTATAGTTTGAAGTTGTGTAGTGTGATGCCTCCAGCATTGTTCTTTTTAGTTAGGATAGCCTTGGCTATTAGGGCTCTTCTTTGGTTCCATTTAAATTTTAAAATAGTGTTTTTCTAGTTTTGTGAAGAATGTCATTGATAGTTTGATAAGAATAGCACTTAGTCTATAAATTGCTTTGGACAGTATGGCTATTTTAACAATATTGATTCTATCCATGAGCATGGAGTGTTTTTCCATTTGTTCGCATCATTTTTTATTTCTTTGTCCATCATTTTGTAATAATCCTTGTAGAGGTCTTTCATTTCTCGTGTTAGCTGTATTCCTAGGTATTTTATACTTTTTGTCGCAATTGTGAATTTGATTGCATTCCTAATTTGTCTCTCACCTTGACTGTTGTTAGTGTACAGGAGTGCTAGTGATTTTTTATGTTTATTTTGTATCCTGAGATTTTGCTGGAGTTGTTTATTAGCTTAAGGAGCTTTGGGCCACAACTCTGGGGTGTAGGATCATGTCATCTGCAAACAGGGATAGGTTGACTTCCTCTCCTTCTATTTGGATATGTTTTATTTCTTTCTCTGCCTAATTGCTCTGGCCAGGACTTCCAATACTATGCTGAATAGGAGGGGTGAAAGAGGGCATTCTTCACTTGTGTCGATTTTCAAGGAAAATGCTTCCAACTTTTACCCATTTAGTATGATTTTGGCTGTGGGTTTGTTATAGAGGGCTCTTATTATTTTGAGGTATGTTCCTTCAATACCTAGTTTATTGAGAGTTTTTAACATGAAAGGGAGTTGAATTTTATTGAAAGCCTTTTCTGCATCTATTGAGATAATCATGTGAATTTGTCTTTAGTTCTGTTTATGTGATGAATCACATTTATTGATTTGTGTACATTGAACCAACCTTGCATCCCAGGGATAAAGCCTACTTGATCATGATAGAGATGCTTTTTGATGTGTTGCTGGATTCAGTTTTCCAGTATTTTGTTGAGGATTTTCGAGTCAATATTCATCAAGGTTATTAGCCTAAAGTTTTGTTGCTGTTGTTGTATCTCTGCCAGGTTTTGGTATCAGGATGATGCTGGCCTCATAGAATGAGTTAGGGAGGGGTCCCTCCTCCTCAATTATTTGAAATGGTTTCAGTAGGAATGGTACCAGCTCTTCTTTGTATATCTGGTAGATATACACAATCCATCTGGTCCTAGATTTTTATTTGTTGGTAGGCTATTTTTTACTGATTCAATTTTGGAGCTCATTGTTGGTCTGTTCAGGGATTCAATTTCCTCCCAGCTCAGACTTGGGAATGCGTATGTATCCAGGCATTTATCCTTTTATTTTAGATTTCCTAGTTTATGTGCAAAGAGATGTTCATAATATTTTCTGAAAATTATTTGTATTCTTTGGGTCAGTGGTAATATCCTCTTTATCCTTTCTAATTGTGTTTATTTGGATCTTCTTCTTTTCATCTTTATTAATTCAGCTGGTGATCATTTTATTTTTTCAAAAATCCGACTCATGAATTCATTGCTCTTTTGGGTTGTTTTTGTGTCTCAATCTACTTCAATTCAGCTCTATGTTTATTTCTCGTCTTATGCTAGTTTTGGGGTTAGTTTGCTCTTACTTCTTTTGTTCTTTTAGCTGTGATGTCAGGTTATTAAATTGAACTGTTTCTAACTTTTTGATGTGGGCATTTTGCGCTATTAATTTCCCTCTGCATTGCCTTAGCTGTGTCCCAGAGATTCTGGTATGTTGTATCTTTGTTCTCATTAATTTCAAATAACTTGATTTCTGCTTTAATTTCACTATTTACCAAAAGTCATTCCAGAGTTCATTCAATGTCCATATAAATGTTATGGTTTTGAGTGAATTTCTTAGTCTTGATTTCTAATTTGATGGTGCTGTGGTCCAAGAGAGTGGTTGTCATGATTTCAGTTATTTTGCATTTGCTGATGAGTATTTGCATTTGCTGCGGCATGTCCAATTATGTGGTCGACTTTAAAGTATGTGCCATGTGGTGATGAGAAGAATATATATCCTGTTGCTTTTGGGTGGAGAGTTCTGTAGATGTCTGTCAGCTCCATTTGATCCAGTGCTGAGTTCCAGTCCTGAATCTCTTTGTAATTTTCTGCCTGATGATTTGTTTAATATTGTCAGTGGAGTGTTGAAGTCCCCATTATTATTGTGTGGGAGTCTAAGTATCTTTGAAGGTCTCTTAGAACTTGCTTTGTGAATTCAGGTGCTCCTGTGTTGGCTGCATATATATTTAAGATAGTTAGGTCTTCTTGTTGAATTGAACACTACCATTACAAGAGCATAAATTTTAAGTAATGACATTTAAATAATATTTAAATAACATTGATTAAGAACCTGTGGAAAAAGTTAGTGATGAAGTTAGATAGTAAATGAGTTTATGTTTGCACATAGCAGACAACATGTAGTACATATAAATACATAAACACCCATATAGACAAAGAAAACCACAGACAGGAAATTACCAAAATGTTAATGGCAACTATACAGAAAGTGGAAATTTAGAAATTTTTATTTTCCTTTTTCTACTCTAAGTTTTCCACTATGAAACATACAAATATATTACTCAGGAGAATAATACTATTAACACCAAAAATTTCAACTAAAACAGGTGTTTATGCAGATTGTCCACCAAACTTTTCTGTCCCAAGGCTGTTAAGTTTTTGCGTCTGTTTGGTAATGAGAAATCCATTTCCTCCCCAGCTCATTGGCTGGCACCTCATCCCTCTGAATCTAGTAAAAACAGATGTCTGCCTCCCAGACACAATCAGGTCCTCTCACCTTGCAGTTTCTCCAGCATCCTCCCCTTAGTTCATCACATGGTTTACTGCATCACGTTTTAATATTAATCAGTTTGTTCTTAACTTTCCCCTATTCTACTGTGAGTTCTTAAAGAGGATGCAAGCATCCAAGTCATAGTTGGGACTCAGAATTTATAGAATTAGGTATTAGCTAATTAGGTAATAATTAAATATATAAAAAATAAAAACTAAGAAAACTCTGGTGATTAATACAAAATAGCACATCATTAAAAGAGAGGCCATTCTGCATTTTTTTTCAACTTTTATTTTAGATTCATGGAGTACATGTGCAGGTTTGTTGCAAGGGTATGTTGGGTGATGCTGAGGTTTGGACTTCGACTGATCTCATCACCTAGATAGTGAGTGTAGTACCCAATAGGGAGCTTTTCAACTCTTGCCGCCCCTCCCTCTCTCACCCCTTTTAAAGTCCCCAGTGTCTATTTTTTCCATCTTTATGCCCATGAGTACCCAATAGTTAACTCCCACTTATCAGTGAGAATATGCAGTGTTTGGTTTTCTGTTTCTGTGTTAATTTGCTTAGGACAATGGCCTTCAGCTGCATCCATGTTGCTGCAAAGGACATGATTTCATTCTTTTTTATGTGTAGTATTGCATGGCATGCATGTACCATATTTTCAAAATCCAATTCACTGTCTTGAATCTGACACAGCTGGGCCATGAGCCTGTCCCTGCCTCTATCTGTGTGATCATAGGCCAGTTGCTTATACCCTGGGTGACCTAAATTCCTCCTATGCAAATTGACTGTGTGATAGTGGTGAGAATGTTATAAATAACAGGAGTGAATTGTTTGACACATAGTAGGAGTTTACAGTATTCTGGGGTAATGTTATTTTCAAGTTTATATTCAATTTAGGAAATAGTTTATTGTCTTTTTTCATAGGCTCTGTCTTTGATTTTTAACTTCTAAATTAACTCATTAGTACTCATTTGACAGATTTTTAATTACATGTCTTCAAAAAGTTGATGTTCTAAACTGGCTTTTTAAATGAACAAATAGCAAACTTTGTTTCAGAAAGAGGCTCGCTCTCTCTCTCTCTGTGTGTGTGTGTCTGTGATTTCATTTATTCATACATGACTTTCTTAGAAAATAATATCCTGCTGAAACCAGGCTCCTCTGTTTATAGATAAGAAAACGGAGGAAAGTAGAAGAAAGAATAGAATTTACTTTTACTTTTCATTACAAAACCATTTTTCAAACACTGTGCTAGGCACATTATATTCAGGCTCTTAATGCACTGCCAGTCCTCATGTTTTGCATAAACAAAGCCTGGAGAGCTTGGAGAGTTTCAGAGGAATCTGGATTCAAAATCGGTCCGTCTTGGCCCAAAATCAATGCTGAGAGAGATGAAGTGAGCTGAGATCTATGCCTCCTAACTTCCAGCCTTAGGTTGGTGCCTTCACATAACTTTGTAGCAGAGAAAAGAGCAGCCTGTGCTCCCACCCTCCCACCCTGTGCCTGCTAACCATCCTGCTTGGATACATTGCTTCAATCTGTACCCCATTGTGAAGCCATGTCATTAATGAGACACCAGGAACAAACAGAAATTGTTCTTTCTCATGTGGCTCTGCTACAAGCTGCCTAATTGGGATTTATGGGTGCCCATGATAAAATTTCTGCATAATAAAATCCTGAGGTTTCTCTTGAACAAACAAAGCTTCAGTGACTGAATAGATGGGTCAAACACACATCCAATTGCAAGTGTGTGTGTGTTGGGGGCAGGAGAGAAAGGTTGTTTACACAAATTAGACCAATATGAAAGTCGGCAGCTTTAAATAATGTCTGTTTTTGCCAATTCAGACCTGAAGTGGATTTTCTTCAAGCTTTTCACCCAGTATTCTTGAAGAGCCATTCACCATGTCTGGACATTTGCGATTTGTCTTCCTCAGTATCATCCTCACCTCTGATTCCTGAGTCTGATATATCAACTTGTAAGCCCAGCACAAATGGCATAATTCCAGTTGGATGCCATCATTTTCTCTTTTTCAGTGAGGATGATAAGCAGCAACAACAATGAGGATAATAAGCAGCAGCAACAATGAGGATTGTGACTCATCATCTTCGACTAGTGCCAAATAGGTAGGAGAAAGACTTTTATTAATTAATCCTCGTATCATCCAACTACAAGTAAGGTAACGAGAAATGATCTTCCTTTGTAAGTGAGAAAAGTAATGCTCAGAGAGTGGAAGTAACTTGCCCAAGGCCAGGGAGCAAAAGCATAGCAGATCCAGTGTGTGTATGCCATTGTTTTCTGGAAGAAGTCTTTCACCATCACTTAAGATCTTTAACCAAATCCATTTATTAAAATGCTTGATTTAATTAGATATTGACAGAAACAACATAAACTATTAAATAGGGTATCTAGAAAGCCTCGAGGAAGAGAAAGCACATGAGCTTGGTTTGATCACCAAGGAGAATTTCTGTGAGTGGCGCTGTGGAGACATTGGAAGTGATGATTAAAGATATGAATGTGCTTGACACATATGGAGAAGCCTGTGTTGCCGGAGTTTATAATATTATTGTTATCCTCATCCCAAACCAGATTTCCTGGTCAATGGATGTCACAATCATATGCCTTGTTGTTCAGATCAAAACTTTAGGAGTCATTCTCAATTTATCTTTTTTTCTTTTGAGCCTATATTTAAGCCATTGCCTCCCACCATAAATCCATTGACGAACCTACAGTCATTTCTGGCGTCCAAGAGTGTGCAGCCTCCTGACAGTCTCCCTCTTCTGCCTTCACCACCTTGCCTCACACTTTGCCCTCTGTAGGGTTGTGGGGTGAGGTTTCTAACAGGTAACCCAGACAACACTACCCTCTTCCTTAAAACCCTCCAATATAATTGAAGGTATTATGTAAGTTTTGTTCATTTTAGGTGTAACAGTGGCATTAAAGTTATGCTTTAAAAAGAGTTGTTGTATTTAGAATACTGAAAGTAGGAATATTTAGAGATGACATTTTATAATAACTGGGATTTGCTTCAGAAGAGGTGGAAGAAGTGGATGCGGATATGAATATACAAATTTGTTTGCCAAAAGCTCAGGTGATTAATGACATTAACACAAGGCAACTTATTATGCTATTTTATCAACTCGTATTTGAAGTTGTTTATTTAAAAAATAAAAAATAAATAAACTGGTGGACTTCCACTGAAAGCTGAATACAACACAAATTCCCACCCATAGCCTACAAAGTGGTGTGTGATCTGGCCCATGCTTGCCTCTTGATGCTTCTTTCTCCCCATTGTTCCCTCTGTTCCTGATTCACTGACCTTTCTGGACTTTGAAAATGCCAAGCTCTTCCTATCTCAAGAGCTTTGAACCCGCTCACCCTTCTGTTTGGCATTTCTTTCTCTTAACCTTGAGGTGTCCATTTCTTCTCAAATGAGGTCTCACCTCAAAGCAACCTCCATAGAGAGACCTTCTCTGATCATTGCAGAAAAATTATACAGCACATTCTCTCCACTCTCCACCATATTGTTCTGCTTTATCTTCTTAGCATTTTAAAACTATTCATCTGTTTCTTTACATGTTTTTTAGTCTACTATACTACAATATGACTCCCTTAAAGTCAGGGAATTCTATTTTGTTCACTCAGGTTATTCAGTATTAAAAGACTTGTTGGGGATTAGTAGTCATTCAGAACATACTGGCTGACAATTTGCAGTTCACTTACAGTGGTGCTCTAACTTCACAAACCCCAGTGAACTGTATTTATTGTCCTCACAATGACCAGACAGTGTCACTGGCATTTAGAACCCAAGGAGTCATAGATACCAAAAGTCTTGCCAAGCATGGAGCACTGTCCCATCCAATGAAGAACTGTCCTGCCCCGAATTCCCATAATTCCCTTTTAAAAACCTGGGCTACAGAATGGCATTTAGGGATGGCGATGTTGGCAGAAACTTGACATTACAGGGAGTCATGTGGAATAAAGCACTAGAGGAAAATCAGGATTAGACCAGGACAGACCTTCTGAACACCATCATAAGGAATTTGAAATTCATTTTGGAAGTTGTATTCATTTTCCATTGCTGCCATAATACATGACCATAAAGTTAGGGGCTTAAAATAACACAAATGTATAATCCCATAGATCTGTAGGTCAGAAGTCCAGGTGGACCCAGTTGAGCCCTCTGTACAGGGTCTTGCACTACCAAAATCAAGCCATGCTCTTATCTAGAGGCTCTGGAGAATTCATTTCCAAGCTCCACAGGTTATTGACTGAATTTGGTTCTTTGAGGCTATAAAACTTAATTCTGTTCCCTTGGTGCCATCAATGAGGGGCCCGACTTTGCTCTTAGGTGCTGCCCACAAACTTGGGCGCGCTCTCCGAGCAACAGAAGGTGGAGTCCCTCTCGTGCTTTGAATCTCTCTGGCTTCTTCCGCCACAACACTAACTCCAGCTAGAGAAAGTTCTCTGCTTTTAAAGACCTGCATAATTAGTTTGGGGCCACCTGGAAAATCCAGGTTATTCTCACTGCTTTAAAGTTTGTAACCTTAGCTATAACAGCAATGTCCTTTATTCTGTTTAATGTAACACAGTCACAGGTTTCAAGAATGAAGGACTGGGACACCTTTGGGCAGCCATTCTGCCTACCGTGGGAGTCGCTGAATGTTTTAAAAGAGCTAAAACACATTGCCTAAATCCATTTAAGTAAGTTTTTATTTCTCTGTGGGTATTTGTTAGCAATAGGCTTCCTTCTCCTCTAGGAACTATGGCAGTGAAGCCTGCAGGGACTCTGCTGGGAAAGCCATTATAAACCAGCAGCTGAATGTCAATCCAAGTGGTACTGTAGCCCCAGCTCCAAATAGATAAAGCAGAGAAAGAGGGAGTGTGTCTGCTTCCACAAACAGTGGGTCTCAGCTGTGTCCCCATTTCTGGGAATTTATGAGTGTAGCACATGCCAGAGGGCATGGAGAGCTTCTCTCCCAGAAGCAGATGCTGCTGATCCCCACAAAGAAGCCACCTCACTCTTCAGTCCTCCCAGATACTGCCTGCCAGATGGCCACAGCTGAATTCACAGCTGAGTAGATGTCTGCTGTTGGCACCAAATACGCTTCTGTGGGACTGGTTAAGGACCCGAGCTTGTATGGTGGGGTTTCAAATACACACAAAGAATAAAAACACTCAGGGAGTGCCAGGCACTGTGCTAAGCACTTTGCAGGCATTAACTCAACCGTCACAATATTATCATGTGGATCGTGTTATTCTCATGCTCATTTTATACAGGGAGGGACCAAGGCTTAGAAATGTTGAGTAGCTTACCAAAGGTCATAGAACCAGTAACCTGCAGAACTCGTGTTTGAACAGAAGCAGTTCTTTCTCCTGAGTCTGTGATTTTAGACACTGCACTAGCTGATGCTGCACACATCTCATGTCAAGAAATTTTTAGCCCTCTTCTCCAGTCTCCATAGCATCCAATCTCATTTTACACCAGCTCAGATATGCCCAAATCTGAGCAGTTGCCAGCTGATGTACTACCCTCATTTACAGATCAGTGACCCAGAATATTTCCCTCCTATGGCATGGCATGTAAAGCTGGTGAGTGGAAAATTGAAGCTGACACCAAAAAGGATGTATATAGCCAAGATAACATGGAGAATTGTAGCCAAATATAGAATGGAGCCAGACGAGGGTGCAAAGTGAGAGAAAGTAATGTCTGACTCTAGACTCACCCTAGGAATTGTTAAGTAGCCAGTATGAAGTTATGCATACAGGGGAGATACTGTCATCTGGAGATACTGTGAACCAATACTATATTGGTTTTTTATTGTGTGCCAGGGACTAAATTATGCCCATTACACAGATTCTATCATTTGTATAAGAAAACTTATCCCTGGTTTATAGATGGAGAACCTAAGAGTGAATGACTTATCCTGCTCCAGGTACCACAGCAGTTAAAAGGCAACTCTGAGATTTGAACCCAGAAACTCAGACGTTATCAATGATCTAAGTGCCAAGGAGCCTATTTTGTGTTCCAGAATGTCACAGGACATTTCACATTTAGTTCTAAGGATGCCGGATTGACTCTGAAGGGAAATACAGTCTATTTTGGCATCACGTTGAAATTAGCCTGAGTCCGGTGAGAGTATGCATCATAAAATGATGCCCACAGGTTAAGGGCAGTCCATGTTTATACCAGACATGGGATACATTTTATAAATGATAATTGATTGAACAGAATGAATCAAATTAAGAAAAGTGAAGCCATTGGAGAGAAGATAAGACCTATTTTTCGATGGCCAAATCAGAAAAAGAGAAAGTTATGATAACATATGGTACCTAGTGCAGAGTGAGTGATGAGGATAGATTATGAGATTAAGTTAAGCCAAGTCCAAGGTGTACTTAGATGGATTCATTTAGGAGTGAAACGTGGCTGCAACTTGGATCACTCCTCCCACTTACTATTAGATGTTTACTGCAGGTGCCAGTCTGGTAACATGAAGGTATTAACCTTGGATGGACCCTATAACCATCAACTGTCAGGTCAGGTCAGGGGCATGTTCATAGATGTGAAAGGAACAGAACACTCATGTCTTTCCTTGAAAGCTAGTGATTAACGTGGTGTGTATATTACGGGGTACACCAGGTACATGACAATTATTGCCAACAGAAGGAAATTCTAAAGAAATCTACCATCATTATAATTAAGAAATATGAGCTCTTCCCCTATATACTCTGGGCACTGAATTTGTACAAACACTGGCAAATGGAAGGCAAATGTATGGAATTTCTTACCTGAGAAAAAGATAGAGATTGCATGATATCCACAGAGCTGTGATAATTACATAAAATACACTTAGGAACATGCCTGATATGAAGGAAGTAGGATGCATATAGTTTGAATGAATTAATAAAGCACATGAGTATCTCCAAAGAAACATAGTAGGGTTGAATTAAAATTGGGTTTCTTCTCTCCTTTTCATGTTCAAATGGCCCCCTGTTCCAGTTACTTCAACTACCTCGGGAAGCTTAGGGGCATAGAACAACAATTTTTTATACTCTTTGATATGTGATTCACAGACTTGGATGGGTCACTGCTGGAATGGGTTGTTTCTGCTCAACAGTATCTAGAACCTTGGAAGCCAGGGGCTGGACTCATCTAGAGATTCCATAAACCACCCATCTAGCAGTTAATGCTGGCTGTAGCTTGAGAATCTAGAAGAGATTGCCAGTCCGACCATCTACACAGAGACTCTTCATGTGACCTGAGCTTCCTTACAATATGGTGGTTGCATTGCATAGGCAAGCATCCTGAGAGACAGAGAGACAAGCTGAAGCTGTATTATAACTTTACTTCAGAGTCACATAACTTACTCCGTTGGTCAGAGCAGTCACTTCTCACTCAGATTCAAGGAAAAAAAGAAATAGCTCCAGCTCTTGAAGCAGGGTGGCAAGGCTCTGGAAGAGCATAAGAGACAGCAAATATTACTGTGGCCACTTTTGGAGAATATAATCTGCCACACTTTCTGACATCCAAAACCCTATGGACACAATCCATCTATTTTTTACAAAAAGAAGCTAGGAAAACAACTTTTTTTACATTAATCTCTTACCAGTATTCCAGCACATCTAAATTTTGAAAATATTATGTTTTGAAATTTTAAAGAGAGATTGGGTTAGAAACAGGTGTACATTGATTCCAATTTCAATGTCATATACAAGCCTAACCTTAAAAATTAGAAAATAAAAGAGTGGATTTTTATTAAGCAAGTGTGATAAATCCTTGATGAATCACTAAGGTTTTTTGCATAATATGCATTTCCTCATTCTCCTTTATGTTTGGAAATTTACAACTATGTTTTTCTTTCTAATTCAAACATAATTCTTAAAGAAAATATGTAACTGGCCTCTCTTTGGCCCAATTTCCTCATCTGTAAAATGAAAAAGATAAGCAATTCACAAAGTGCACTCATTGGCATGCTACTTAGGATAACATAGAAAAAAGTCTTTTGATTGAGTAATTTGAGTACTACAGATTTTTTTTGTTGTTGTAGGATTTCTAAGATGCTTGAAGATTTCCCTCAAACCCTTTTTGACCATGGACTTCGTTTGCAAGATCACTTTAAGGGACTGAAAATCCCTGAACCAAACTTTGAAACATACTGGGATGGGCAAGCCTTTCTTAATTTGTGTTTTTGTGGGACACAGTGTTCAACATAAACAAGAATGGTACTCCTTCCCCCAAAGGACAGAGAAGAACAAATGAAGAGAATTTACTCAATTTTACATGTTAGTCTCCTTATTTATTTCGAATTATTTTGGCACCTGTTACCTCTTCCTCTTTTAAAATCAATTTTGAGGTGGCGTTCTCCCAAACCTTGCTGCTTAGTAATAACAGTTACTAATTTTTTTATCTCAAGCCGTTATTATGGTTCAGCAACAATTTGAACATGTTCCATGTATTCTTCATTGAATTCTCCTAAAGACTCTAAAAATTAAAATTATTACTATCCCCATTGTATTTCCAGATGATGAAACTGAGGCTTAGAGATATTAAGGAACTCGTCAAAGATCACAGATAAAGGGTAGAGAAAGATTTGAAATCAGATCTTGAGAAGTGCAATGAATTATGCTAATAATTATGCAATCTTGCCTTTTTGTCACACAGCTACCACTACAAAAATAATGGGCCAGCGTAGTCTACAGATTACTCACATTATTATAATAGTAACTAATCCCATGTTCAGCTCACCTTGCTCTCCAATTCCTTACCTATTTCCAACCTTCTCAGACTGTTGCCCTCTGAGCTGGATGCTACTGCGGCTGCCACTGCTGTTACTACTGATAGTAGTGATAGCTAATTTTATTATTTATTATTTTATTGCAATCAATTTATTATTTATTTTTATTATGGTGTTGTTGGCTCTAAAACCTGACTTTTGATGCCACTTTTCTAGCTTCAGTTCGGGCTTCCTTTCTCATAGAATTTAAACTCATTCTCTTAAAATATAGCATTTTGCAGCTCTGAAACCACATCTGATCCACCCCAGCCACAGGACACTTCCTCTTGGGGCTGACTGTCCATGAAGGTGTCATTGTTTGGGTCCAATGCAGCCTACAAACACCATTTGTGTTGCAAACCCCCTAGGGGCTCCTGTATCGTGTTTCACGCAGCACACCGTGACATTAATTCACACTGCCATGGAAACAAGGTTGAGAGTCAGTGCTAAGTGATTAACTCAACAAGTATTTGTTGAACATCTTCTATATAATGAGCACTGTGCTGGGAATACAGGGTGAGCAATGAAACCGGCAGTCTAGCAGGGGAGACCAGTGTCAGCGCCATACCCATGCAAGTGGGTTTATAAATACAACTGAGATAAACAGCCTAAAATAAAGGAACAGGCATCCATGAGCCTGTAAACCAAAGGAACCTGATTTTCTTTAGTGGGAGAGAGAAATCTTGTTTGAGAGAAGGATCCTATGGTTGACATCTGAAGGACAACTCAAGGTGGAATTATGCAACATGCCAAAGGAGGGAAAAGGGTCAGCAAGAGCAAGGACCCAAGGGTGCATTGAAGCTCAGACTGGGGAGTAGACGCTGAGTAGTGCAGCTAACAGAAAATAACATGATCTGATTCTTACCTCTCTTTCCATTTAGATACACATAGGCTAAGAACAGGATCTTACTATGAAAACAGTTGGGTGCCAATGGAAGTCCCAAGCAGAAAAATGAAATGAACTAAATTGCATTAAAAAAAACCACTTTGTCTGCAACTTCAGGAGAGAACTGGAGCGAGCCAGGGTAGATCTGGGGAGACTAAATGCAGTGCAATAGAAGGCTATTGATGACAGATCTCTAAGGGTTTTTTTCTGCTCTTATATTAGATGATTTCATGTTTGTCCAGCAGAAATGGTAGACATTATTGGCGGGCATTTATTTGAAATAAAAACTAATTTATATTGCATTGTTATATGACTGCTAAGTAGATGTATCTTATTTGAAAATGTGTATCCTATTTCTACCCTGTAAAACTCTTTCTACAGTTAGGGCACATTTCATTGATTACAATTGTTAAAGAAGAAGCTGAACCGATGAATTTTTTTTTAAAGTCAAAGATGTGTACATGTGCGTATCCTAGTTTGTAAAATAGAAACGTCCTTGAAGCGAAGTGGAGTGGACAGGAGAGAAATACACATTTTTGGAGGCATTTATTCACTAAATAAGTATTTGTTGAGACTATTTATTAAACACCTACTGCATGTTCAGCACTCCCGCACCCTTTGGGATGTAATAGAAAGATGAAATGAAACAAATTAGGCCTCTCCCTATTTCTTTCTGTCTCTGCCTGCCTGCCTCTCTCTCCCATTTTCTTTCCTTCTCCTTCAAAATTTAAATTTGTTAAAAAGAATGAAGAGTTTTCCAGACACAGATATATGACTTTTAATTCCAGCTGTGTAGCCTTGAACAAGCTACCTTTCTGATACTGAGGTTCCTTATTTGTAATTCAAGGAGAATAAAATCTAAGAGTGTTTGATCTGAGCATCTTCTAAGGACTGAGATAACATGTTCCAATTATCTAATACAGTATCTGGTACATATTTTCAAACTTAATATAAAACTCAGGCTCCCAAATTTAGATTATACCATAAAAGATTTTACACTCATATTCATATTTGATAATAATTTTACTGACTCCACAAAAAACACTACACCCTTTACTTATCAGTTTTGGATATTTTAATACTTTAAAAACATTTATATCTGGCCAAACCATTTTAAATTCTGATTCTAAGTGATGATGCAAAATACTTTAAGTTATACCAATATTGTGCTATTTTCTTCTTTGTAATCTTGAAGACTATAAAAAGTAAATGCATATAAACACATATGAAAGCATGTATATAAATATATAGATATATATAATATACAGACACAATAGTGTCTACATATAGGCAGAAATACACACACACACACACACACACACACACACACACACACACACACACACCAGCAATGTGGGAACTGCCTTTGATATTTCCAGTGGTTTACATTTTGAATGTGCAGTATTATCAAAGGATTGAAGTAATTTCTGAAGCCTTGAAATAGTGATGCTGCTGTCAATTTAATCCCCACTTTATCCACTACTTCTGCCCCAGCCTGTAAAATACAGCATTGTTCATGGGTAATTTCCCACTACTTCCTGCTGCTAACAAAATGGATACTTTCTTTAAACTAGAAAACACACCGTCTGGCATTACTCACTTCAATTGGCAATGGGTTTCATATGATCAAAGTCACAGCCTGCGGACAGACAGCTCCTATCCCTTTGAAACAAATCTCAGTGGTCTCTAATTCACAGGCTTATATCTACCAAGATGTGGATATTTACCTTTCCCTAGAGTAGCAAGTACTGTAAGTGCCTAAATATAAGTCGATCTGTTTTCTCAATACGGAATTTTTTTTTAAAGTCTATCATCAACCTAATTTATTAAATTTATAGATTTAGTTGTAGACTCTTTTATCATTCAAATGAGACATCAAACTTTTTTTCATCCTTGAGATAAATGTCTGGGTCACTTAACACTGTTCTCCAAAGCACACCATTTTGACTTCCATCGAAGCTACCTAAGTGAGAGAGGCTTTGAATCCTATACAATGATGCCACTCTCTCCAAATTAACCACTCTTATAATAAGCTCTACTGTTTTCTCTGCTCCTCCATACATCTTGTAAGCACAACTTTGTGACCTCCACAATGTAAGTATTTTATTTTAAAAGTCATCTTTAAAAGGCTTGTTTACAACATCATCTAAACTTGCAGTTTTGAGGTCAGAGCCCCAGTAATAATAACTAAATTGTGTTACATTTCCCTGTATTTTTTTTGTTTGTTTTTTCACTGATTCTGCCACTGACCTCTTTAAGCAATCCAAACTAGTATTGATTGAGGTCCTCTCAGGCTAATGTGCAGTACTTTGTTCAAGATACAGTGATTGAGAAAGTGCTTTGTAATGTGAGATCTTTTATTTACACTGAAAAATATGAATATTTTCCAGTGGGGGTGATGTGTACTGGGGGAAAAGCCTTAACTTCCTATGTAGACATTTATGGTTCATTGCATAAATGTCATTATGCTCTCCTGTGCTTTTAACAAGCAATTTCTTTGTAATACTTTATGGCATTCTTTTGTGCTGAGGCCAGCCTCTGTCTTTTGCAACTCTGCTTTATAAACAACCTCTTTTGTAAACCATTCTGTGACTTGCTGAAGTGCACATAGTCATCTGTGTAGTACTAGCTATTTTTCAAGAATTGAAATTAAGGCTTCTCATTTATTTTTCAAATCTCACTGGACACTCACAACTATTTGTTGTGACATTTCTATTCTCTCCACATTGCAGATGAGAAAAATTAAGGCTCAGATATATCAGGTAACCTGTCAAATATCACAAACCCAATCAGTAACACTTGAGCCCCAACCTCGGATCTATCTGATTCCAGAATTTTACCTGTTTATTTGAATATAGTGTATATAAGTGGCCCTATCATGTTTATAGAAGAAGCAGTTTTAGATATTTCTTAGAAAGAGAAAGATTGTTTTGTAGTTTGGAATGGTATAACTCAATTGTCCTCTGTTTCTGTTTTTCAAAAACCAAAGAAGGACGGCCCCACAATTTCACTTTAGGTGTTGAAATCAGAGAAATAAAAACATATGTTGACACAAAAACATACATACAGGCTCTTGGCAGCTAATATGGATTGACTGTGTCCCTACCCAAATCTCGTCTTGAATTGAAGTTCCCCACATGTTGTGGGAGGGCCCTGGTGAGAAGTAACTGAATCATGGGTGCAGGTTTTACCTGTGCTGTTCTTGTGATAGTGAATGTCTCATGAGAACTGATGGTTTTTTGAAAGGGCAGTTCCCCTGCACTTCTCTCTTGGCTGCCACCATGTAAGATGTGCCTTTGCTTCTCCTTCACTTTCCACCATGATTTTGAGGCCTCCCCAGCCATGTGAAACTGTGAGTCCGTTAAACCTCATTTTCTTTATAAATTACTCAGTCTTGGGTATGTCATTATTAGCAGCAAGAGAATAGACTAATACAGTAGATTGGTACTAGGAGTAGGGGTACTGCTGTACAAATACCTGAAAATGTGGAAGCAACTTTGGAACTGGGTAACAGGCAGAGGTTTGAAGAGTCTGGAGGGCTCAGAAGAAGATAGGAAAACATGGGAAGGTTTGGAACTTCCTAGAGACTTGTTGAATTGGCTTTGACTAAAATGTTGATCATGATATGGACAGTAAAGTCCAGGCTTAGGTGGTCTCATATGGAGATGAGGAACTTGTTGGGAACTGGAGTAAAGGTCATTCTTGCTATGCAAAGAGGCTGGTGACATTTTCCCCCTGACCTAGAATTCTATGGAACTTTGAACTTGAGAGAAATGATTTAGGGTATCTGGTGGAAGAAATTTCTAAGTGACAAAGCATTCAAGAGGAAGCAAAGCATAATGGTTTGGAAAATTTGCGCCTGATGATGCAATAGAAAAGAAAAATGCATTTTCTGGGGAGAAATTCAAGTTGGCCACAGAAATTTGCATAAGTAACAAGCATCCAAATATTAATTGTCAAGATGATGGGGATAATGTCTTTAGGGCATCTCAGAGAACTTCATGGCAGCTCCTCCCATCACAGCCCCAGAGGCCTAGGAGGGAAAAATGGTTTTAAGGGCCAGTCCCAGGCCCCCCTGCCGTGTGCAGTCTCAAGACTTTGTGCCCTGTTTCCCAGCTGCTCTAGCCATGGCTAAAAGGAGCCATGGTACAGCTCAGGTTGTGGCTTCAGAGGGTACAAGCCCCAAGCCTTGGCAGTTTCCCCATGGTGTTGAGCCTGCAGATACACATAAGTTAGAAATTGAGGCTTGGGAACCTCCGCCTAGATTTCAGAGGATGCATGGAAATGCCTGGATGTCTAGGCAGAAGTTTGCTGCAGGGGTGGGGTCCTTTTGGAGCACCTCTGCTAGGGCAATGTGGAAGGAAAATGTGTGGTAGGAGCCCCCATACAGAGTCCCCACTGGGGCACTGTTTGGTGGAGCTGTGAGAAGAAGGCCACTATCCTCCAGACCTTAGAATATTAGATCTACCAACAGCTTGCACTGTGTGCCTGGAAAAACTGCATACACTCAATACCAGCCCATGAAGGCAGCCAGGAGGGGGCTATACCCTGCAAAGCCACAGGGGTGGAGCTGCCCAAGGCCATGGGAATCCACCTCTTGCATCAGCATGACCTGGATGTGAGACATGGAGTAAAAGGAGATCATTGTATCTAGGAAGTAACTAACTTGCTTTTGATTTTACAGGCTCATAGGTGAAAGAGACTTGCCTTGTCTCAGATGAGACTTTGGACTGTGGACTTTGTAGTTAATGCTGAAATGAGTTAAGACTTTGGTAGACTATTGGGAAGGCATGATTGGTTTTGAAATGTGAGGACATGAGATTTGAGAGGGGCCAGGAATGGAATGATATGGTTTGGCTGTGTGCTCACCTAAATCTCACCTTGAATTGTATCTCCCATAATCCCTATGTTTCATGGGAGGGACTCAGTAGGAAGTAATTGAATCATGGGGGCATGTTTTTCCTGTGCTGTTCTTGTGATGGTGAATAAGTCTCATGAGAACTAATGGTTTTATAAAAGGGCAGTCCCCCTGCACTTCTCTCTTGTGTGCCGCCATGTAAGTTGTGCTTTCTCCTCTTTTGCTTTCCTCCATGATTGTGAAGCCACCCCACCATGTGAAACTGTAAGTCCATTAAACCTCTTTTTTCTTTATAAATTATGCAGTCTTGGGTATGTCTTTATTAACTGTGTGACAACAGTCTAATACAGCAGCTTTCTTCATAATAGTTCTAAACTAGAAACTACCCAAATACCTACCAACAAGTGAATTGTTTAACAAAGTCTCTTCCAATGCAATGAAGTAGCATTCAGAAATAAAAAGGAAAGAACTCTTGGTATGTGTAACAACATAGATGAATCTGAGAAACCTGTTGAGCAAAAGAAGCAAGTGCAAAACAGTACACAGTGAGGGATTCCTTGGATATGAAGTTCAAGAACAGGCAAAACTAACCTACAGGGATGAAAGCAAGTCAGTTATTCCCTGGGCTAAGGGTTGAGGTGAATTGCAAAGAGGCCCTAGGGAACTTTGGGAAACAATAAGAATATTCTATATTTTGATTGTGGTCCTTTCTTCCATGGCTGTGTGTACTGGTAAAAACTCTCTGTAATGTACATTTAAAGTGGGTACATTTTGGCTGGGCAGAGTGGCTCACACCTGTATCCCAGCACTTTGGGATGCTGAGGCAAGCAGATCACCCGAGGTCAGGAGCTCGAGACCAGTCTGGCCAACATGGTGAAACCCTGTCTCTACTAAAAATATAAAAATTAGCCAGGCATGGTGGTGGACACCTGTAATCTCAGCTACTTGGGAGGCTGAGGCAGGAGAATCACTTGAACCCAGGAAGTGGAGGTTGCAGTGAGCCAAGATTGCACCACTGCACTCCAGCCTGGGCGACAGAGCGAGACTCGTCTCAAAAATAAAATAAAATGGGTACATTTTAATTTATGTCAAATATATTTCAATAGAATTGATTAAAAAGTCAAAGAAATGAATTGTGTATTAAAACTACGAAAATTTAAACATTAAAAATAAAGATTGGCTAGTTTGAGGATGAAGGTGTTGATAATTGCAAGTAAATTAACAAAGGCAATAATGAAGAAATGAGAGATATTTGACCTTTAAAATAGATGGCTCAAGAGAAGAATTAGACTGACTTCAAATATCAGACACAAGGTTATATGTAACAGGGAAGGAGGAACAAACATTTCACAGAGCGGAAGACAGAGACCTGGATCTCACATAAAGAAACTTCGTAATAAGTATAGTTGTCCAGTGGAATGGGCTGCCCTGTGCAGTGGTAAACCCCAACAGACTAGCTCAAAAGAAGTCAGATAAACAACTCTTGATAATGATGTTTAAGAGATCCTTCAAATGGACGAAAAGGCAACTTAGCAATCCTTTAAATGAGAATTATTTTGTCTGTGAGCTAAAAAACTCACACTCCTTTTAAGGTGTCTACAAGTCCAGTTCAATTCAAAAAGCATGCATGAGATTTTTAATTGATCAGACAGCTGTCCAGGAGACAACATATAGAATGGTTCATTACACTAAAATGCATAGAAAGTTGGCCTTAATTCTATGAAAGAATTTGGGCCTCCCTATAAAGAAAATAGATTTATTTTTTTCTCCAGACCATCTCTAAGAACTCCTTCAATTCACTTCATTATGGAGTTCATAATCAAGGCTAGAAAATGTGTTCCAGGTTGTGGGGAATACACATACATACATAGAATAACAATGTTGATTTAATTATGCAGGAGAAGCCTACACATATTACACTACAGCCAGGTGTGGGCCCAAAGAACACCAAACACAAATTGCTCTGGAGTTAGAGGGGCCAGCAGTTACCCAACTATATATTGATCCACTCTACCCATTGGTCATCTCCACCAAGATATAACAGGAGCCCCTCAAAATTAACTGATAAAATTGAACTGAGTATCTCTCCATTCAGTCTTCTCTTCTTGTATTCCTCATCACAGAAAACAGCATCTAAGCCACTCTTCAGACTTGAACTTGGAATATACTCTTGTGCCTCCCTCCTACCCTATCCAATAAACTGTTATTCTTGCTAATTGACCTGTTTTTTAAGTCATTTCTCAGATCCAGCCCTTTCTCCCATTCTCCCTGCCACTCTCTTTCTCACCCCAGGAACCCACAGTGTATGATCTGGCATAATGCAATAGCTACCTGTGCTAAAGTTTTAGAAAACCACTTAAGGCCCTGTATAATCTAAACCTTGCCTACCCCAGTATCTGACCCCACCTTGCAGCTTCTCTTTATGCTCTCTTCTCCGGTAATAGTCAGTTGTTTAACATTCTGTGGGTTCTTGTTTAGCTTTAGTACTATTATCCCACCACATCTATCCTGACCTTCATTCGACTCCACCTTTAAAAGTATCTCTTTAGTGAAGGCCAGGCAGTGCCTAATATACCCCAGGACAGAACTCTGATGGAAGCAAATTGTATGATATGGTTTGAGGTTTCCAACCTCATCCCTTTCCTGACTCTAGGACATTTAGTTCTGCAGCATAGATCCATACTTAACTTATTGGACCAGTAACAGATATTTAGAAGGTGGAGGAAAAAGAGATACCTGGCCTTATTTAAAATGTCAGGAAGCAGACAGCATTGCAGAGCTAGAAGCGCAAAAGGCTTGTTCAGAATTATTACCTGTGATTGAAAAACGAAGGAAGCAAGATTGGGCAGGAGGCATCCTTACACCAAGATAGGGACCTAACAACCCAAAGCAAGGTGTGAAACAACAATTGCTGATTGCAGTCCTGCACTGGACAGAAATGTCTAGGCTGCTATGACCCCAGCCAGTCAGTCATGGCCTGGAGGCCAATCCAAATGTAGTGTGGCTTTGACCCAAAAGCACAGGTCACCTCTATAATGCCGGATTTAACATGCTGGGGCTGTCAACTAGCCACAAACCTCACAGCTGGGAGGAAATCCTTTCTTGAAGGGGAGCAGAACAGTGCATTTCTGTAATTGCCACTGTATGTCCCTGGTACTGCATGGAGCAAATCTGCACCAATAACCAAGGATCTGGGGCCTGTCTTCCTAAGGAGAAATTTAGAAGATGGAGGATAGTTGGATGAATTACTGTCTTTGTTTGTATAATTAGTCTCAAGGCTATAATTGGACTTCATTCTCTCCTCTCCCTCCCCAATTATCTACTCTAAATACCCCCTTTCTCTCAGCTGCCTGATAATCTGAAAATCATTCCTGAGGACACTGAGCTCCTGTTGACCATACTCTTCTTATGTAGCATCATTTCTCTCCTTCCATTCACAGTTGCAGATAGGCAAGAGAAACCTAAGAAGGTTGTCCAAGTCCCACAGATAGCCCTCCTACCTCCACTGTGCATCGACAGCCCACCTCCTCCTGCTGATCAGGGTAAGTTACCACTAACTAGATGACTGTTTTTTCTTATTGCCTGATGGTCTCTGGATACAACTCACCCAAAGTACCCTGGTGACAGCCATAATTTGTGTATGATGTGACATTTGCTGGGTCTCCTGGGGAGAATGTACTCCCTTTGGAAATCAGGACCTCTGACCTTGTAGAACCCTGATTTTCATGGATAGGAAGCACAGAATTCTCCAGTGAGTCACTGTAAATGATGATAAATGGATCTACTATTGCTTCTGTTCCTTATTCACAAACCTATGGCATGTTCATATAGAGAGCATAGCACCATACAAATGGCTTTAGATATACCACATTCTGGATGACAATCTATCTTTGCAGAGTATTATTATTATTTAAAGTATAATATTATTGAAAGACCATTTCAAAGCTCTAGGAGGCCAGCTGCTTCTGGAAAGTGTGATCTGACATAGTCAGTAGATCTCATGTTTATGACACCACTTTTGCATGTCCCTCACTGTAAAGTGTCTCCCTCCCAGTCAACTGCTATATTTTGTGAGATCCAATGACTGTGGATCAGGTACTTCACAAGCCCTGGAATAATGGTGATGGCTGAGACTCTATGAGTAGAAACACCAAACTCATATCCAGAATACGTGTCTCTCCTGTGTAAATAAATACATAAACCATCCAGGAAGGAAGCTTCCCAATGCTGCCAACTTTTCTTCCTTTCTTAATTTCTTTCCTTCTTTCTCTCTCTTTCTTTGTCTTTCTTTCTTTCTTTTTTTCTTTCTTTCTTTCTTCCTTTCTTAATTTCTTTCCTTCTTTCTCTTTCTTTGTCTTTCTTTCTTTTTTCTTTCTTTCTTTCTTTCTTTCCTTCTTTCTTTCTTCCTTGCTTGCTTTCTTGCTTTCTTTCTTTCTCTTTCCTCCTTTCCTCCCTTCCTCCCTTCCTCCCTTCCTCCCTTCCTTCTTTCTTCTTCCTTCCTTCCAGGGCAAATTAGCCTCTTTAGGAACTAGAACTGTGCCAAGTGCTCAGAATTGGTCTCTGTTGCTGGCAAGTCAGGAATTGAGGCAGCAGTAGATCAGCCTTGGCAAGCAGGAGTCCACGCAGTTGAACGTGTTCCTAACCTCTGTCTCTTCCATCACAGTCATTTCCTTCATATGTCCATCCTGCCAGTGGACATCAACAATAGCTTGTTAACATTAACTGGCCAAGTCATACTGTCTCCTTAGTTGCTTGGTGCATTTTCAGTGCTGGAAACATTGCTAGTTGATGTTCATGTGTGATGGGGATATGTTCACACTTTGTGCCCACTTTCATATGCCTTTCCATTGCTCATAAATCCATAGATTTTCTTACCTTGTGCCACATTTCCTTTCCCACAAAGCGGATGACTGATGCCATCACCTAAAGCTCCATGCAGAAGATCTGCCCTTCCCTTATCTTTCAAAGCCACCTCTGACTGTGGCTATAATGCAGCTGCCATCTATTTCTAGTCACCAGACCAACCCTTTCATAAGTGAAGATGACAATGGGAGTGAGGTGAGGGAGGGGCACTGGTGCAATAGTGGTGGGTGACATGGGAGCCTGGGTTACTGCTCATACAGCTTGCTGATGCCCTCTGTTCATGCTTGTGATTGGACCATCACATACCATTTCTGCCTTTCCATCTCATGAGGGATTTTTTTCCAAACCAAGCCAACTTTTTTACTAGAAACTGCGTCTTAATGGGCAATTCTGGTTCTATGATCACTTGGTGTTGCATGATCAAACATTATGTTCCTACCATGTCTCTGTTGCATTTCAGAAGCTGTTTTTCAAAATGGGTTTAATTTTCTGCAACAGATGACATGGCTTGTCTTCATAACTCCAGTGGTCTACATTGGATTCTCCCATTGGAGCTTGCCATCTGATTCATACCACATCTTTTTCTACCATTTACATTTCCAGTATTGTAGAGTCTATCAAACTCCATGACTTGCTATTATCATGATTAGCTTGACTTGCTATAGCCCTTTCCTGATCCTAACCTTATTCAAAGCCTTCTATTTCATCAAGGATATAGATCATAGTTGTATTTTACTAGTCGTGGAAATTATTCCCTCCACAATTAGAACAGGATGTTAGATACTATGATAGCTTCTCTGATGTAGGGGATGTAATATGTTGCAACTTGTCTTTTACACTGGAGGAGATGTTCTGCATATCCCTGACTCCTGGATGATAAAAACCTAATTGGAAAGTGATCAGATCAGACGCAGATCTGACAATGTCTCTACCAGTCCAGTGAGGTTATCTGGAGCAAAGACTAGCTGGTACAAAAGTCCTGTGTTGGGCAGAGACGACTAAGCCCTTCTGTTGCCACCTTGCACAGTGGCTGCAACTTGTTCCTGAATATTACTAGAGTTTATCTCCACCATCCAGCCACCTCTTGCTCATCTTGTTCAATTAGAATAATGCTATCAATTGACTAAATCAACACAATTTTGGGGGGGATATCCAGAATATTCAGATCTCCTCAGGCTAGTATAATAGTCCATAGGTCATTTAACTTACCCCGTGGGAAAATTATAACTATACATTGTATCCATTCCATAGGAATGAATATGAGTGAGAACTGTTTCCTATCCTCTTTCCCAATTGGCATAAGAAAGAAGGTATTTACCAAATAATGTCTGCATACCATAAAGCCTTACTGATCTGCTCTAGAAGGTACATCATTCAGCATAGCAATTGCAATTGGGGCTACTACTTGGTTGAGTTGTCCACAAATATTCTACAGAATTCACCTAGTTTCTGCAAGGGTAAGATTGAGTTGTGTACAGATGTTATCCGGAATTCATCCAGTTTCTACAGGAGCCAGAATGTCCAATCAATTGAGATATTTAAGAGTGACATTAATCTCCATAATTGACCATATACACTCCTCAATAAAAATATTGTCTTGATTTGACTCAATTTTAAATCTTCCACTTGGCCTTCTCCAACATGATAGCTCTTATCTTACAGCCCAAAGCCATAATGTGTATGTTGCTGAACCTTCCAAGAATGTCAATCCCATCATACATTAGAGGATTGGAAAAAAAGGCCAATGGGTGGGTCCAAAAATCAGTGGACCCACTATTTACTGTAAGTCCAATTTTTTACAAGACTTTATTACTTGATTCTCAAGTGACTTCACTCTTTTTTTTTTTTTTTTTTTTTTTTTTTTTTTTTTTTTTTTTTTTTTTTGAGACGGAGTCTCGCTCTGTCGCCCAGGCTGGAGTGCAGTGGCGCAATCTCGGCTCACTGCAAGCTCCGCCTCCCGGGTTCACGCCATTCTCCTGCCTCAGCCTCTCCGAGTAGCTGGGACTACAGGCGCCCGCCACCACGCCCGGCTAATTTTTTGTATTTTTAGTAGAGACGGGGTTTCACCGTGGTCTCGATCTCCTGACCTCGTGATCCGCCCGCCTCGGCCTCCCAAAGTGCTGGGATTACAAGCGTGAGCCACCGCGCCCGGCCTGACTTCACTCTTAAAAAGAGAAGCTATAATGATTCTTTGGGTTTCTTAGTATTGATGTCAAGTTGGAGTTTTTGTACATTTGTCATCGAAATGCCTGAGTCCCCTTTCCCAAGTCTATGGTCACTTGTATAAATGCTCATAGATTTCTTTCAGGGTAATTATTGTAATGTATGCATGTCATTTTCCTACAGCGGCCTTCCCTCTGGGAACCTGGGCATTTCTTCGATCAATGGGTTTCAGGTCTACAAACTTGCCCTGAAATTTAAACAAGAGATTATGATGTTTTATCAAAGAAACCAGTTTCAGCCTCCTTCTTTTGCTATTGCTATATACTTAGCATATATGGATATTAATAAAATGAAGAAGACAGAGAAAGAGGGAGAGAGAAGTATTTTTGCTGCTTTGCTGGCTACCCCTCTATTTTGCTTCTGGAGATGTTGTGTTCCATTTGCCATTACCATAATTCTGTACTTCATTCTGGCTGCCACTCTGTCCTTGTTGAAGTTTATGGTAATTGCAGTCTACTGGATTTGGTAGTTAAGAGCCATCACTTGACATCTATTGACATGTCTCTATCATCTCCATGACTACCAATAAGCCAAACTGGATGACAATCTCCCTGCTACCAGCTCTTGCCTGAGGAGAGAGCCACCATTGAACTTAGTGATATTGGTGTCCAGTTAGCAGTCCATTCTGCTGTGTTCCTGTGAAATAAAATCCTCAGATAAGTCTTTTATCATCATCTAAATATGACCATTCACACATGTCCTCTTCTTTGAGCCTTCTCATCCCCTTCCCTACCACCTGTTACAGAAATTCCGGTGTTTCAATGTTGCTCCATATGCATATCTCTTTTTCCAAGATATAGAAGCCATGTGTGCTGCAAGTTTGATACATCCTCTGGGATACTTACCAAGATTTGGAATCCTTAGAGAATGGCTTCTAATCAACAAACTCTCTTTTATTAAATTCTATTCTCCTTCCCCTTGATTTTGATCTAACACCCTTAGAATCTAGTCTCATGGGTACTCCTTTGCCACTATCAGTTCGTGCCGTTTATGTCTTGGAGCTCCTTTAGGTTATGGTCTCTTTCCTCCCTTAGGAATCCCAGCACCTCAGTGGTCAGGGTTGTGTTGCTATTTAACCATGAGTAGTAACCCTGATGGCCAGTGGAGGTGGTAAGGGCATTTCTTGACAGAAGCAGGCACCTGTTGGCTTGAGGAGGAAATGCCTCTCTGCATTATCTCCCTGCACAGGTGAAGTGGTAGCTCTTAGTGGGGGATGGTGCAGAGAAGGCACTTCTGCAAACTCGTAAGATTCAGAGAAGTTTGAAATGTTAAATTCCTTGGGGCATGGCTCCTACTCAGATAACTTCATCTCACGTGTCAGGGTCACATGTTTTCCCAACTAGAGCCTCCAATTTTGCCATAACTGGCCTGCTTTGGTTGAACATTCAACCCTCTTTGATGTTAAGCTATGCTAACTATTCAATGCAGTACTTAGTGTTCTGTTTTCATTGCTCTGTCATCGTGTGAGATGAGGGCCTCCTTAAAAGCTACCGAAGAGATTCTCTCACTCTCACACTTAGTTTTCAAGTGTTTTGTTGTTGTTGTTTGGTTTGGTTTGGTTTACTTGTCATCATCTTATTATCCATGTATAGGGGAGCAACGCAACTTAGTAACAACTATACAAATCCATTAATTATCTTCATGGTTGTTATCATCCCCAAATCCTGAATCATTATACTGGATAGTTTACTCCCTTCCACTGCCACATTCTCCTAAATCATCACCAGTAAGATTTAAAAAATTTGATTGTCACCTTGTGCCGGGGCTATTTGTGCTCCCCCTGCTGGACAGGTGCAGTGGCCCAATACCAAAACCTCATCTTCCTCCCTACTTTTATCAACTGTCATAGATCAGATTCCTCAGGAAGCAGACTGTGGACAGAGCTAAGAAGGAAAGCCTTACTGGGGACTAACATCTATAAAAGAAAATAGTTTATATGCTGAAATATGTAGATCCACATATTTTATCATTTGTATTTATTTGTTTATTTATTTAGAGACAGAGTTTTACTCTTGTTGCCCAGTCTGGAGTGCAATGGCTCGATCTCAACTCACTGCAACCTCCATCTCCCAGGTTCAAGCGATTCTCCTGGCTCAGCCTCCCAAGTAGCTGAGATTACAGGCACCTGCCACCACATCCAGCTAATTTTTTTTTTTTTTTTGTATTTTCATAGAGATGGGGTTTCACCATGTTGGTCAGGTTGGTCTTAAACTCCTGACCTCAGGTGATCCACCCACCTAGGCCTCCCAAAGTGCTGGGATTACAGGCACGAGCCACTGCATCTGGCTCCCATATTTTATTTCTTTATAGCTACACGTTGTAGTGATTTTTGTATTACTTTTGAATCTCTACACATTTGAAACAACCTAATGTGAAATTTTAGCTGTTTCAAGATATCTTGCAATTAGGATTCAAAGGAAAGTAATTTTCCTGCCAAGATTTCTCCCTTTGTTATCTCCTCGTTCCATCAGAAGCCATTCAGTCTGTTATAGAACTGGAGGAGTGCTTAGAGCTGCCCCTTTGCATGGAGTGTTAAATCACTGGCCATCTTTTCCAATATGTATTTGCACACAAAGGCCTAGTATAAAGGTTAAGAATCTATCTTGATATTATCACTTGGGTAATCAAAGAAGTAATTACAAAAATGCTCTTGGAAGAGAAGCAGCATGATTCAGTCTTGGAAAAGTAATTTATTTGCTGTTCTTTTTTTTAAAAAAGCAGATTTGGCAAGGGTCCATGATTAATTTAACATTTAGTCAACATAGCAATGAAGGGGAAAGTCTTTTTCTGATAGACAGGTTATTACAATCAAGTCGAGAAATGATTGCATATTTAAACGTGTGATTATATCATAGTTCATAAGCTGAATATATGAATTACTAATTAGGACAACTCCAATGCTTAGGACATAACACATACACCCGAGTAATATCTTTTTGTTTCACATCTTTCTGATGAATTACTTCCCACTAAATCATTAAATCATAAGTCCAAAGAATACCAAATTAGAAAGAAGCAGTGAGAACATCTACACCAGCAATTTTCAGTGTGTTCCATGGAACCCTAGGGCTCCACAAAAATGACTCAAGGATCCACAAAAAGGAAAAGGAAGACCAAGGAAGAAAAGTTACAAGTCCCCTGACCTACTTCAACTTCAGCAAAACCTTTTACAGAATTTGAAATCTAGTGGAGCTACTAAAGAAGCTCAATTTTTTTCTAATTTAATGATTTTTTGAGACAGGGTCTTACTTTGGCACTCGGTCTGGAGTGCAGTGGCATTATTACAGCTCGCTGCAGCCTCCAGCTCCTGGGCTTAAGAGATCCTCCCATCTCTCCAGTAGCTGGGACTACAGATATATACCACCACGCCTGGCTAATTTTTTAATTTTTTGTAAACACAGGATCTCTATTTTTCCCAGGCTGGTCTTGAACTCATAGACTCCAGTGATCCTCCAACCCCTGCCTCCTAAAGTGCTGGGATTACAGGCATGAGTCTGTAATTTAATTCTTGAAATACATATTAATGCGAAGCAGACTCTCTACATGATCATCTTGTCCTTGCCTGAGTTGCTCACATGATATGGCTCTTTCTACTTTTGAGGCTGTCAATTCTATTTTTTTTGACAAGTCTCAAATAGGTCTTTTCTGATTTGGACACAAATATGTATCTCTACAGTGTACATTCTGTACTTGCATGTAATATTTGGAGTCATTACAAGTTATTTCCTTATGTGTGTTACCAGTTGGTTTTCCATGGAACCCTGACTCAGAGATGGAGTTTAGGGTGCAGAGTGTTTGTTAGGGAATGCTCTTAGAATCAGTGCCTGTTGGAGAGTGGGAAAAGGTTAGGGAGAGGAGGAAGTCAAGAAGTAGTGCTTGTACAAAACTAACCCCACGAGGAGCTGTACAGCTAAAGTCAAGCAAGTTACTTGATTGAGCAAACTCAGAATCCAACTCTACACATCCTGTGCCAATTTTGCTATTATTCTTTGCTTGTAGTTCCTCTAGGGAATGGTCTTTTGACTCTCTTATCAGGTTCAGCACATCTCAAACTGTTATAGGTCTAGTGTCCAGGATGAGAGTGAAGTGACATCCAGAGGAAACTCTTGTTATCTTTCAAAGAAGAAATGTCCGAATTGCTTTCCAGCAAGAGGAACTTCCTAGCTTTTCAATTGTGCAATGTGGGCCACTGCTGTAGGCTCAATAGATTCAGGAAAATATGCAAAATCAAGATTTTCAGGTTCATCAACTTAGCTGTTCCCATTCCATATTTTTCCTGTCATATAGTATCTGCTCTTACAAATTTAACATCTAATCTATCCTCTATCCAACCTAGATTCTGACCTTGGCATAGCAAATCTGCTTTGGCTTTAAGTTAATCTGACTAGTAAATCCTGGTCCTGTGGCTCAGCTTTCTCTGCTGTCTTGCACAGGAGAGGAGAACTTCTTTGTCTGCTGCCAAAGATGCCCTCTAGCTTTCCTACAGACTTTCAATTGTCCATTAATCACTCTCAGCCCTTTATCGTATTTGTTTAGAGAGTGGCAGGATCCTAAAAGAGCCACATCTTCTACTGTTTTTGTAGTTACTATATCCTCCATTTGAATCAGTGATCCAATACACTGCAGGAGCTAGTGTATTTCTGTCCAATACATCCCAATCCACAGCTAGTAAAAGTTTAAAAGTTGGACCACTATATTTTGCCAGGGGCTGTCTGTTCTCCACCTACCGGCCATGTATGTTCACTACCAGCTAGCCAGCGAATGACCCAGGCCAAAAGTGCCACCTGAAGAACTACTGTCCCAGATCACTCCTGGCACCAACTCCAGAGGTTTGTTTCTTCTGGAAGCAGACTTTTGTTAGGGAGTAGTCTTGGGATTAACACCTGTGGCAGGAAGAGAAAGGAAGCAGGATTGGGCTGAGGGAAAATTAAACTGAAATGCAGACCCAATGACAGCCTTGATAGATTGGATGGGGATCTCTGTAGTTAAAACGGCACTTCAAAGTTATCTCACAAAGGAATGAAATAGCCTAACTGCTATATTCCCAACTATCACTGGATTTGAGCCACTTAAGGAACAGTGGAACTATGGACAAAGTAGTTATCTGCAGACATTATGCTGGTTGCTTTACCTCATTTATTCTCATATTAAATGTAAAAGTTCCCTTTTCACTCTTTTCCATTCATTCACAATTATTCAAAAATCTTAGATTTGTGAAACTATCTTAGGTGTTGAGGGCCTGTGGAAAAGGATATATTTTAGCTTGTCGTTTCTGAGATGAGTTGACAATTCAGCTATGTCTTCAATGACAAGAAGCCTACACAGCATCACCACCATCGCCACACAAATATTGATATCTCAAGCTTAACATATTTAGATTCAATCCTTTCTTCTTACTCATCTCAGTTACAGCAACTCCACCTACTAATTGCTCAGGTCAAAATCTTTGGAATAACTCTTGTTTCATGCCCCATCCTTGTTTTATCTTTATTTTATGTCCCACATCTAATTCTTGTTTTACGCCCTACATCTAACCCTTCATGAAGTCATGTTGGCACCATCTTCAAAATGCAGCAAAAATATAATCATCTCTCACCATATCTAATAGAACAGCCCTGGTCTGAGCCACCACTATATCTCACCTGGATTACTATAGGCCTCTCTGATTCCATCCTTGATTGTTTATAATCTATTCCCAATATATCAACTGGAGTAATAACTTTATAATCAAAACCCTGCATTGGCTTCTTATTTCACTTATGGCACAAATTAAAAGCTTTATCAATGATTTGTCTTCTCAGATGCTTGCTCTGCTTCTAGCACATAGAGTAGTATATCCCATGTATGGAGCAGTCATGAGAAATGAAACTACTGCTGGAGGGAGCAAAGCAGGAAAGGCATTATATGATACAGCAACATGACTGGACATTTTTCTCTTTAAGAATTGTGGAAAGACTTTGAAGAAGGCTTTCAACAAAGAAAGGAAAATGACTAGATAAGTCATGGAAAAGATTTGTTTGAAAAGATAAGCTGATAGCTCATATTAAGGATGGACTAAGGAGGGGAACACAGGAACTACAAAAGAGAGTTAGAGGTGTTGCAATAACAAGGATGAAGGAAGATGAGAGCTTGAAATAGGGCATCAACAACAGAGATAGAAGAGACAATCAGAGTGTACAGTAGTCAGAGCTTAAGTGATACTTAGAGAGTATATAATTGTTTATATACTTTATATATAATTGTTTATATAATTCATATATATATATATCATGAGTACATAAGTATATACTTACAGAATATGTAATTCAATTCCTTTGAGGAATTGAATGATTTGAAGAGAAGTTAAGTAAAAGGGATTTCCAAGATCCTGGGTTGCACGAGCGGGATAATGTGGGTGCCATTATTAAGATAAGCAGCAAAAGAAAAGACACAAATTAGAGAACAACATGCTTTCTATTTGAGATATGTTAAGTCGAATGTACCAGCTTATCCCATAAGTGAGATATTCTACAAAGAAGTCAACCAGACAGTAGAAATTATAGAACTGAAATTCAGAAAATAGATCAAAGATGGGCATATCGATATTGGGAATGTTAAAAAAAAGAAACTTTAGATAAATTTAGCAGCGATTACTTGAGCAAACAGATTTATGAACTGGGCAGCACTCAGAGAAAAGAGGTGCAGAGAGCTCCATTTGGTAGTGTGAGCCTCAAGCTTTTATAGGCCAAACACAGAAGAAAAGTAGAGAAACACCTGATTGGCTACAACTAGGTGGGCATGATGTGATGAGTTGGTCCCTGTGATTGGTTGAAACCCAGCTGCATGTGATTGGAGGAAACTCTTCTCTTTGTTATATTCCTAAGTTAGGCTTCAGTTTGTTTGCATACTAGGAATCTGGTTTGTTATGTGAGAACTCAAAGTTCATAGACAGCCATAAGCTAATACCCTCCTGCTTATTTAATAGGATTCAGCATGGCAATTTAATTCAAAATGGCAATTTAAATCATGAAGATAGTCTTGGGAATGTCAATATTTAGATATAGCAGAACTAGACAATCACTCAGTCAAAATTGACAAGAAGAAACTATAGAAGTTTAGAGTGCAAATTCATCACTTTTTGATCTCCCAAGTTATTGCCAGTGAAGAAAAGACACAGGCAGCTATGTGGGGATCAATGGATTCCATTATTCATGTGCCAATAATGCTTAAAACACACTACTCAGAAAGTTCTGTCTACCTAAAGTACTATCCCTGAATGTTTCCACAGACAATGATTCTGTGCTACCACACCAATGCACTTCTGGCTATATTTGGTCAATGAGTAACCCTGGTGGAAGATGGAGGGCATAGGAACAAAGAAAGAAGCCAAATTTTTCTTCCTCTTTTTCTATGGTTTGTAATCATGTTATTATAACAGCTGAGTCTCCATAAACGTTCCAGGTTCTAACTGGACACTCTCTTTCTCTTTGGAATGGGGCAGCCATCTTTCTGATTCTGGCTCCCACTAAATAGACCAAGCCCATGGGTTCTGTTAACACCACCTCCTTCCTCTCTTTGTCCCTCCACTCCCAGAGGGTTAGCAACTTCTCAACATTACTAAAGTCTCTTTTGTGTTGTTTTTTGTTTATTTATTTGCTTGTTTGTTTTTCACCATGCTTTAGTTGGCTTCTCAGCCCTTGCATCACCAATTAATTATCTGTACTAAATTTGAATTACCTAGAGTGGTCCCTGTTTTCTTGAACTGATGTGATGATGCTGGCTCATATATTTTTAAAACATATTTAGAAATTAAAGCCAAAATATTAAAAGCCTCCTACTAGCTATGTGTCTCAGACAATAACCACTCCCCCACCAAAAAAAAATGAAAAGAGTCAATTTTTCTCTATTTTGAAGTGGCTTGATCTGCCATACCTATGTAGTGGAAAAGTGAGAAACTGAAGGAAAGGAGCAGAGAGAATAGGTCTATTTCCTACCCAAAGACAAGGAGCACAATTTGAGTGGGGGCAGAAAAAGAAAGATCCATGAACTTCCTTTCAGGACTAAGAACTTACTTTCTGACCAATAAAATCAGGGATCTTCACTCTCTCATCAATAAGACAAGTCATCTCCAATGTGTGTAGATTAGTCCTTTGTGCTTTCCCTGTGAAGTTCTAAGACACAGGATAAGGGAAACATTTGCATGATCCTTCTCTCCACACTATCTTCAAAGAAATAGAGTGACTAGCACATTTTCTCTATTGAAAGTTATGGCCTGGAAAATTAATGCCTTCCAGCAAGTAACTAGGGAACCAGGAAAAACTGGTGTGGCTGAGTCCAAAGAGAAAGTGAATTTTAACAAGAGGGCAAGATCAATAAGATTAAATATCCCAGAAACCTCAAGTTAAAATAGCAATTGCAGATTAGTTATTGGATTCACCAACTAGAAAGTCTTTGATGAGTTTTAATGAGAAACTTCAGGGATATAATGGAGGTGTTAACCAAATGCCAATAACTTGGGAATCGAATTGCAAGAAAGTGATTCCAGTATGGCTACGTAGTTCTTTCAAGCAGTTTAGCAGGGAAGGGTAGACAAACGTGAACAAAAGAATGAAAAGAAGAATAGATAGGAGTTTTTGGCAATCAGAAATACTTGTGTATGTTTACATGCTGACTGGAAAGAGCCAATGAAGAAGAAAAGTTGAAGGAGAGGAAACAGATTTGTTAATGAAGCAGGAACACTCAGGGGCCAAGAGATAAAACAATGCAAGATGTTGTGGATAGATGAATTATAGAAGAAATTTCATTCTCCTGAGACAAGAAAGTGAGAAGAGATTGATAGAGACAGAAACCAATTTGGTTAATTCCCTTAAATATCATTAATCACTTTCCTTCTTAAATTAATTTATGGCACATATTACTGTAGTCAAAGAGCTTGATACGTTATACATAATCTGTTATCTCACTGATTTAATTTTTTAATTTTTAATTTAATTTAATTTTATTTTATTTTATTTATTTTTGTATGTGTGTGATGGACTTTTGCTCTTGTTGCCCAGGCTGGAGTGCAGTGGTATGATCTTGGCTCACTGCAACCTCTGCCTCCTGGGTTCAAGCGACTCTCCTGCCTCAGCCTCCCGAGTAGCCGGGATTACAGGCTCCTGCCACCACGCCCAGCTAATTTTTGTATTTTTAGTAGAGACAGGGTTTCATCATGTTGAGACCACCAGGCTGGCCTCAAACTCCTGACCTCAGGCAATCCATCTGCCTTGGCCTCCAAAAGTGCTGGGGTTACAGGCGTGAGCCACCAAGGCTGGCTATCTCACTGATTTAATATAATTCCAGCCAAAGGAGGAATCTTCCCATTATTGCCTGGTGGATGAAGTCACTTCCCTTTACTACTTCTCTCATCTTGCATGTCTCCATCATTTCTATCTGGCCAATGTAGAGCAGAGAAATTTGTTTTGCTGGCATTTGTATCAAACCAGTAGATTCTATGATGTTCATATTAAGGAATTAAATGAAAAATAGTTCTATGTTAAACAACATAAAATGCTTTTCTTTACTGCAAAATATATTGAAGGTCTTATTATTTTCTCAAGAGAAGTAAACAAAATGCAGTGTTCCCTACCATCACTAGACTGTAGAGGTTTTTATTAGTGGTAATCATAATATATAAATGTTCTTGGCAGCATCCTTTGATGCTGCAGTTGCTGCCTCTGTAGAAAGTCATGCAAGGTGTCCCACTTTCTGGGGCTTCTTTAGTGAAGACAGTCCCAGTGATGTTGTATTCCCCCGGGACTCCAAACATACTTCTCAAAAATGTCATAGAAGTTTTTGTGTTGAAATGAATTGTAACGTTCTTTTCAACCACTGGATTGGAAAAAATGATTGGAGCATGAAAAATTCTCCATACCCTCACTATTACAATGGCTGAAATCTAAAATGCAGACATTGCCAAATGCTGGCAAGGATGCAGAACAACAGGAACTCTCATTAATTGCTGGTGGGAATATAAAATGATGAAGCAACCTTGGAAGGATATTTGGCAGTTTCTTATAAAACTAAACATATTCCTACCATAGAATTCATTAATTGCACTAATTGATATTTACCTGAGGGAGCTAAAAACTTATGGCCATACAAAACCTGCACACTGATGTTTATAACAGCTTTATTTGTAATTGCCAAAGCTTAGAAGCAACCAAGATGTCCTTTAATGGGTGAATTAATACTTAAACTGTGGTTCATCCAGGCAATAGAATACTATTCATTGCAAACACAAAATAAGCTATCAAGACATGAAAATATATTACAAAAATTAAATAAATATTACAAAAATTAAATAAATATTACGAAAGTGAAAGAAGCCAATCTTAAAAGGCTATATATTATATGATTTTCACAATATAACTTTCTGGAAAAGGCAAAACTATGAAGGTAGTAAAAACGTCAGTGATTGTGTAATTGCCAGGTGATAGAAGAGAGGGAGGGATAAATAGGAGGATCATAAAGGAATTTTAGGGAAGTGGAACTACTTTGTATGATATTATAATGGTGGATAACTGCCATTATACATTTGTCTAAACTTATAGGCTGTCAACATCAAGAGTGATTCCCTAAATGATGAACTTTTATTGGCAATGATGTGCTAATGTAAGCTCATTGATTGTAACAAACGTACCACTTTGCCTGAGGATATTGGTAGTGGAGGAGGCTATTCATGTGTGACAGCAGGGCGTATATGGAAAATATCTGCACTTTCGGTTTGAGAATTATCTGCACTTTCTGTTCAATTGGTTATAAACCTAAAGCTTCTCTTAAAAAATAAGTGCTTCATCATCCATTAATTCATTGACGGATACATGGATGTGTTCCATATCTTAACACTTGTGATATATATACACAATGAAATATTATTCAGCCACAAAAAAGAATAAAATTTTGTAATTTGCAACAACATGGATGAGCGTAGAGGACATTATGTTAGATGAAATAAACTGGGCACAGAAAGACAAATATTGCATGTTCTCACTCATATATGGTAGCTAAAAAAGTTGATCCCATTGAAGTATAGAGTAGAATAGTGGTTACCAGAGCCTGGGAAGAGGAGTGGTGAGGGGGAAATAGGAAGAGGATGGTTAATAGGTATAAAAATTACAGTTAAATAAGGAAGAATAATTTCTAGTATTCTATAATACCATAGGATGACTATAGTTAACAATAATTTATTGCATATTTCAATATAGCTAGAAGAGAGGATTTTGAATGTTCTCCAAAAGAAACGATCAATGTTTGAGGTGATGAATATTAAAATTATCCTGATGTGATCATTACACATTGTTTGCATGTACTGAAATATCTAATGAACTCCATATATATGTACAATTTTTATGCACCAATTAAAATTTTTAAAAGTATAAAATGCCAAAATAACTGCAAATGTTTTTCAAAAAGTGTTTCATACTCATCATCAGAACTTTAACCATCCCTAAAGATCGGCTTCCAAGATCTCTATAAAACTATTAAACTAAGCACAGCCCAAGAAGGGTGGCCCCCTTGAAAACAGCAAACTCTGCAGTGGCATCATGATGAGATATTTTCCATGGTAACTTCTACAGTCAAATATTTCAGTGAAGACAATGTCATGACTTTCCGATTACCTTCATCTGCTAGTTGCCCACAGAGCTTTAGAAATATCAAAGTTGAAAGACTTCTTATCACACCATTTCTCAAAACGTGTCCAAGAACCCACTTGAGTTAGAATTATCTAGGTTGCATGTTTTAAAACAAGCAACTGTGTTCTTAACAATAATATTCCCCGAAGCCCCGAAATCTGTCTTTCTAGTAAATTCCCTAAAATTTTTTTGTAAAATGTCTGATAATTACTGGGTCAGAAATTCTCTAATCTGATTTACCTCACTATTTTTTCAAATTTGTTGAGATGTAACATGCAGAAAAGAACACAAATCCATGAATTTTAAGAAAATGAATACATCTCCATACATATCTGATACAGTGCCTGTATCAGAACATGAGCCAGACTTGAACCCTAGAAATCCCTTTACACCCCCTTCCAGCCGCTGCATCCTAGGAAGAATTAACCACTCTGTATAATGTCATCAATTTGTTTTGATTATTTTTGAACTCTATATAAGTAAAATAAAGTAATAGTTACTTTGGGAAAACTGACTTATTCTCCTCAATGCTATTTTGTATGATTCATTCATACTGTTCTGTTTAGTTGTAGTTTGTGTCTGTTCTTCACTGTGCAATAGTGTACTGCATGGATATACCATATCATTATCCTTTCTATTATACACAGACATTTAGATTATCTCCAGTTTTTGCCTATTGCAAATAAGGCTGCTATGAACATTTTTATACATGTCTTTGGCACACATAGATGCATATTTCTGTTGGATAATATGACTAGGGATAGAATTACTAAGTCATAAGGCATATCTTTTTGTTCAGCTTTAGTTTTCTGGGTTTTTATATTTCAAAAAGATTGTACCAAGTTAAAATCCAACCAGCAAGGTATCAGGATCTAGCGGCTCCTCATCCTCCACACCCTCACCTGGTATCATTTGTCTTTTTCATTTTACCCATTGTAATTGGGTATACCAATATCACATTATGATTTTAATTGTATTTCCCTAATGACTAATTTAGCACTGTTTGTTGTATTAATTGGACATTTTAGTATCCTGTTTTACAAAGTGCCTGTTCAAGTCTTTCAACTATTTTTTTAAATTGGGTTGTCTGCCTTTCCTTATTGTAGCAGTCATTTATATATTCTGGATTCAAGTCCACTGTTAGATATATGTTATGTAAATACAGTCTCCAATTGTGTATCTCTGATTTTCACTCTCTAAAGTGTTGAGTGAACAGTTTGAACAGAAATTCTTAATTTTAATGTGTTCAAGTGTATCATTCATCACTTTGTGTGTCTTAATTATTTGTCTACCTTAGGTTCATGAAGATATTCCCCTTATTTTTCCAAAAATTTAAGTGTTTTATCTTTTATATTAAGGTGACCTATTCAAGCAGAATTGATTTTATAAAACAATTTTTGTATCGTGTGCAGTAAATATCTCCCCTTATTTTTATAAAAGAAAAGAAAAAGAAGAAACCTAAAGAGGGCCAAACCTGCCCAAGATTGCCCACCTGGTATGGAGGAGCCTTGTTGTGTTAGAAGTGACTTGCTGCTACTTTCTGTTTATTCATACGATTATTTTTGCTCTCAGCATTAATTTCTCTAGGCAAAACAGCCTCACAAACTTATGGTTATATTTAAGGTTCTACTTCTTGACCACCATTCTGATCTAAACAAACACTAACTTCCATATTCTTTACATTTAGGGTAAAGCGAGGTTGTCAAAGACACGCAGCCCCCTAATACATGGGTCAATATATGTAGTACCACTTTTTTTTTTTTTTTTTTTTTTTTTTGAGACGGAGTCTCGCTCTGTCGCCCAGGCTGGAGTGCAGTGGCGCAATCTCGGCTCACTGCAAGCTCCGCCTCCCAGGTTCATGCCATTCTCCTGCCTCAGCCTCCCCTAGTAGCTGGGACTACAGGCGCCCACCATCACGCCCGGCTAATTTTTTGTATTTTTTAGTAGAGACGGGGTTTCGCCGTGGTCTCGATCTCCTGACCTCGTGATCCGCCCGCCTCAGCCTCCGAAAATGCTGGGATTACAAGCGTGAGCCACCGCGCCTGGCCTGTAGTACCACTTTCTAATATAACTTTATATTATGGTCCAAAAATACTCTGGTTCCATTCTAGTTTTTGTCATTAGTGTATTATCTACGGAGAACAAATAAATTTACCTTTGTTTTCTCATTTGTAAAATGAAGACATAGGATGAGACTAGCCCCACATTGCCTCTCATTTAAAATAATAAGAAAAACTATGATTTTATTGTTTATTTTATTTTGAAAATAGTCTCTCTGCAATTATTGCAATGCATGACACATTCATTTTCTTCTTCATTCACTGCAAAATAAGAATGACTGGATATTATTAAAACTGAAGAGCATTCTGTGAAAGCAACTCAAAGTATTTAAATTCTTGCACTCTATAAAAAGTATCTTATCTCCTTATTGCAGTATGCCAAAGGACTTCCATTTTAAAATCCAACTCTAGTCTGACACCTTCATTAACCATGCAGATGTGTTGTTTGATGTGTTATTCCTTCCTAAAAATCCTGGTATCCAACTGCGCAGGAAAGAAAGATTGAGAGTGAGACCCAAAAAATAAGTTTTATTAATGATTACTGCTGGTTTGTATACATATCTCAGTTCATATCCTGAGGAATTCTTTTTCACTCCATCCATTTTTATTACAGTCTTGTATTGTGTTACCACCTCATTATCTGTCTGAAAGACTGATTCAAAGTGAGGTTTAACATGCTGAGCATTCAGACAGCAAAGAGCAAGATTTTTTCTTTTTTCTAGCAGGAAATTCCTGGGAGGTCTCTGGCCACTTTCTTTTTATCACTGAGAAGCTGGTTTTGATATTTGAGAATGTAAAGATCAATACCGACTTAGCTGTCAAAATGACTTGATAGAAGAAACACTCTAATATTGTGCCAGGAATAATACCTCATATCTTCAAGATCCATGAAGAAAACTTTTTGACAATTTTCAAGTGCCCCCACAGGGAGATCCTTTGGTATAACCTCAAGGTATTTAAAGAAAGCATTTTTATCCGGTTCTAGAACAGACACACTAAAAGCCTTAAGACCTGATTTAGATATTATTGAGGTAGCATTAGGAATCCATGAGATGCTTCCACTATTTTAAATTGCCTATAGAAAAAAAAATGATATCTTATGGGCAAACAGGCTGTCCATGGCAAATAAAATTACACATCCCTTTACTATTGGAAATTTTTAACAAATCATTTTCATTGCACTTATTCTCACTCAGGTCAGAAACCATGATTGGAAGATAAATTCTAGTAATAAAAAAGAGGAAATGAATTAAATATCATTTAACAGACTTAGTTTAAAAGTCAATCCTCAGTATTCTGTGTCTTTATTGCAGTGGTGGTTACAAATGTCTAGGAATTTGTCAACATGACAAATTTAGTGTAAAATATACACTAAAAAGAGTATATTTTAATCATACATAGATATAAAAATATATGTTAAGTGAATAATTGCAAAACAAAGTAAGGGTGATACGGTGAAGCTTTGGTGTTGGGATATGATCCTGAGAAGTCACTTTCATAGATGGAGGACAAAGTGCTTTCTTCCAAGGCAACAAGTTAGGAGGAGACAGCATTTTGGTTGGGACTCAGAGAGTCAAGGGTCTTAATGGAGAGAAGTACACAGGTACATTGTGGTCACACCATCAGCAAGATACCTTTGCCCACCATCAGCCCTTAGGGAACCAAGGTAGATCAAATCAGGAGCCAGGAAGCAGAGCTGGACACCTGAAGTGTCAACAGTTGATTCTCTAAGCAAAGAGATAGGGTAAAGGTGGCACAAGACAACAGGGACATCAAAAAGGAGCATGGTCAGGTGGAAGTGGAAGACCTCAGATGCAGAGCCTAGACTTAAACCCATAATCAAAAGATATCAGGGAAGACTTTGCTTTATTCTATTTGTTTTTACCTTTTATTGTTGTTATTTTAAGTTCCGGGGTACATGTGTACAATGTGCAGGTTGGTTACATAAGTAAACGTGTGCCGTGTCCTCAAATTAAGGAGTTCTAGCTCCCAGCTTTGCACTAATGGCAGCGTGAGCTTGCTTATTCTCTCTTGACTTCAGTTTTTTCATTCATTACCCAAATAGGAAGACTGGGGTGGATCATCATCCTGGTCTCTTCTCATTGAAAACATTATGTAAACTCAAAGAACAAGTCTGAATCTCCCTTTTATAAGCATTGTCTCATGTATATGTTATGCCTAAGCATTGCTAAAATATGCATATAAAAGTCTTTGTGATTGAAAAAAAGCATCTCCTCACTTGGTTTGCAGTCTTCAGCCTGCTTTAATTTCTCTCTATAAAGCAAACAGAGACGTAAAAAAGCCAGGCAGGTTTAACATAGGTCAGGTTGTGATTAGTTTTTGCCCTTCCCTCCATGCCATTTTACTTAATTTTGGAAGTGTCAGGTAAGGTGTATGGACTCAAATGGCTTTAAACAGGTCCAACCAGGCCTTGGTAATGCAGTTGTTAGAATTAGGCACTGATGTGGTCAGCTGCACAAACAGAGTTATATGAAAACCAAGTAACTGGGAAGGAACAAGCCAGTTGGTTAAGTGGCTATTTCTGCTGCCCTCTGCCCCAAAAGCCTCCATACCAGCTATTTCATTCAATCCTATCAGATGCTCTTTGGGGTAGGTAGTGTCAGTGCTATTGTGCAAACTAAGAACTGGGGGCTCAGAGTCTTGAAGTTACTGCTTCAAAATCTATGTCCAGGGAGAGTGGTGCTGCCTCAGAACACAAAGATGAGAATGTAGGGCTGTCCCAGGAAAGCCCATGGACAAGAAATGAGGCTGAATGATTTGAAACAAATGTCACAATAGCATCCCATGTTCCCAAAAATCACTGAGGGAGCTTGCGAAATATGAAGATTCCAAGGCCCCAGAAGATATTTTGGGGCAATAAGAATGTAATGAGGTCCAGGGTTGTACATTACCTTGTTGCAAGATATACTATTTGGGATGAAGATGAAGAATCCATTTTGCCAGGTCACAGGTAATAATTGTGTCTCACCGAAGAAAGTGATAAGCTAGTCATTCAGAGTCACAGGGAATGAAAACAGACAAAACTTGGAATAAAATGTCTTCACAATTATACACCTATTAGAACGGCTAAAATCGAAAACACTGACAACATCAAATGGTGAAGGAATGTGGAGCAAAAGAAACTATCTTTCATTGCCATTGGGAATGCAAAATATCACATCTACTTTGAAAGATAGTATAACAGTTTTTTTTTACAAAAGTAAACATACATTTACCATGTAATCAAGCAGTCATGCTTCTAGGTATTTACCCAAATGAGTTGCAAACTAATAGCCATGCGAAAACCTGTGTAAAAATTTGTATAGTACCTTTATTCCCAATTGTCAAAATAAAAAAGTAACCAAGATGTCCTTCAGTAAGTGAACAAACTGTAATATAGCCGTGAAATGTAATACCACTCAATGATAATAAAAAATGCGCTATCAAGCTACCAAAAGACTTGGAGAAATATTAAATGCTATTACTAACTAAAATCAATCTGAAAAGGCTACATGCTGTATAATTTCAACTACATGACATTTGAGAAAAGGCAAAACTTGGGAGACAGTAATAAGATCAGTGCCAGGGCCTTGGGGGTGGAGGAAGGAGGTATGAACAGGTGGAACACAGAGGATTTTTAGGGCAGTGAAATCTATGATACCATGGTGGTAGATACACATCATCCTGTATTTGTCAAAACCCACTGAATATACAACAAAAAGAGTGAGTCCCAATGTAAACTACAGATTTAGTTAATAACATTATACAACAATATTGACTCAGCAATTGTAACCTATGCACTACGTCATGCAAAATGTTAATAATGGGGGAAACTGTTGGGGATGGGAGGGACTGAGGTGGCATATGGGAATCGTCTGTACTTTCCATGTAAGTTTTCTGTAACCCTACTATTGCCCTAAAAAATTAAAGTCTATACATTAGTAAAAATAAACATGAATTCGCTTGGCACAGTGGCTCATGCCTGTAATCCCAGCACTCTGGGAGGCCGAGGCAGGTGGATCACCTGAGGTCGGGAGTTTGAGACCAGCCTGATCAACATGGAAAAACCCCATCTCTACTAAAAATACAAAATTAGCCGGGCATGGGGGCGCATGCCTGTAATCCCAGCTACTCAGGAGGCTGAGGCAGGAGGATTTCTTGAACCTAGGAGGTGGAGGTTGCGGTAAGCTGAGATTGTGCCATTGCACTCCAGCCTGGGCAACAAGAGCAAAACTCTGTCTCAATAATAATAATAATAATAATAATTAAGATTTTTTTATGAAGTCTCAGGCTTCCTTATAGCATTATCTTAGGCTAAACCACCCTTCTCATGAAGAGATCCATCCCATGAGTGCTACTGGATTGTGTTGGAGTAGAAGTATGCCTCGAAAGATCTCAAATTGTCAGAGGTCTGAATTCCTTAATACAGGTAGGCAAAAATCCCCATGAGTGTGGTCACCTCACCAAGGACACTGAGCTTTCTCATTGGTAAGTGGACGTCTGATAAATGTTTCTCTCCAGTGTCCTCCCTCATGCTGTGGAATTCCAATAGATCTGTCTGTCATAGAGCCTTTGGCAGCAAAGAAAGGCCACTGACCCAGGCCTGGTCAATCACAGCACTTCATTCCTTCCTTCTGTATGCAATAGAATTGATCTAGGGGCAGACATTGACCCAAGCAGGGCCAATCATAGCTCTTCTATAAGATTTAATATAGAAAGCTGAGAGAAGTGGGAGACAGGGAGAAAAGGGGGAGCAGAAACGAGGGAGAAGAGAAGAGGGAGCTTTCTTCCTGAGATTGAAAAGCTGCAAGAATATTGAAAGCAAGGAGCTACCAACTCCATTCATTTTTTTTCTACTCATACAGACAATCTGAATAAATAAAGCTAATAAAAGAGGCAAAGGATGGAGGGGAATAAGAAAGGAAGAAGAGAAGTGTTGGGAAAAAAAAGAAATAAAATGGTTTTATCACGCTGAATTTTAAAAATCACGTTGGCCCAGAGAGCTCTTTTTTGTCTGTTACTGTCTAGATGTGGGTTTCTGTCATCTGCAGTAATTCTAGCAATATAGTGGGTGGTACATATTCCCTGGGTGCATCATTACCCAAACTCTTCCCATGTCTGAGATATCTGCATGGACTGGTGTCTAATTTCATTCCAGCATTCTGCACTCAGAACAGTCACCAATTTCTGTTTCCAGCAAAGTGGAGGAAACCTGCTGAGAAAACAGGTTCAGGAGAAATTTTCAAATTTACAGGTTGAACAAACAAAAGAATGCTGTTACTGCATCAGAAGCAAATCACAGGGATGCTCATAAAGTCGAAATAGAGAATTCAGATAAAACAATGTCATGAAATCATAGCCTGGCTTAGAAAAGAAGTTAGCCTAGCAGTTGGCTGCATATTTTTAAAGAGGCTTTCCAGGGACAGATGTCACTAAATAAAGGGTAATGAGGTGAAGAAGATGCATGGAAGGCAAGCAAAACTAACACAGACTGAAGGCCTGACACTGTTTCCTTTCAAATATACTTTTAAGTTTTATTTTTAAATTGCTCTTTTCATGGATATTGTAATCCCTGTTTCACATGTGATGAACTAGAGGCTGTGAAAATTTAAATAGCTTCCTTGGCCAATAAGAGTTTCCATCAATAAGATTTGATCTTATTTGTCTGAATTATAGCCAGTGCATTCTTTTTTTTTTTTTTTAAACGGAGTCTCACTCTTGTTGCCCAGGCTGGAGTGCAATGGCATGATCTCTGCTCACTGCAACCTCCGCCTCCTGGGTTCAAGCGATTCTCCTGCCTCAGCCTCTTGAGTAGCCAGGATTACAGGCATGTGCCACCATGCCCAGCTAATTTTGTATTTTTAGTAGAGAAAGAGTTTCTCCATGTTGGTCAGGCTGTCTCAAACTCCTGACCTCAGGTGATCCTCCTGCCTCGGCCTCCCAAAGTGGTGGGATTATAGGCGTGAGCCACCACACCCAGCCTGCATTCTATACTGTAAAACTGTGGGGTAGTAGGAGATAGTGGGCATCTATTTTCTCTATTAATGGCCTCAATCTCATGAGGTAGACAGAAAGTTCCTGGATATCTTATGTCTTGAACTGTTCCTACCCTTTCTCTCAGTTTGCATCTTCTTTTATAGCCATGCCTGCCATCAGTAAACATTTCTAAAGATGTTTCCTAGGTGTTCAATGTGAAGACACACAAGAAGAAGATACTGAGTGGTCCTCCCTTGAGGAAGGTACATTGCATTGGAGAAGATGTGGTAAGCAAACAATTGCAGTACAATATGGCATTTGAAAAAATGGAAGTACAGATTCAAAGAGCTGGGAAACACAGAGGTAAAAATGACATGCTCTTCCCAGGAGTTTGGGGTAAAACTTCACAAAACAAATTATAGTTGAGAAGGGTTTTGACAGATAGAAAAAAGAAAACCTTTTATGAATTTATAGTGTTAAAATAATTTCTTTTCTTTCTTTCTTTCTATCTTTCTTTCTATCTTTCTTTCTTTCTCTTTCCTTCCTTCTTTCTTTCTTTCTTTCTTTTTTTGTTAACCTCTCTGTGGTGTGAAACTATTGTTTTGTTTGTCCAATATAATGGCAGTATGTTTCTCTCTCTCCTATGTTAATATTAAAATATCCTTTAGAAAACCACCCCTCTTCTCTCATTCCATAAATTGTATTTGTATTTGACCCCAGCCTAGTAAATCAGAGCAGGACATTGATTCATTTAGGGATTTATACATGCCCAAGTTTGACCAACTACGAATCACACCCATCATTTTTGTATTCATTATTTGTCAGACAGTGAGGACTTTCTCAGGGCTTGTTATCTAGGAGGATGTAAGTTTGTAAGGCCCATAGTTCCAATGTGCCAACATACGGGAGGGTTCACCTAAGAATGAAGTCAATTAGAGAAAACACAAAAGAAAGTTTTGATGACTTTTTAAATATCTGAATCTATCTGTACCAGTAATACATCTATATTCCATAGGTAAACTCACCAATAAAATTCTAACTTGGTAGATATGCCTCACTAATATGGTAAATGCTACTTAAGTAACTTATTTACATTTTATCTGGGACCTTCTAGAGAGACAGGTTCTCACTCTGTCACCCAGGCTGTAATGCAGTGGTGCAAGCATGGTTCACTGCAACCTCCAACTCCTGGACTCAAGCAACCCTCCCACTTCAGCCTCCTGAGTAATTGGGACTACAGGCATGCACCACCATGCCCAGATAATTTTTGCATTTTTTGTAGACAGAGGGTCTCGCCGTGTTTCCCACGCTGGTCTCAAACTCCTGTGCTTAAGCAATCCACCCATCTTTGCCTCACGAAGTGCTGGGATTACAGGTGTGAGCCACTGAATCTGGCCTAGAGGTACTTCTTATGCATTTTAATGGTAAGATTCTTCAAAAGATAGTAGGCATTCAAAAAGTGTTGGTTGATCAAATCATCAACCATTTACTGTGGGTCTACTCTGTATGAAATACCCTTATCTGGAAGCTATAGATAAATAATAGTGAACGCTTCAAAAGGCTCACAATCCAGGGCTGGGGACACACGTAAAGCAATCACTTGTAAGACCACGTAATAAGATAATGTAAAGTGCAGTCATGGTAAAAAGGAAAGAAAAATCATCTTTCTAGATAAAGAGAAGAAAGCTTCCTGGAGGAGAACACATCTCGGCAATGGAAGATAAAACAAGAGGTCAACCAGGTAGGCAAACAGGGTTAACATTTTCCAGAGACAGGATCACCATGTTCCTTAGTCAAGAGACTTAGGAAAAAAAAAAAAAAAAAAAAAAGACCCGGCTCTGTGACTCATGCGTGTAATCCCAGCATTTTGGGAGGCTGAGGCGGGCAGATCACTTGACAAAGTCAGGAGTTCGAGACCAGCCTGGCCAACATGGTGAAACCCCATCTCTACTAAAAAAATGTAAAATTAGCCAAGCATGGTAATGCACACCTGTAATCCCAGCTACTCAGGTGGTTGAGCTTGGAGAATCACTTTAACCTGGGAGGCGGAGGTTGCAGTGAGCCGAGATCATGCCACTGCATTGCAGCCTGAGTGACAGAGTGAGATTCTGTCTCAAGAAAAAAAAAGAGGAAGTTTTTCTGTACTAGAATAGCAAAATGTCGGTTGGCAAGGTTGGTTTGAAATGCATCTGAGAAGCATGTTGAAGTTCAATGATAGGGATTTTTTTTTTCTTTTGAAAAACTCTCACTCTGCTGCCCAGGTCCGGAGTGCAGTGGTGGAATCTTGGCTCATTGCAACTTCTGCCACCCAGGCTCAAGCAATTCTCATGCCTCAGCCTCCCGAGTAGCTGGGATTATAGGTGAATGTCACCATATTCAGCTAATTTTTGTATTTTTAGTAGAGACAGGGTTTCGCCATGTTGGCCAGGATGGTCTCGAACTCCTGACCTCAAGTTATCCACCTGCCTCGGCATCCCAAAGTGCTGGGATTACAGGCATGAGCCACTGCACCCAGCCTGTTTATGCTGTGCTGATCAATTTAACTCTGATAAAAATAGGAAACCAAAAAAAGTTTTTCAAACAAGAACTGAAGTTCTCAGATTTGAATTTGGAAGAGGCATTTGACAGTAAGTAGAGAGGCTTGACAGTGACTGGAGCATAAATAGACTAGACATAGTGTATAAACATGAATGTTACTATAACAGACCGAGAGAGATGACAAGACAGACATAGGGCACTTGTAATTAGGATGAGAAGAAGAAAGAGAAAGAGGCAAGGGAAGGAAGAAGGAGGTGAGAGAGATGACAGAAGGCTACGTGAAAATAGAGGGAGAAATAAGTTTACTCTTTAATTGTCTCCACAAATGCAGCTCAGCTTGCCAGAATCAGGTGGCTCTGGGGGAACTTGAACTAGGTGCACCCAAGTGGCACACATTCTGGTGTAGGGTTTCAGTGGCATGCATTGTTTTTGAAGTAGCTCATGGGAAGAATCACCTACATCTTGGGGATGCCTTATCCACTTTAAAAGTAAGTCTTGCCTGAAAGTACTGACTAGTGATAGTTTTTAAGCTGAAATAACATATCCACAAGCCATCTATGAGTTCAGACTCCACTGAGGTTTTCAAAAGGCTATTATCATTATCTTCACTCAACAAGCATTTGTTATGGGCAAGAGGCTGGGCCAGACTGCCCTTCTAAGCACTTTGCAGGCATTAACCTTGTACAGTTCTCACAATAGCCTATGAGACGGCAGAATAACAGTATACATTTATCTCCATTTTATGAATGAGAAAATTCTGTCTAAGGAGAAGTTCACGTTCAGGTAGGGTTTTTTGTTTGTTAGTTTTCATATACTAAATCACCTTGTATAGACACATTAGTAATTTTGAAGAAAAAAAGGTGCTGAATATGTTTTCACTTCTTTATATAATATTTGGAAACAGATTATAAGGATTAAATAATATTCAGTCAAATTGATGGGTCATCATTTATTTGGGGGGCATTTAAGTCACTTCCACTTTTTTTCTGGTATTGTAAACTATGTTATTATAAATACCCTTATTATAAAAGGACGGATATCTGGTTATCCCCTGCAATGAATTCCTAGATATAGATATAGCACTATGAACATGTCTTATCATAACATCTTTTTCCAAGTTTTGAGAAAAATTCCTAAAAACAGTGCAGCACCTCAGTGATATTGTGGACAATCATAATTTTAAAACACGGTTTGGAGGAAAAGTTACTTGCTTAATGAAGAAAGAGCTGGTAATGCAGTCAGTTACATTTCATACTGATTGAATTGGCCTTTTCTCCTCCTCATCACCAAATCACAATGCTGCCTTAGAAGAGTGAATCCTATTTCAATAAACAGAATTGTCCAGGGCTATGAATCAATGAGAGCTAAACTCTATTTTTTTCTTAAATTATGAACCCCTATTTATTTTAAATTATTTTGTGCATTAATACATCTTTAGGTAAGGCAAATCATTTTTAGCAAGAAAATCATACAGCAATGGAAACATTCGCAAAATGTTTTCTCAATAGCATGTTTCTTTCAAAAAGAAGTATTTTTGCATGAATTAATAATTATATACTTAGGATAAGGTTTATTATGGATGTAGGAAATGAAAATATGTCTTTAAAATAGCTTTCTTCAGTTATCATCTCAAGTTTTTTTTATAGTTAATTGGCATTTTTTTCTTCATTGCCAGGATTTTCAGTTTATTCTATAATTATTTGTCCTCAATTCACCTTGAATTCTTTTAATAAGCTTTTTATTTTTGAAATAATTTTAAGTTTACAAAAAAGTTTAAAAGATAGCGTAGACTGTTCCTGTATAGTCATCACCCAGTTCTCATTAATGTTAAACACTTATGTAACCATTTGTTAAAACTATGAAATTAACATCCATGCAATACTACTCACTAAACTATAAATTTTATTTAGATTTCACTAGTTTTTCCACCAATGCCCTTTTTCTGTTCCGGAATCCAATTCAGAGTACTACATTGTGATTAGTCCATTTTGGAGTTCATCTAATCCATTACAATTCAGCCTAGGTTGTTGTTACATTAATTTGAATTGTGGCTGATGAAGGCTCACACTCAGAGAGAGCAGTTTCTTTTCTTGTCTACGGCTCCATTTTGCATGTCTTATTAGTATTACTTTCGATCCATATTCTCTTTCCATGTATTTATAAAATTCACTTCTTTTTAAATTCATTAATTTAATCAAACTCACATTATATAATCCATAAATTCACTTAACTGAGCAGCTCTAAACAGCAGGACTTCACAGCAAAAGCAGTAGAATGATTGTTAAACTAGTGAGCTAGGGAACTTTCACCCTTTTCGAGGATGCATCAAAGATTGTTCAAGATCTGTGACTCACTTAAAGATGGATAGACTAATGGTGACAGTTTCAATTAATGACTAAACATCAGAAAAAAACATATTTTGGATAAATGGATGTAAATTCCATGTATATCCATGAATATAAATATAGGTTCGAGCATGTCCAGCCCATATCCCCGTAGATTTGCTTGTGTACCCACTGGAAGGACCTTGAGCCCCTAGAAGACTTCCCTACTCCTGCAAGGCTTTCATGATGCTGGGAGGAAGTAGTAGTGCACACTGGGGCTGGCCTGCTGTGCTTCCACCCCATAGCTTTTCTTTCTAGTCCTCATCACTCAGGAATGTATCCTTATTAAACCAGGCTCCGAAGCTCAATATGTCTACTCTGAGTCACCGAAAATGCTCCTGAAATATGACATCTTCAGTGTTAGGGAGAGCAGGACTTTGTTGTGTGGGATTTAAACTTTCAGCAGGATCACAGAGCGTCTGTTATTTCAAGTTGGACTTGATTTTTTTTTTTAAACCGCCAGACTTTCAGACCATACAATACCAGCTTTCTTCAAATGTAACTCTTCCATTCCTTTTATGGTGAAGTTTAATACTGTGAACATATGGAGGGTCTGAACGTCTGCCAAATGTTTTAAAAGACAAGGTTATAAATACCCCAGCAGTGAGCTTTGTTCCTTAATGTATGGCTCTGTTACTCTGAGTCAACGTGGAAGATAAATCAGAACATAGAGCTGGCTTGGGCATTAACTTGATATTTCTGGCAAGAATTCGTATAGCATCTCATTTCAGAGAGCAAAAGAGAAGTGGTTGTCTGAGGTAACATTAAGAGAGTAAAAAAAATTAGCTTTTATAAAAAGCAAAAAGCAGAATTATAGCTTAACTAAAACATCTAAAATCTAAATATTCAGTCCAATTTTCTTACCATCAAATTTAAGCTTAAAGTCATAATCATGTCTGTGGGGTTGGTAATTACACTCTCTGGTCCCTGTACTCTAGATTTGGAATAGATACCTCTCAATTTCCTTGGTAGTACATTTCTCTGTCCCACCCCAGCTTGGTTTTTCTCTATTTCCCTGTACCCTATTCTCAAATTTTCCTCTACCCAAAATTGGGTTTGTCCCTGTTTGACTCAGTTCGGGGCCCACCTCTATCATCTCTCTGACTCTGCTGTTTCTCTATAAATAGGAATTTGCTGAACTGCCCTCCACTCCCCAGCTTTTGACACAGCTGGTCCCATTTGTCACTGGGCTGAGAGCTGAAAGGGACCCTCTCCATTTCTGCAACACAAGATGCGCCATGCCTGACACTACTTTGAGAGGCGGCCTCTTGGGTGCATAAACTGCAGCGTGGTATAAGAAAAGCCCTTTGCATGAAGTTTCCAGGTCACTCGGATAATGTTCAATAATTTATGTCTTTCTCATAGTAAGTGCACTTAGTATCCCAAATGGTCTAATGTAGCTTCCAAAGAGTCCAGGAACTGCCTGGACTTAGCTCATTTATGTAGCAGGATATGATTAAGGACAGAGAGCTAAAAGAGGAATCAAGAGAACTTCACTAAGACTATTTTTTCCATTTCCTGAATGAGAATTTTTTTGTTTTTAGTAAGCCATGTAAGCTTGAGCTTCTCTATGTCTAAAATGAGAATACTAACAAATCTGACTTGCTTAGAATATTGATATGGGGCCCAAATGATATTAATGTAATGCGTAAGAAAGCATGCAAGACCCTGAAAAATGCAGTTACTATTTGTATTAATGAGCTGGGTTTTGCTGGCAGAACAAAAACCTCCAATCTCAATGGTTTGCAACCAGAATACTGTCTCTCATTCATGCTACACGTTGTGGTTGCATGCCACTCTGCACCAAATGTCTTCTTCTTCATTCCAGGGTCAAGGCTAACCCTCTACCTGGGATATTATTACCTGATAGTAGAGAGAAAAAGCAATAGTAGAACCTCATGATGGTTCTTGAACCTTCTGCCCAAATGTGGTGCATGTCACTTCTGCTTAGATTTAGTAGCCAAAACAATTCATGTTACCAAACCTGACCTCAATTAAAAGTGTACACCCAACAGGAAGGAGCCCTATGGAAGAGCCCTATGGAGAGGGACTAGTAGAGAGGACCAGTGAATATCTTCAACAAGTAGTGCAAACATAAATCTCCCTGGAATTTGACCCAGCCAAGTCTCTGGGAGATGTTTCCTGGTTACTAGCTGTATTATTTAAAAACCACAAGAATAAAAACTCCTCAAAATTGTTTCTTTCCTTCCTTATATGAAGTTCTTAAATAGCTATCATGAAATAGCCTAGAAAGAAGGGATTCATTTGCAATAAAATCAATAGGGAAAGAATGGAGAATGAAGAATTTTTGGGGGGGGTCGGGGGGCAGAAATTAGAGTAAAAGGCAATGAAGAGGGAAAAGGTGAAAAAGAAAGACTACAACATCATTAATGAGAATTCTGTCAGCAGGATTAGTAAAAAAGATGCTGTATTTGATAACACAACTGTTAATGGCACATTCTTAGTGAAAACCAGGATTCACACACTCCGTGTGTCAATCACTGTGACATCTTGGATTAGACTCTGGGTCTCAATGAGCCTTGGTTACTTGATTATAAACAAAAATAATTCATGTAAGTGTAACTCATTAGTTTCAGTGAGATAAAGGACATAAAAGGATAAATCATAAAATGATGACAAAATAACAATTAAAGCAATGTTCTTTTAGGGGGTTGTCTATTTGTTATGTTTTTCTCATGTGAACAGTAATCGTGGTAGATTGACCCAAGACCAATCAAACAATCTATGCCCCATCTATCTGGCCATGAACTGCTAAGTAATTTGTCTACTAATTTACTCTACAGTATCCTGCATAAATGACCTAAAAAATTCAGAGTACAGTAAAGATAACAAAAGTATTTGCTAAAGATCACTATCCTACAGCCATATTCATCATTATACACATTTAATTGTGAACAATTTTGAGTAGATACACTGTAGTCCTCAATCCTTCCATCTATAGAGTTGATGAGGCAAGGAAAACTCATAGAAATTTGGTTGCACAACTGGAGGCGGTGGCTCACGCCTGTAGGAGGCAGAGGCAGGCAGATCAACGAGGTCAGGAATACAAGACCACCCTGGCCAACATGGCAAAACCCCGCCTCTACTAAAAAATACAAAAATTAGCTGAGTAAGGTGGCAGATGCCTGTAATCCCAGCTATTCAGGAAGCTGAGACGGGAGAATCGCTTGAACCCGGGAAGCAGAGGTTGCAGTGAGCCAAGATCATGCCACTGCACTCCAGCCTGGATGACAGGGTGGGATTCCACCTCAAAAAAAGAAAAAAAAGAAAAAGAAAAAGAAAATTGGTCACACAAAGTCCTGAGAACCCGTCTCTAGAACACACTCCCCTCTCAGTCAGCCTGAGGACTCTTTCAGGACTAATTTTTGTTCTTTCTGCCTAGAACACTTCTCCCCTGTTGGTTAGCACGACTGGCTCCCTCATAGCCTTCAGTTCTCTATTTAGATGTTAACTTAAACGATGACTTTTGTGAAAATGTTACAGAAAATAATCATCTTGCAGCATGTTTGATTACAGATACAAGACTGTGTATATTTAAGATTGTGTATGTATACATATATAAGATTATATACATGTGTATATAGTGTATACACACACACACACACACAAATGTAAACTCCATGAGGATAGAGACTTTTTTTGTTGTTCACTGATCTATTTCTTAATGACTAGAATAACATCTGCCTCAAAGTACGCACATACAAATATACTTTGAATGAAGCCAACTGTGGTTTCTTTCAAAATTTTTCAGGCTTGTATGCTTCAACTTTTGCTTAAACAATGCCATGGGGGCAGGGTGTGGGAGCTCATGTCTGGAATTTCAGCACTTTGGGACGCCAAGGAAGGCAGATCATGAGGTCAGGACATCGAGACCATCCTGGCCAACATGGTGAAACTCCATCGGTACTAAAAATACAAAAAATTAGCCAGGTGTGGTGGCAGGCACCTATAGTCCCAGCTACTCAGGAGGCTTAGGCAGGAGAATTGCTTGAATCCAGTAGGCAGAGGCTGCAGTGAGCCAAGATCGTGCCACTGCACTCCAGCCTGGGTGACAGAGCAAGACGCTGTCTCAGAAAAAAAAAAAAAAAAAAAAAGCAATGCCATGTAACAAATATCCCCCTAAAAATCTAAGTGAGTTATCATGACAAGAATTTACTAATAAATCTGCAGGTAGTTTGTGCTTGGGTGCCAGTCTTCTCCCTGTGTTTCTAATTCCAATACTTCGGCTGCAAAAACAGAATATGTTTGGTGTGCACTCTTCCCATGGAAGAAGGCAGATAAGAAAGAAGCAAGTCAAAACACAGACACACACACACACACACATTTAAAAATCTCCTCCTCAATGTGGCATATGTTATGCTCAATCACATTCCATTAGCCAAAGCAGATCATATGTCCTAGTCCAACTTTTTTAAGGTAAGAAATGTATGTCTGCCATGGAGAAGGGAAGGAAATGGGCAAATCCTCTTGACTGGGAAGTAACTGCTGTAAGTCAGAGGGTCTCAAGAGCTGAACCCAACACTTGGGTTTTTCTTACCCAAATGAATCCTAATTTTGACAATGTTACCTCTTCATAGCTGAGTGTCTCTCACTCAGCAAGTCACTTCACCATTCTTCAATTCTTTGTTTTCATCTATAACATGGTAATGATAGTAGTGAGAATTAATGCATGGGGTGAAGAAATAATTGAATAAATTCAACTCAATTGCTTAGTACCTGGCACTTATTTTAGCATTTTTTAATTAATCATAATGATGTAGAATCATAACACTTTTGTCAATTAAAACCTTTGAAGCCTATATGCATTGAGTTTCTTGGATATGGCCAATAGAAAGCAAAGTCAAGCCTAAGCAAGAAAGCTAGTTTATTGACTCCTATAACTGGGAAGATTGTAGGTGTATATGAACTCAGGAGATGCAAAGGTGTCATCATCTTCATCCTCTTCTCATTCTTTTTTGCCATCCTCTCTCCTCTCTCACCTCTCTTCTTCCCTTTTGTTGTCCTATGTGTCCCTACTTTTAGTTACCTAACAGACTGATTCTTTTCTGCTTCATGTATAGCATCTTCCTATAGCTGGAAAGATGGTTGTTGCCAGCAACAAACCCATATCCTCAAATTTATGATGTAGGAGGAAAAAAACAACAAGCTTGTATTCCCATATCTGTTTCTAATTTCATGGAAAAATCTGCTTGAGTCAGGTGTTCACCATTTGTACCCATCTCTGTCAACAGACAAATCATGCAAGACAATATTCGTGCAAGTAAAAGCATACAAGAGTCTCTGAAGAACCACACGGAGTGGGCAGGTGTAGCTCTCAATGGACCAGGATGGACACAAACAGATGTTTTCTGAAAGTACTTAGATATGTAGTGGTCATTACAACACTGTACTCATTATGCCAATAGGAATTTTTACTACTGGAGCAATAACTGTCCACCTCTCCTACGCTAAACAGTTAATATGAGCCCCCACTCCAAATCCCTGGATATCTCGGGTTTGCATTCCATCACCACAAAGTCAGAAGAAGCCTGATATACATGACCACTACAGAGGATTCTTTCTTAAGACTAATAGAATATTACTTTGGTCTTTTTCTTTCCCTGTGCTCTGACCACCACGGGAACTGCAGAAACTTAACGATTATAATTTTTTACACACATTAAAAAATTAAAAGCAAAGTAAGCGAGGTTACAGTGCAAGTATTATAGAGAGAAAGTTATTTTTTTAAATGCATCAGTGACTCCTACCCAGTGGGACCTTAATAAATGTTTAATAATGACTATATTTGTTTACTTTCTATAATTGCTTTTGCCATTAAAATGCACTTCTGCTTTCTGGAGGAAATTGACAAGCGATGCCTTGTTGTGAGCATGTAAAGAGGGTTTAGATATGGAAACGGTATACCACTAAGATGGGTGCAAGGGACATTATTCTGGCCAGAACAAAATAGCTCAGAGGTTTTTACTTCTAAATTCCTGGTTTAATCACACATACATTGTATATGTAGGGATTTCAGGATTTAGGGCCATTTTATTCCCGTTGTTCCCAGTGCTGTGGTTTTTTGATAATCAGTGAACAGATCAATTCACCAAGCATTTTCAAAGTGCCCGAGTGAACAAATAAAAATGTCAGATGATGTGGATACTGCAGAGATAAAAATAGTGAGAGCTCCTGATTTGTTGGGAGGGAAAGATTTTTGCAAAATTAAATATAAAGCAGGTTATAAAATGTTTTGATGTGAGTGATTTGCATATGTGTGTATTGGTTTTATAAAGGCTCCCATTCATACAATATACAGAAACCATATTTTGTAGACACACTAGCAAACATTCATTCAGGTTACTTAATGTCCTATTCTATATTTAATTACTTACTGAGAACAACAAATTCCAATGCAATGTGTTAAATAATCTATTAAATTCCTCATCTAAAAATATCCAATGTTCTATTGTACTTCTGTGCTAATGTGCACAAACAAGTAACCAGCTTTTTTTTTCTTGTTCTTATTTTTTTAACAGCCATGTAACTGACATTCTGAAAAACAACCAGTACTAGAAATTATAAATGGTCAGAGAGGCAAGGAAAAATGAAGAGATCTTTCACACCTTATCAAGTATTAGCTACTACTGCCTATCCTTTTTTTTCACTAATCATAGATGTGTGATGTACTATTCTGTTTTATTTATATCATTGCACTCTCTGGAGTAACACACATGTGGTATATATTATTCTCTGATGTTTCTGGTAATTAAACTTTCTCAGATGCTAGAATGTGGAAGATCTGAAACCAGAGCTGGTCTTCCAATCCCTGCATCCCATGTGTTTGAAGTGTTTGAAAAACCCTAAATTGTTCTATATATCTGATCACACCAGCTGTGCATGGAGATATCTGAGGCAAGAATGACAGACAGCAGCTGGCATCAGGAGCCTTATCATGTCATAATGTGAGCACAGGGTAAACAATTGAAGATTCAAGCATTGATGTGGTTCAGTGTGTGCCTTAGAAATATCACCCTGGTGATTAGACCATGGGCACCATGGGTTAGACAGAGAGGGGGAAGAATAGGAAGGTCAGTAAGGAGGCATTTTTCAAAATCATAGACAAGAATATAGATGGAGAAGACAGAAGATTTAAAATGTATGAAGGAGGTAAACACTATTGGACTTATTGAACAGCTGAGTATGGGACTCAGGATTCAGGCATAATGGAAAAACAATCATAATGAAATAACAATCATACCTGGTTGGTAACAGTACCTGTAAGCTCTCGTACATCATTTTCTTGTCCTATTCCTTGTCAGGAATTCTTAAAGGTAGTGTTATCTGTGAGAAAGCATATTTATGCAGAAATAAGGACAAGCCACTAAAACCAGTGTAGGTGAGAAGCCAGGCTGCAATCATTCTCCTTATTAGCAAAATATGGGACATGCTCATAGGTTTTTAAAAATAGGTAGGGAAGTTCCTGCCTTCTTGTTCAAAAAATATTTTATTGTTGGCCCAAATAGATCTGCTAATTCATATTTGGGAGTGTGGAAATTACCTGTATATTATACTTGCAGTAAAAAAGCAAAGAACACACAAAAACCTTAATTTTCAGTACTAGTAATGATTTTTATAGCTAAATTTTATGTGACAGAACTGTTGTGTTACTTTACATAGATTAACCTATTTAATCCTTGCAACAGTTCTTGGAGGTAAGTACTATTACCAGCATTATTATGATGGATAAGACCAACTTATTTTGCATAAAAAAATCTTGCATCAAGAAGTTGCTTGTTAAGGAAAAATTTATCATTGTGAACTTAGACCTAGGGTCTGACTCCAAATTAGTCCACTAACCTTAGGAAACAAGAGGACAGAGGGAATACCAAGTGAGGAAAAGTGGGCATAAATTTTGTTTCTGCTTCAAACTTTCAATATTACATGAAGATATTGGCTCCACAATTGGAATCTTGGGTTTCTGATAGGAGAAATGAAAAAAATTATACAAAATACTTTTTTTAAAAAAAACCTTTTTTTTAAGATTCTATGGCTTAATAGAACTATATTTGCTAGAACAGGCTGGTCATTTGTGAAACTCTTTATGTCAGCATCCATTTCACACTATCCTAATTATGACTCTGTCTCTCTGAACCAGAATTGAAATAGGACCCTACTCAACACAGAGCTTTAGCAGCCATTACTAACTGGAGTTGCCACCTAAGATGAAACTTACATTCCATCCAAGTGATACAATATCCTATTGCAAAAGAAACAAACATCTTTCCATAAAGGTATATCCCTCATGTAAATCTAAAACAATAAATGTTTCTGCAAACTCTTAAAGAGGACAGCATGCTAAGCCATGAAGCAGTGCTCAGAAAATTGAGTAATTTCTGCAATTCTCTCTTTAGATGTAAGTACCTCAACACCCTTTGTCCTGACTTTGTTAACAGATAAAGACCTGAGAAAATTCTCAGCTGAGAAAATCTCATTCAGAGACTGAAGAATTATTTTTAGTATCTGGAGGGATTAATAATAATGTTATCTAGGCAGTAGGTGTTAGATTAAAAAGAAAGCTGGTATACAAGTGTGTTAATGGGTCAACAGACAGACTTCAAGATCCACCACCTGGTGCACCCAAGCCTGCTATTTCTCACATAGGCCCGAAAGTCTCACACAGGCCCAAAAGAAGGATCACACCCTCATTTTGTCTCTGAACTCAGAAGAGGTAGCTTGGAGCATGAAAAGAGCCTAGAAATAGAAGGCAGATTAATATGGGTGTGTACGGTGGTTGTGCTATTTGTTACTAGTTCTTGGGACTACAGACAGGTGCTTTCCAACTAACTAATAAAGTAAATGAGCTGATCTCTTGAGGAAGAAGCTAAGCATGGCGGTCTGACTCATGAGAATTTAGACCTCTGGCTCTCTAGGCAAGATGATACAACCATTACCTGGTTGAGAGGAATAACTTATGCCAAAGGCAGAGTGTGTCCATCCAAAAAGGTAAAAGGAAGTGATCTGTCAATGAGACCTAGAAAACGTGAGCCAGAGAGACACAGGCTGGCAGCATCTGCAGATGTATGGAAGAGGAGGAACCTTAATTGGCCGTTTCTCTTTTAAGATGTGGAGGGTCAGAGCAGCAATTCTATATTTCAAGGGGCTTCATCAAATGCATTCAGATAACGTCTTCCAAGGAAATGGAAATGTCCCTAAATCCCCAAACAATCTTCTTTTTCTTTTTTTTTCAAAAGTCCAGAGTTGTACATTTCAAAGTAGAAACTTTAAAACCAAAATATCTAATCACGAATAAAAGGCTATAGCTCAGCTCTTGAAGAATTGCCCTGACTGGGTTGTTCTAGCAGTAAGAACAAATTCTTTTCATCAATACTCTTGTCTAAAAGCCAACATTTTATGCTGAGGAGGGCAAGAGCACTTTGAATCTCAGGGGAAACTTTCCTGACTTTAATTTTTAATTAAATCTTTTCTTGCCAGCAATAATATAGTTTAGGAAAAGGTCGTCCACAAAAATCATGATTTTAAGTAGAGTCGAGAGAATGAGGATGGGGAATGTTTAACCTCTTCTTTAGTACCCTGTAATACTTTTAGAGAGTGAGGCAATGTTTAGTTGAAAGACATCAACATTTATCGAGTACCTACTCTGTCCCAAATATTGTGTCCTGTGTTTAATAGAATTAATCATTTATTATCATCTAAAAACCTCCACGAGGGAGCTCCTAGTTTTACCTGGTTTTCCAGATGAGTGACCTATATTTGGATAGGATTAAGTAATGTATAAACCTAAAAAGAGGAAGGCCTAGGAGTTAAACTTCTGACTTAGGAATTCAGTGCCTGCTTCCTCAGGCATAATCTTTCCCAGTAAAGGAAGAAACTACAGAAATTTAGAAAAAGCACAATGCAAACACTTAATAATGTGTACACCTGGAATCTGACATAAATTTAATTCCATCAACAATTTCCTCTGAAATGTTACAAACATCCTTGCCCTTCTTTTTAAGTAGGAAACTATAATGCATTGGATTAATGTAATTCTTATTTTATTAATATTTGATATGTGCCTTTCTTCAGTAAACTTACTGTTTTGAGGATGTATGCACTATAAGTGTATAATGTTTGTTTCTAAAAGAAGAGAGTCTGACACTCCTCCTTAAATGCCAATTTAAATTTACTATGGAGAAGAAAGATTATATATTCACGATTTCTTTCTTGCTTTTTCTTTTTCTTTCTTTCTTTTTCTTTTTCTTTCTTTCTTTTTCTTTTTCTTTCTTTTCCTTCCTTTTACTGCTAGTAGTAGTGTTACTAGTTAACAAGATAACACTATTAGATTATTTGTTTTGATTTGGAATATAATAAAATCTCATTTATTCTTTCAAAATGCAGAGAGACTTCACACTACTATGGACGCCACTTTTAAGTTTCTAAGTATATGGCAACCAATCATGCATTTATAAGGGAAATTATTTTTCTCTGGGGCAGAACTGCATAGCATTCTAGAAACATATAAATGAAATTCCAAAAAAATTAAAATACTTATGGAAATTGGAAAAAAGGGCTGCATCATCATCATGTGACTGTAGTGGTTTTGGAGCACTCAGTCACCTGGTAAACACTTACTATATTAATAAGATTCTCATTGTTCCTACTCCAATAGGGTACTCTATGTATATTGCTTGTATAAACCAAGCAGAATCACAGTTATCCTTAGGAAGTGGGGTAGCAATGCCTGAAATTCCTACAGTGCTTTCTTTTTTTTTTATTTTTTTTTTATTATACTTCAGGTTTTAGGGTACATGTGCACAATGTGCAGGTTTGTTACATATGTATCCATGTGCCATGTTGATTTCCTGCACCCATTAACTCGTCATTTAGCATTAGGTATATCTCCTAATGCTGTCCCTCCCCCCTCCCCTCACCCCACAACAGTCCCCAGAGTGTGATGTTCCCCTTCCTGTGTCCATGAGTTCTCATTGTTCAATTCCCACCTATGAGTGAGAACATGCGGTGTTGGTTTTTTGTCCTTGCGATAGTTTACTGAGAATGATGTTTTTCAGTTTCATCCATGTCCCTACAAAGGACACGAACTCATCATTTTTTATGGCTGCATAGTATTCCATGGTGTATATGTGCCACATTTTCTTAATCCAGTCTATTGTTGTTGGACATTTGGGTTGGTTCCAACTCTTTGCTATTGTGAATAGTGCCACAATAAACATACGTGTGCATGTGTCTTTAGAGCAGCATGATTTATAGTCCTTTGGGTATGTACCCAGTAATGGGATGGCTAGGTCAAATGGTATTTCTAGTTCTAGACCCCTGAGGAATCACCACACTGACTTCCACAATTAAGACTTCACTGTTTCATTAGTCCTCACAAAATTCACAGGAAGGGTCATAATTGTCCTTCTCTAGAGAATGAAACAGAGGCCCAGGGACTTACACTAACTACCTAGTTTGATGCTGATAGTGACTTACAATACTCTCAGCTTCTGACACGAAGCCTAATGCCACAACTTCATACCAAAACTGCCCACAAAGAGCACCAACATTTTAATTCCCTTACCTAGTACTGGGCCATAGTTCTATATATCACTTATTCATTTACTAAGCAAAGGAGTCAGTGCCTACTACTTATTTAGAACGGTGCTGGGCACTGGGAGTACTATATTGAGCAAAAACTGTCAGAGTTTCAAGATGCAGGGGAGTAGTAAGCAATACAACCCCAAAAGTAAATGTATGGAAACTGACTATAATAGAAAGACGGTCAGGTAAGAAACTGACCAAAGGTTCATGGAAGACATTTCTAACGAACAAAGAAGAAAGAACAATTTAGTGAGTATCTGAAGAGCGAGCAGGCATAAACATGTGTCTATAGCATGGATGATTCACTGTGTGTTAGGTCAAAGGCAGAGTAGTGCAAAGGCCATGCCATGTAAATAATACCAGCAAGGATGGAGAAGCAGGTGGAGTTTTTCAGATTGTAACTAAGCCTTTAGGCCATCAAGGTTTAGCATGCCTCTAAAATCAGTGGGAAGAAACTCAGAGGTTTTTCCATCTTGGACAGAGAGATAGTGATGTGACTACATGGCAGCTGGCAATCTCAAGAAAACTCCACCAAGTTGGGATCCTCTGAAGGTAGTGAACGATATCTCCACGACATTCTCAACGAAAATTGACACTGTGAAATTAAACATCCCTAAATCAAATATCATGACCTTTTTTTTAAAACCTAGAAATCTTTTTCTGTTTGTTGCCATTTCTAACTAAAGAATATCTATTCTTCTTCTGGGTTGAAGGGATGACAATAATCTGGCTGCAAAATGTTGAAGTGGTGATCGGCAATTCTTAAATCATTTTAAACTGAACAAACCTAACTATTTTCTTCTTTCTCCTTCTTCACTTTATCTTCCTTTTTTTGATTGCTAAAATATTTAATATTTAAAATATTTGATATTTAAAATATTTAATATTTAAAATATTTAATTCCTAAAATATTTAATATTTAAAATATTTAATTCTTAAAGTGTCAATTCTGTTGGGATTATAGAAAACTGACAAAGCATATTATTAATTTTATAATTTCATAATATATTTCTTTCTTTCTTTTTTTTTTTTTGAGACAGAGTCTCACTCTGTCGCCCAGACTGGAGTGCAGTGGCTCAATCTCCGCTCACTGCAAGCTCCGCCTCCCGGGTTCACGCCATTCTCCTGCCTCAGCCTCTCCGAGGAGCTGGGACTACAGGCGCCCGCCACCACGCCCGGCTAATTTTTTGTATTTTTAGTAGAGACGGGGTTTCACCGTGGTCTCGATCTCCTGACCTCGTGATCCGCCAGCCTCGGCCTCCCAAAGTGCTGGGATTACAAGCGTGAGCCACTGCGCCCGGCTAATTTCATAATATATTTCTATGCAAGTGTGCAGAAACATATTGGACCAATATTTTAAGATGACAGAGCATGATTTAGACTATCAGAGCTTGCTTACTATTATAGTCATCATTTTTGCTAATTACAGATGCAATAACAATAATTCATGTGTATGCTTTAAAAAATTGTGCAAGTCTCTTTGAATATGATATAGATTCTAATGAAGCAATATTCTTTACCATTATTAGAATCTATTCTTTCTTTCTTTATTTCTGTAGGTTTCTGGGGAACAGGTTGTGTTTGGTTATGTGAATAAGTTCTTTAGTGTTGATTTGTGAGATTTTGGTGCACCCATCACCCGAGCAGTGTACACTTTTTTCCCTCACCCCTCTCCCACCTTTTCCCTTGAGTCCCCAAAGTCCATTGTATCATTCTAATGCCTTTGCATTCTCATAGCTTAGCTCCCACTTAGAAGTGAGGGCATACTACCTTTGGCTTTTCATTCCTAAATTACTTCACTAAGAATAATGGTCTTCGATTCCATCCAGGTTGCTGCAAATGCCATTATTTCATTCCCTTTGATGGATGAGTAGTATTCCATGGTATACATATGTATTGACTGATTGATGGGCATTTGGGCTGGTTCTATATTTTTGCAACTGCTAATTGTGCTGCTATAAACATGTGTGTGCAAGTATTTTTTTCATATAATGACTTCTTTTCCTCTGGATATATACCCAGGAGTCTGGATCTGGATCAAATGGTAGATATACTTTTAGTTCTTTAAGGAGTCTCCACACTGTTTTCCATAGTGGTTGTTCTAGTTTACATTCCCACCAACAGTATAAAAGTGTTCTCTTTTCACCATATCTACACCAACGTCTATTTTTTTTATTATTATTATGGCCATTCTTGCAGGAGTAAGGTAGTATCACATTGTGGTTTTGATTTGCAGTTCCCTGATAATTAGTGTTGTTGGGCATTTTTTCATATATTTGTTGGACATTTGTGTGTCTTCTTTTGAGATTTGTCTATTTGCGTCCTTAGCCCATTTTTTGATGGGATATTTTGTTTTGTTCTTGCTGATTTGTTTGAGTTCCCTGTAGACTCTGGATATTAGTCCTTTGCAGGATGTATAGATTGTGAAGATGTCCCCCCACTCTGTTGGTTGTCTGTTTAGGCTGCTGATTATTTCTTTGCTGTGCAGAAACTTTTTAGTTTAATTAAGTTCTATCTATTTATCTTTGTATCTTTATTTTTGTTGCATTTGCTTTTGGGTTCTTGGTCATGAAGAGCTTGCCTAAGCCAATGTCTAGAAGGTTATCCCAGCACTTTGGGAAGCTGAAGCAAGAGGATTACTTGATGCCAGGAGTTTGAGACCAGGCTGGCCAATATGGCAAAAACCCTGTCTCTACTAAAAATGCAAAAATTAGCCAGACGTGGTGGTACATGTCTGTAATCCTAGTGACTCGGGAGGCTGAGGCACGAGAATCGCTTGAACCTGGGAAGTGCTTGAGCCCAGGGGGTGGAGGTTGCAGTGAGCTGAGATTGCACCACTGCACCCCAGACTGGGCAACAGAGCAAGACACTGTCTCAAAAAAAAATTGAGGACCTCTTTTTTTTTTAACAAGAACATAATTTCATGGTACAAAAAGGTTAGAGTAATGCCACAATATTTATAATCAACCCCTAAATATTAGGAGTCTAAAAGATTGCACATAATTTCAAGAGTGGAGATAATTGGAGAAAAGCTTGAGTCTTAATCTTTTACTGTATAGGCAAGGAAACTGAGGGTCAGGAATGGAGTTATCAGAATTCACAGAGCAAGTGAGAGTCAGAGAAGTGATTTCTCTGGCTGCCTTAGCATTTTCTATTCCTAGAGATACGTGAGTAGATTTCCAGGGAACTAATCTCCGTTCTTCATTCTGCACGATATGCAACCAAGATGGTATGGCACCTTCAGATAACAAAGAGAAACAGCTCTCAGAAGACTGGCAAATATCCATTTCAGAAGCAGTGGGAAAATTAAATGCAGGAGACACACGCACATTTATATATTTTCCATATCAGAAAATGACCTTGTTAACTGTCATCTTCCCATTGAGGCATCTCCTTCAGCACAACATATATTAAATTTATGGATACAAGGTATAAATATAGTCACCAAACATTCATTCTGCCAGCATGTATTAATCATTTGTGTGTATCATGCCATAATTCAATTAAAATCAATTCATTTTTACAAGGATTTGAAAGGAAGCAAGAGAAAAGAACATCCGACGCAATATTGAATCATGGTTTCAGTACTCACTGACTGTAATGTTAAGTGAAACATGTAACCCCCTGAGTCTCAGTTTCCTCATCAGTAAAAGGAGGAGGACTAATTATAATGACCGTGCTTTGTGCAGGAAAGAGTAAATGAAGTCATGTGATGCCCAGTGCCTGGCACATAAGTGCTTAGTAAATGTTTCCTAAAAAAATTAAAAAATTAATATTTTCTAATGCATGAGTAACAAATAAACACTCTTTTTCCTTTTAATGATTATATCTGTTTCTGAACAGATACTTTGGTTATTTCTCTACTTGGGAAACTGTGCAAACCGGAATCCATCAATTCCTGTGGTAAAGCAAATGATTCCATCACTATAAAATAGCCCCTGGAGACTATGAAGTGGAGTGAAAAGGCTGGGCTAGGTTTTGCCAGGTGTCAGAACACCATCCCAAACAGGGAGGAGACAACACTGACCTGCCTTTCTCAGGCACTGGGAGACTGCTAGAATGATTATATTTTCATAACAAAATGAAATTGGCTAGAAGCCTTTTTCCTTCTGTTCCTGCCGCACGGTGATGTGGCCCATTAGTGAATTGCCAATTGGCTTTCCAGTGGCCCAGGACTGTTCTGTGAACCCAGAGCTCCACTCAGCTGGGGAAGATGTGCTGTCTAATTACATTAGTTTTGACTGCCAATGACAGAATGACAGGATCCATGAGCTGCTGGGAGAACCATTTGTGTGTCCTATCTCGTTGACCGTATGGCGCTTGCCATTTGTGTCAGTTTCCGGCTGGAGTCTGAGAAATGCCTGACAGTACCCATCTTTGAAATGGAGATGATCACACTTGACTACTGAGCTTGCTGTTTGAGCAATTATATACTCTCTTTATACACTGAAAAACGAAGAATTTTACTGCATTGTGGTACACACATGCGTATCCACAAATATAAGTGCCCTATGTACTTTACAATATACTGGGCTTTTAAAAATCTACTGGTTGGTATAATGAAGAAGACATAGGGTCCAGAATAAGCTCTATTTGGCATTGATTCTAAACTCAAATTCTTATCAACCCCATGACTTTGAGCAAATTATTTCATCTCTCTGAGCAGGGCCCAGACTAAGATGGTGTTAAGGAAGCATCTAGGGTGCAAAATTTAAAGAGACAAGCAGGACCCTATAGTATCCTCAACTTTTGTATCCAAAGCATCTTGTTTGCCTCACCCTCATGCTGTCCGTGTCTCTGGGCCTCAGAATCATAGGAACAGAGACATTTAAAGCACCTTCTGCACAACATAGCACAGCCTCTTAGTAAATGCTGGGGTTTGTTTGTTTCTTTGTTTGGAGAAGGAGTCTCGCTCTTGTTGCCTAGGCTGGAGTGCAATGACATGATCATGGCTCACAGCAACCTCCGCCTCCCAGATTCAAGCAATTCTCCTGCCTCAGCCTCCCGAGTAGCTGTGATTATAGGCATGCACCACCACCATACAAAACCTGGCTAATTTTGTATTTTAGTAGAGACAGGATTTCTCCATGTTGGTCAGACTGGTATCGAACTCCCGACCTCAGATGATCTGCCCCCCTCATCCTCCCAAAGTGTTGGGATTACAGATGTGAGCCACGGTGCCTGGGCCATGCTAGCTTTTAATCAGCAAATTTCACAAGCACAAGTGCCTGGTGCAGCCAGAACCACATCCAGATGTTATGCCTGGCTTCCTTCCATGTTAGGGTGGGGTGGGTGTCCGTGACCACCCAGTGACCCATGAGAAAGCAACCACTGATGGCCCAGCAGGACTGCTGAGACCCAGATCAAACAGCAACCTGGTGGGCTTCTGGGGGAGAGTAAACCAGTCCATTTACACTGTACAGGGAGCCACCCAAATGAAAGCAAAGGAATTCCAAAGTCACATTTGAGATACCTTTCCGCTTATGTGAGTTAATTTTAAAGAAAAAAATTTAATATAAAACAAGAACAACCCAACAGTCCACAACAGAGTCACTATTGATTTCTAAGATAATTATTTCCTCTATTATACACACTCTCACATAACATGGATTGGCATTGCATATAAAGGTTTCTCTTTCATTTCTTACATAACATTGTGCTATGACTATTATGCCTCATCAGGAACTGTTTCTCAATTTTAATGGTTGAGAAGTAAGTCATTTCATAGATCTAACATAACTGATGAATTTTACATTGTTGGATTTGCAAGTGGATCTGAAACATATAATTTGATGAATATCTTGTCTGCATTGATCAATCCACATGTTTATTTTAATATTTATAAGTTGAATTATGCATCAATTATCATGAGCATTTTCAAGGCTTCCTATGCTAATTGTTGAATGTCTTTCTGGGGAAGTTGTACCAATTTAGATTCCCTACAGCTGGGTGTACAGTGTACATATCACAGGACATTTGCACTCTACAATGGCTGGTGGTTGAGACAACAGACTTGGCCTTAAGCTATTTAGTCACAAGCAAACCTTTTATGCCTGTGATGACTCCTCCTCCTAGCAGCATGTTTTCCTCTCTTTCTTAGCTCTACCTCGTGTTCTATAGTTGGGGCTATAACATCCCAGGATCTGGCTGAAGGTTGGGGCATTCTCTGATTATCCTTTCCTCTCTAAAAAGCACACTTTGTACAGTCTTTAAGAGTGAGTAGGCTCTGCTGAGCACAAATTCAAGATGAAAGGCATTATAGGAAGTTGATCTTGTTTGCACAGCTGGAAAAGGGGGCAAGAAGTTTCTGGAAATTGATTAAATATGGGAACAGCACGTTCTGCAACTCTGGGAGTATTGAAAATTGTTGAAAAGGTTGGTCTGGGCCCTGTATTTAAGTTACCATTTGTTAAGCACATGTATTTTACTTCCTTAATTCTTATTGAATTAAGAATGATCACATGGGCAAGTGACATTACTTTCGTAATAGATGAGAAATTAGAGTCAGAGAAGTTCAGCAAGTTCCTCCAGAGCAATCAACTAGTGAATGACCAGGCTGAGATTCAACCCCAAGGCTGACCCAATGACTGTCCTCTTTGTGCAACATTCTCCTATCTGCTAAAGTACCTTTGGCTCCTGGCAAACTTATGTGGATATTGGACTTAGCAAATAGATATTTTTAATCCTTCTGATATTGGTGCTCTTTTGAAATTACTTGTTTATTTTTTATGTATTTATTAATTTATTTTTTTGAGATAGAGTCTCAGTCTGTCACATGGGCTGGAGTGCAGTAGTGTAATCTCAGCTCACTACAACCTCCTCCTCCCAAGTTCAAGTGATTCTCCTACCTCAGCCTCCTGAATAGCTGGGATTACAGGCATATGCCACCATGCCCAGCTATTTTTTTGTATTTTTAGTAGAGATGAGGCTTCACCATGTTGGCCAGGCTGGTCTGGAACTCCTGACCCCAAGTGATTCACCCACCCTGGCCTCCCAAAGTGCTGGGATTACAGGCGTGAGCCACTGCACCCGGCTTACTTATTTATCGTTGATGCTCTCACTGAAGTGATTTAGTTTGTCCAACTCCTTTTGAAAACAATAATCGATAACTCGGCATTTGCACTCTTCCAGGCGCTTTTACAAAGCTTTACCTCTTTCTTTGAAGCGTTTCACCTAAAACAGCTCTACAAGGTTATTATTATCCGCATCTTACAAATGAGTAAGCACAGGCCCTGAGAAGTTAAGTAATTGGTCTATGACTGCACAGTGACTGCATGGCATAGTTAATTAAGTCTGTCACCAGATAACTACACACTCTTCTGCAGTGATGTTCCTGGTAGCACCTCACCATTGCAGATGACATGATGGAACTCATGAGAGGCGCCTGCACTGCATGGATAGCATAGGAGCAGTAGGTGAAACTGACAGGAAGGTGGTTCTTAGACCTGGGGCTTGAAGGTTATTGAATGTGAATGAAAAATCAGCTGCTGCTATATCACTTTGTACCTAAAATATATTCAAAATCATCAATTTAGGCAGTATTACACCATCTCTTATGTGCTGGGTTTTACAAGTCTGACCTTTAGTTACACACACTGACTGCATGCCTGTGACCTACACTTGGCCCCTACCTGAGCGGGCGCATGCTCAACATTAATGGCCCAAATGACTCCAATCGAGGAACAGCAGATGAATTTAAGCAGTCAACCATCCAACAAAGAAATTTCTATTAATATTCACAGAACTTAGAGTGCAGTAGAGCAGAGAGTCAAATTGATGCTGGTTTTAATCTGGTGGTGAATACATTCCTGTGCTTCTTGGTGGGAGGGAGTGAAGATAGTTCACTGACATAACCAAAAAACAGTGACGGTCTCATGCTCTGGTGTGGACACAGCCAAGTCTGTCTGCAATGGAGCCATCAGATTAAGGAAAAAAAAAAAATTTTAATTCTTAAAGAACCATGATTATGTCCACGTGGTTCTACAGCATCTGAAAAGAAAGTGAAAAATGTGGTTATTTTTCCAGACATGTTCTCCTTGTTGAGCATATACGTGTTTCCATATCTTCAGACATTTGGCACCAAACAGTGAAAAAAAAAACAGGTGATGTATTTCTTGTTTCCTTTTACATCTACACATTTTCATGGCATATATCAAATGGTATGCCATAGAATTCTATTTCTGGTTTGAATGGATAAACTAGCCCATGTGAGTTTTGCTAAACTCAACAGTCACACAGAGCTTCCATTTACAAGAGTGACCTTGATAAAATTACTAACCCTCTCTGAGCTTTCATGCTGTTAAGTCTAATGAGGTAGCATAGGTAAAGTCCTTACTAATATTGGGTGGTTTAAATTGGCCATTTCATAACACACACTATTCGAAGTTATTTATGTGAATTCACTCGCTCATTTTATCCACAAAACAACTATATCAGTTAGGAAATATCATTACACAAATGAGGAAACCGAGTTTCAGGGAGGTTAACACATCTGGCTTGTAAGTGACACAGCTGGGATTTGATCTAAGGTAACTTGACTCTGAAATCAATGTTATTAGCAATTATGCAATACTGCTTTTAATACATCATAACATAACTGATTTGTAAGCGGCTACTGTCTCATTATTGTTGGTTGCAGAGTTGACCATGTTCTCTTAACAAGCCAGTAACAATAAAAATACACACAAATGTGATCTCTAATGGTGGCCCAAGAGGTTTTAGACTGGTGATTTAAACACATAATATGCCTCAAGCATGATTCACCTGGAAATGAGGGGAAATATACAATAGAAATAGAGAATATGGGCTTTGGAGTCAGTCTATGAGTCTGAAGCCCATTTTGCCACTTAGTTAGCTGAGCGGCCCATGCAGGGGCTTGTACTGCTCTTCTGCTTGTCACAGGGAATAATAAACACCACAAAAATAACACAGTTGAAGCTCAAGAGATATTACTAATTGTAATGGGAGGATCACAGTAGTGGTTGTAATAGTAGTAAGAAGAGCTATAGTTGCAATTGAAATCATAGTAATAGTAGAAAAGTAAATGTATTCATTTTGTAGGAATTCTATAACAATGCACCACAGACTATTTGGCTTAAACAATGGAAATTTATTTTCTCCAAAAAGTCTGGAAGCTGAATGTCCAACGTTAAAGTGTCTGCAGGGTTCATTTATTTTGAGCCCTCTCGTCCTGGCTTGTTGATGGCCATCTTCTCCCGGTGTCTGCACATGGTCTTTCCTCTTTGCATATCTATCCCTATCTCCTTTTTCTTTTTTAACAAGGACACCAGTCATATTGGATTAGGGGCCACCCTATTGACTTCATTTTAGCTTAATTTCATTTTTAAGAACTTATTTCCAAATAGTAGTAACATTCTGAGGTGCTGGGGGTTAGAACAACATATGAGTTTAGGGGGATGGAAACAGTTTACCTCCTAATATTAGGCCTTCCACATAAGAATTTCCCATGGGTCAGGAATCCTTTAGAATACTTCACATGGAATTTAGGACAGTCAATTTCAGAAGTAATGACCTGTGCAATGGTTTGAGCAAGACACTGAACCTGTGGCCTTCCACCAAGAAAGTATCACCTCTTTAGTATGAATGCTAAAAAAATCCATAAGGGATTGGTGTGTGTGTGTGTGTGTGTGTGTGTGTGTGTGTGTGTGTGTTGTATTGTGTTTATTTTAGACACAGGATCTCCCTCTTTCACCTAAGCTGGAATGCAGTGGCATAATCACAGCTCACTGCAGCCTCCAACTTCTAGGCTCATGCGATTCTCTTGCCTCAATCTCCTGAGTAGCTGGGACCACAGACACACCCCACCATGCCTGGCTAATTTTCTTTTCTTTTTTTTTTAATAGACACAGGGTCTCACCATGTTGCCTAGGTTGGTCTTGAACTCCTGGCCTCAAGTGATCCTCCCACCTTGGCCTCCCAAATTACTGGGATTACAGGCATGGGTCACCGTGCCCAGGCAGTGTATGTGTTTTAAAATTGGTGGGGATGAGGGGATCCTGGTTTTTTAATGGGTGGAGATTAGGGTTTCCGTGGAAGCACAGTCCTGTTCAAAAAACCTATCCTGCATTCCATATAACTTTTGAGAGTCTATCAGGAAGTCAGGTAGACTAGAAACTCTTTAAAATCATAGGTACCTAGATTTGCGTTCATTTTAGATATGAATGTGAGGAATTTATTTCATTGTTTGAAAATTTTTGAAATTTCCAGGAATACAACTTCAGTGTAAATTAGGAAACACTAAATTTTTTAAACTTTTGCCAAAAGTTGTTTAGCTTTTGGAAAAATCATAGTTACAGAAATATCCCTGTTTATGTTTATGCTTTCATTACAGTACATCTGTTTTTCTATATTTTAGACAGTCTCATTTTTCGTGATTTTTTTATATGGATGTAGGTATCTTGCTACTTCATTATATCTTCTTATAATGTCATGTCAGAATTCTTAACTTATGGGAAGTAGTTATTTTATTATAATCTACTTCCTTTAATTTCTTTTCTGCATTACAATCAGGGCATTGCATTGATTTTTAAAATTATGGATGTAGATAACTTATATTATCAATGGGTTTTATTTCAGGATAATAAAGGAAATGTTTTAAAATACTTGTTGTAAAAGAAGGCATTGAATCCATAGAATTCCCAACAACTACAGTCATCAGTGCTTCCGGGGTTAGAAAGGCTACATGTGACTAAAGGGTCAAATGTTGGACCAGTGAAATTGAATCCAAGCCATCGAAAGCCAGAAAGGGAAACTGAGTCTAAGAGAAGACAGACAATTTGCGAAGGTTACAGAGCTAGAATCATAAATCAGACTGCATTGTAGAAATATATACCATATTATAACCTTAAGTCCAGACAAGCTTTCCCCACACTGGCTTTCACAGGGATGAAATCCAAACCATGGACACAAACAGAAGGAGCTTTGGGTTTGTGGAGGGAAAGCAGAGTTTGCATGCAAAGTTTGAACACTGTAATATGTCTCTTCTATTAGTTTCCTTCTGGGGGATAGTGATTTTGTTTGTTCATAGTCCTAAATTAATTTTTCAAGTTTATTCATTCAGTTTAGAGTCTACAAAGGAAGAAGATGAAACACAATAATTAGCTTATTGCCCTGCAATTATTAAAAGGCTACGATGGCAGTCTCCACAGGAATCTCCCCCTTGGGTAACACTCTTGGAAGGAAATCTTACTTTATACTTAGCTTTGCATTCACTTATTTCATGGAAAGTTACATGCCTCTCCAAAAACATCCCTCCCTTAGTTTTAAATGTATGAACTGTGTTAGCTTCACCACAATCACCATGATTCAGAGAAATATCTTGGTAAATTAAAGCCATTGACTGGCAAAACAAATGCCATCAAAATCTGCAATGATCCTTGCACACATCAATGGCAAAATCTAGAGTCCTCAGAATAACATTTGCATTTTTCCCTGTGATATGATTTCCCCATTTGGAAATCAGCTTCGTCTCCCATCTTGTCTCCCCCAAACAGTGTCCCATCCAGCCACACAAACTGCAGGCTATCCATTTCTTAGCATGTCTTGTCATCCAAACGATTTCCAGCATTTGGTTATTCTAGTCAACTTGGTGAATGTACACTCAATATTGAAGACCCAGCTCAAGTGAGAAGCATTTCTGTTTCATCAGCTTTGACCTCTTTTCCTCATGTTCCAGTGTTTTCCTCACCATAAAACTTGACAACTTAGAGTGTCATTATTGGTGACCCCATTTCTGGGGATCCCCACCCAATCAGACAATGAGTTCTTAAACAAAAAACCTTTTATTGTTTATCATGTATTCCCAGAGACTAATATGGCATCTGGGACACTGATGCTTAGTAATGTTCAATGAAAAGAAAAGCTGAGGAGTACAGAGTAGAGAGAATTTGGTCTCCTTCTATTTCAACAGTGGTTGAAGTATTTTCTTACTTTAGTTGCCCCCTTTCAGGTTGAGCCTCCTTATCCTTTCATAGCCAAGAGCCCACATCTTATTAAATACACCACAAATGAGTTGAATCTCTCTATTTACTTATATGTAATTTCAGGCACGATTTCACACTGATGAAATCATGTGATCTCTCTCTTATGAATTCAGCACTAAGAGTGAAAGGAGAGAAGTGAAGAACTGAGAAAAATTAATCAGAGTTGCTTGTAGAATCTTAAAAAGGGCTTTGAGTGAAAGTAGTTTCCTCAAAATTATAAGCTGGTAAATCAACCCTGATGGAGGTAGAGATCTTTGAATCTTTGGCAGAAGCCTGAGATAGAAGCCTTCTGGTGAGGCCATTGGTGTGTTACTGATGGCTATGGTGGGGGAGTGGTCAGCCGTCTTCCTGCTGAACTTACCAAAGCATCTGGGGGAGCTAAGGAGACACCCCCTCCTCAAGCACAGGTCGCAAGACAAGGACATGATGCAAACTTTCTAGAAAGTAACTTCTGAGTGTATAAAAAACTTTGTTAATAAAGATGTAAAGATGTTCATTCTAGAATTATCGAAATTGGGAAACTAATGAAGAAACTAAATATGTAATAATAGAGATAAATAAAGGACATCTACATGATGAAATACTGTGGAAATACTAAATGCTGCATTTATTAATTCAAAATAATACTACTAATAATACCAAGAACAAAAGCCACAGCTAGACAAGTTTTAAAGAGTAACCAGTTTTATCCTTTTACCATGTTTGTGTTGTAGTTATTATCATCCCTATTTTACAGACAAGGAATCTAGGCTAAAAGAACAGGTAAAGTCTTGTTTACATCGCATCACTGCTAATAAGAGCTGGGACTTCAAGTCAGATGTGCCAAACTTAAAAGTTCATGTTCTTTCCAGTATATATAATAGCTTATGAATACTTTTAGTGACATAAGAAAACGCTCAGAGAGTGTGACATAACAAAGGTGATCATAGATGCATGCATTGTATCAAGACCTTGAAGGGAAAATAGAAAAAGAAGGAGGAGGAAGAGGAATTGGAGGAGGAGAAGAAGAAGGAAAAAATGAAGTTGTGATTTGATTATATGCATCTTTTTCTTTTGCTTATGTTTTTCTTTTTTTCTTTTTTCTTTTTTGAGACAGAGTCTTGCTCTGTCACTCAGGCTGGAGTGCAGTGGCACAATCTCGGCTCACTGCAACCTCTGCTTCCCGGGTTCAGATGATTCTCCTGTCTCAGCTTCTGGAGTGACTGGGATTACAGGTGTGTGCCACCACCCGTGGCTAATTTTTGTATTTTTAGTAGAGATGGGGTTTCACCATGTTGGCCAGGCTTGTCTCAAACTCCTGACCTCAGGTGATCCACCCGCCTCGGCCTCCCTAAGTGCTGGGAATTACAGGTGAGAGCCACTGTGCCCGACCTTCTTTTGTTTTTCTACAATAAGCATACTTACATAACACAGATATTGAAATACTATAGGAAAAGAGAATATTCTAATTTTATTATAGGTACAAAATTTGAAGGAATCTATCTTTCGTTTCCAGGAGAACCCTGGTACACCTATTAAGCAAAACTAGGCAAGAAACCTTCTTCTCAGAAAGAAACTTTAATATTGCCTTTTTCCCCCCAGCATGTCTTGCTGCATTTATAACATTATTGGACAAAATAAAACAGAGTGGTGGGTCAGAAGGATTGGGTGGACAATGTGACAAATAATCGAATCTGGATGAAGAGAGTTGCAACAAAGAAAACACATTTGGTATGGTGATTAGAAAGGTATTGGCAGCACCTGCCAAAGTCAGTGGGCTATCAGGGGCCAGAGCCAGACCACAGGGTATGAAATGAGACAGAGAAATGGGGAAAATGTCAGCAGGCACATGCCACTTTCAATAAATGGTAGAGTAATAGCATGCCAATTGAAGTGTGCCCAAGTTTATATGAAGATTGTCCATTGCAATTAAACAATCATTTCAAGTTTCTCAACTGCAAATATTCATACACATTTGACTGGTGGTAGAAACTGGTGTCAGTGGGTTCTAAGGAAAGGGCTAAGACTGAACCATTTTGGATTGTCATCTTAATACCCTGCTAATTTCTAGATAGAGTGAGTTCCTTTTTTTTTTTTTTTTTTTTTTAGCTGTTCAATGGCTTTGTCTTAAAAATGGGGCTGTCAGTGCCACACAGGAGATGTGGTGTGGATTAACTACTGATCTGAATCCTTGTGAACTAAATAATCTTGCTCCAGGTAGCTTTCTAAGAAAATACTACTGCAAGAAAAGCAATTGCCATTAGTTCTGCCTGCCCTTGGAGAATTTAATGAAGAGAAGAAACCTGGGGAGAAAATAGCACTTTTTAGAGAAAACTTGGATATCTCATTTCTACTGGCCTCCCCATCCTTCCTTGTCTAAGCTGGATCCATTTTTCTCCTGCACCCAGCAAAGCTTGCCAGTCTGCTTTTTTTTCTTTTTACCTTAAGTGGCAGCCTCCAGTTTAACTTATTGGTGTTCTCAAGTGGGCCTTCAACAGAACTGAGCCGTTTAAGGGTTTGCCCTCATCTCATTATAAATTAGTTTTGAATATCTCTCAGTATGCACAACATTCCTCAGCTATCCAAGTTAGAACTCCTTATTAGGCTAGGAAGAATTTGCGTTTTAATTAGTTTTACCTCTGGTGTATGAAGCCCACTGAGATTACTACACTTAGTAAAATTTAATTAACTTGACAAAAGATCCTAATTGTTTTCGTGCCACTGGTCCTTTGCAAGGCTAAAAATAATGCCCTCCAAATTAAGCGGACACCACAAAGCTTCATTTTCACTGTCCTATATATTTTTTTAAAAAATTGTAATTCACGTGAAGTTTTTATTTGTCAGACATCAGTGCAGTCTGTTGCTAAGGCAGAGATTTACAAACCCTTGAAGAAAGGGTATCTGGGGGTGAGAATGAGTGGGAAGGGAGCAGGGAATAGACACCTCCTCTCACCTTCATTCTTGTGGAAAGCTTTGTGGAAATGAGATGAAGAACATATTGATTTGTTCAATTCCGCAAAGACTCAAGCAGACATAATATATCATGTGAATTAATAATGAAAGTTTATAAGTAAAAAATGCTGAATGAATGAACACCCATCCATTCATTCATTCACGTATCATCTATTTACTCTTTTAATGTGCATTTCTGGAAGACTGTTCTATTGTGTCAAGTGCTCACAATGGAAATACTCAATCTTTAAAAGCTTCAGTCCTTTGCAATGTCAATCCCAATGTATGGCTTTCCTTTCCCCTGCTCATTCTGGCTGACATTATATAGACTTCAAGACCAGCACGTTTCTTATTCATTCTTTTGTGATTCTAAACTCCTTTGTCTTCCTATTCCAATAATTCTAACTGCATTGGAAGAAAGTATCTTGACATAGTGTGTTGCGGCTGCTGATGGCTTTCGTTGGTTTGTTTGTGGTGCTGTAGCAAAAACAGGGTTTCACCTTGACACTGACCTTATACAAGGAAATCTTTGTGTTTCAATCTCTTCTTTAAATTAAAAAATATATAATCGGCTCTCTCTAGTGGAAGTTGCTGAAGGATTGAATGAGACAGTAAAATAAAGCAATGGAGGGAGTTTGACATGGAGTTGATACTCAGAACTCTATTATGTGTATCGCTTCTAAGAGTCACATCACTTCCCTCCGCCCTGAGTCTATCAAGCCTAATTCTGTTACCTCCTTCCCTGAGCCACCACATAATTTGAAAATGCACAGGTCTATCAATCACTAAACTCAGCTGACTTATGGCATATTTTTTGACCCAAGGATATCATTGTCATCATTATTATTCCTTGTGTGATGAACATAAGACTAGGCATCCGGCAGAAGCTGTATCTATTATTTGGATTTTTGTTTTAAGGCTGATAATGAGGATAGGCTGCAACATTTCAAAAGGTCCCACTTCCACTTAATTACAGAATTGGGCCACTCTACTTCATGGTGGAATATTGTATATATGCCTAGAGCTTTACTTTATTTTCTCTGTGTCTGTTCTTTTACCCCCATTAATTAAGGAAAACTCTGCAAAAGTTATTTTTCACTCCACTGCTCACCGTTGTGAACTGCGGAGAAGAGTCTTTCCCTCATTTCTAAAATGATCTAGTAGTCTCCTTCTCGTGTCCTATTTTGTCATGGTTCCCCATTCCAGACATTTCACTAGGAACCTGCCCCTCCTCCACATATTGTGGTTCTACACCGGCTGTGAATCACAGTGTTCTGTCCCACTAAGGGTGGGCATGTGATCCAGGTCAGGTCACTCAGGGTAAGCCACCCCTGTGGCCACAGTGACTGCACAATGATGAGTCTGTCACCAACCTAGACTAGATACCTTCTCTGGATTGTGTGTAGGCCAAGTAAGTTTTCTATCTATTTCATGCTCAGAAAGTTAAGCTAATGGAAGCCTAGAGGTGGATATGCCTGTGCCTCTTTCTGCTAGCTACATGGAGGATGCCTTACTATAGGAGGACAGGCCAAGGACAACCTATTGAGAGAAGAAGAACTAAGACATGGGAAAGGGAAAGAAAGGAGAAGGAAGAGGGAAGTAGATGGAAAGAGAGGGACATGATATTCTTGAAGTCAATGTAGATATTTGGTTCCAAGCTCAGGCTTTCTAATTATGTGAAAAAGTAAATACCTGTTTTCCACTTGGATTAGTTAAAAACAGATTTCTTTTGCCTTCTTTCAAATTCTTGACATCTGTTCAGTAATAGCATGCCCAGCTCCAAGGATCAGGGCTACTATCAGTGTGCAGTTTTGAGAGACTATAGGTGAAAAAAACGTGAGGGTCCATGAATGGTGCTGGCCTTCACCCCTGCCTCCAGTCCACGTAGATCCTTAGCACACCAGGAAGGATATTGTTTCAGGAGTCCAGTGCGTACTCACTGATGAATTCTGATGAGGTCAACCACAGATGATCTCAGCACCTTTTAGCTCTGAAATCTTTACTAATTCAAAGGACGACCAGAAACAACTGAACCTTTTCCAAGCCAGCAGATACCACAAGTCAGATTCACAGCTCAGAAATGGGCTTCTTTCTCTAGAGGTGGGTAGGCCTTCTTGGCAATTTCCCCTCCACAATCTAAGAATGAATTTTGAGCCATTTTTTAAATGGAATGAAGTAATATTTGTTATTCAAATACCACATATTTCTAAGGCCAATCATTATCATAATGTGAAATGTGACAAGTATGTATTTTAGCACGGGGGGGAGAAATATGTATGTGATTGATCTCTATATCCGTATCCATATTCATATTCATATTTATTCATCTCCCCTTTTTGTTCTAAACTTTGGGGATCATCTCTACAATACTTACATTACTGCAGAAAATTAATCATCCACAAGCCTTGTTTAATTTGTCCACAGCTACTCTCATTCAACACACCATTAATGTTCACCAACTATGTGCTGACACAGGTGCCACGAAAACAAGGATCCATGAGAAACAGTGCTTACACTTAATTTATAGTGCACATAGTATGTTCACTATTTCATAGTCACTCTTTCAGTTTATTTTGTTTTTCTGCCCTCAAAACCCTCTGTTTCCTGGTGTACATTGGTCCAATCCTATATAAACTTCACTATCTATGACATCATCTCTGATATACCTACTGTGGAACTGGTGTTTTCTTTTTTCTTCTAAACTCTTATAGCCTGTTAGCTGTATCTCTCTTTTGAAATATAATACATTTGGTCATTTGGTAGTTATTTATGTTCATGTCATCTCTGCAAATCAGAGGTTCTACCATATACATATATACATATGTGCATAATGTACATAATGTGTATGTTTGTGTATGTACATCCTGTAGTACCTATTGTAGACACTGTGCTTAGTACTGAGTATGACACATTGTTGGTGTTTAAAAAAATTAAAAAGGTTTTTAATGACTGTATAAATAACTGACTCAAATTCCCCTGGAGCATGGGATCCTTTCCAATAAGAATTGTGCATTAGAGACAGTGATTGTCTGAGATTGTTGCATTTCCCAGCAAAAATGCTGAGGTCTGTTTATACTGGATAGAATGAATTGCTTCCTTGTGACTCAGGCATCTGTTTGAGAGGTTACATTACAAGTTCCTGTAATGACCACCACAAAAGATGGTATTGATCTCTGAAATTGGCAGATACATGTCCTATGGATGGAATATTCATTTATGAAAATTGGGAGAATCAATAGCTCAAAGGTCATCAAGAATGATGACACACTGTAATTTCAATATATGGCCTGACACAAGTTAGTGAAAAGGGAAAGGGCTCATTTGTCACATCTGGGTGATAATTCTTCTGTGTGTCTCTTTATTGAACATAAAGCCATGCAGGCTGTCAGCAGCTGTGATCTGGGCATCCGAATCTGAGAAATGGAGTGAGGTTTATTTTATTTATCCAATGGACTATTCAAAGAGAAAGAAGCGAAAGTAGCATTTGTTAAAAGCATAAAGCGTGTGCTAAACATGACAAAACACACTTTACAGCTATTACTAAATCTAATAGTCATGATAGCCTCATGGGACAAACAATGTCATTTCTGCTTTCCAGACGGGAAACAGGAAGTCTGAAGGGTGGATGCTGGGACAGGCCTTAGCAAAGTCCTATCCATGTAAGAAGAAAGCTCATAGTCTTGCCACTCACTAAGTCAAATGGAGTGAAGACAGCTTAGAAAAGGAAATGTCACATGCACTGAGCTCCAGAAAGATCACCCTGATCCCCAAATGGATCTCCCACTTTCCTTCTGGCTGACATTCAGGCAACTCATTTCTCAGCCTCGGTTCTCTCATCTATAATGTGGGAATAATAAGATGTATTCGAGAGGTGTTTAAACACTGCAAGATTCTTGAAGCTTCTGCACATCACTCTTTCAAATGTCAGAGCGTTTTACTTACACCTTCAGAGAGGGGTATATTTTTACTGTGAAGATTAGGAGAATGCCACATATTAGAGGGTAGCCTCTTTTATTTTTTATTTTGTTATTCATCTGTCTAATTCATTTATGATCCAGTCCATTAACTTTAACACTAGCACTGGGAATATAACCCTTTCTCTAACACATGGAAAGAACATAATTCACTTTAAATTCTCAGTTACCCCGAAAAGCCATACTTAAAGCCTCCTGTTTATCTACTCACTATGAAATATGTAGACATTCAACAGAAAATCTCTCCCCAATATTTTCTGACATGTCCTAGAGGAAGAAGATAAGAGTAGAGAAAGGATTAGCCTCAAACAGAGCTACAACCGAATCCCAGATCCTCCTATAAAAGTGATGTAAACTGAAATTACCAAGTTAATTTACCTTTGTAAGGCTCATTCTATTCATCTGTAAAATGGGAATATTATCTAGTTTACAGTTTCATTCTAAGTATTCAAAGGGATGTTGTATGCAGAATTCCTGCTCTGTAGCACACAGCAATCACACAAAAAGTGGTTCTTGGATAATTTGCACTGGCTCTCAGTGTCAGTGTGTCTGAGTGCACATGAGAAAAATATCTGTCTGATGCATCTTTGGTAGATATCCATAAGTTTGTGTTCCTTACAGACACTGACTGTCTAAATTGACTACTACTCAAAATGCAGATCAGAAGAATAATTTATGCAGCTGACTGACACACACCATTTGTGTAGGAGGGAGATTTTCTACGGGTGCTTTTATGGGTGTATTTGTCTGCTTTCACACTGCTATAGAGAACTACCTGAGACTGGGTAATTTATGAAGAAAAGAGATTTAACTAACTCACACTTTTGCAGGCTTAACGGGAAAACAACTGGAAAGCCTCAGGAAACTTACAATCATGGTGGAAGGGGAAGGGGAAGGGGAAGCAAGCATGTCTTACCATGATGGCTGGAGGGTGGTGGATGGCGAGGGGGACCACTACACACTTTTAAACTGTCCAATCTCCTGAGAACTCATTCACTATCATGAGAACAGTGGGGGGGTGGGGGGGTCTGCTCCCATGATTCAATTACCTCCCACCAGGCCCCTCCCCTGACACGTGGGGATTACAATTTGAGATGAGATTTGGGTGGGTACACAGAGCCAAACCATATCACTGGGCATTGGGAAATTTAAATAAAGAACAGAGGATGAGAGGTGAGGAGTCACATAAGAAAAAATTGCGTTGCAAATCATTCCAGTCTTCTTGTGAAAACTGTTCTTCCCACCCTCCACCCACCCTGCCCCGAGATGTAGCCTCACTCTGTCACCCAGGCGGCTGGAGTGCAGTGGCACAATCTCGGCTCACTGCAGCCTCCGCCTCCTGGGTTAAAGCAATTCTCTTGCCTCAGCCTCCCAAGTAGCTGGGATTACAGCGCATGCCACCACACCCAGACAAATTTTTGTATTTTTAGTAGAGACAGGGTTTCACCATGTTGGCCAGGCTGATCTTGAACTCCCGACTTGTGATTCGCTTGCCTCGGCCTCCCAATGTGCTGGGATTACAGTCATGAGCCACCTTGCCTGGCCATGAAAACTATCCTTTACCTGACAGTTCTCCAGCACTCTTTTCTTTGGTGAAAAGGGGACTTCTTCATTCCATTTAGCTGTCACTAACCAAGGTTATTGAAGGATTTGCCTTTTTCATAATAATTTTGAAGATACAATTGCTGATGATAAAAATCTTTTCATTTGTTGTTTTTATTGTCAGGAGACACAGATGAGTGTTTTAGAGCCATTAGCTCACAATTCCTCAGTGGAAGGTATTGTTTTTATACCTATTTTGTAGAAAAGAAAATTGAGTCTCGGCTTCCTCAAATTGCTCATTGTCACATGGCTGGTTAGCAGCAAAGCCAGGAACAAACTCAACTTTGTCTTAAACCTGTAACATTGGACATTCTGACAAACTGAATTAAGAATAATCAACTTTAAAAATGAATGAAGGGAGAATGATAACATTGATGATATCCTCATTTTGAGCTTCCATGGCCAAAAGCTTCCTTTGAGATTTTTCACAGAATCCTGAAGAAGGGGAATGATATTAGGTCTGATTAAAGTTTAGGGTGGGGGAGGAAAGAAATGCTGCTCAGAGAAGCCAAGCAACCTGCCAAGGTCACACAGCTTTTCATAGGCAGAGCTGAAGGATTTCATAAGATGCTACATTCATGTTTGCAGAAAGATATTCTATGCTTAATTCTTATATCCTCAGGAGAAACATCTGTCTTGCTACAATTAGTCTACATCAAGGTCAGCAGCACCATAAAGAGTGTCATATGTAAAAGAGAAACTAAGTCTGGTAGAGAAGGAAGTTTTCAAGTGTTAAAAGGAATATGAGAAATGAAAGAAAACATCTGTTCCTCTGTCTAAGCTAACTAAGCCCATGTTGACTTGAAGAGCAGAAGACTGTACCTGCTCCCTGATGAGGATACAGAGGAAGACTTCAGTAAGTACCTAATAAATATGTGAAACTTAAATTAATAAATGGGCAAACAAATGACTGCGTTTAAGAAACAGTTTCAGGATGTCACAGTGTCATGGCAGGTGTTCCATTATAGGTGGCTTCAGGGCACAAGAGGTGGCTTCCCCCCTTGCAAGGGGAGGCCAATAGGAAGCCGGCATCATCAGATACTGGATCCTAGACAGAGGTGCAGAAATACATGCCTCCCACACCAGGGCCCTTAAGATCTAGGCAAGGGAATCCAATCTCCCTCTCCAATATTGTTTTGATGGCACAAGCAAATTGTCTGGGGCTGCAAAACAATAAAAATGTAGACAAGAAGAAAGTGGAAGAAGCATTGGAGGAAGAGGTGAAGAAGGAATTAACACATGCTGAGTCCTCACTTTGTGCCAACCTTATCCCAAGCATATTGCATCATTATAGGGTAAATTTGTCCAAACATCATGAAGCAGAGTCTACGTTTTTACAAATGAGGTTACCATAGCACAGAGAGGGTAAGATTTTCCCAGAGCACAGGACTGGGAATATGGAAGCTCAGGCTCTCTGAGAGCAAGAATGTGCTCCTTGGAGCTGCAGATTTCTGCTCAGGGCTGGGATGCCATCGCACTCTATGCCTTGGCGCCGGGCAGACTGCATTTATTTTTAATTTCTTTAGGATCTGGGAAGAGTCTGGAAGCAATAACCAGACACATTCTATTTTGCTGACAAAATGGACTTGGGTGTGGGATATAGCCTGAGGCCCTAGGATATGCATTTCTAGCCAGAGAACTGGGAAGGAGGTGGTGTAGTTAGAGGCTAATGCTGTCAGTGCTGGCACTTTAAAGAGGAATGGGTGATCAGGTGTCTTTATCAAGCTTGTAAAGCCACTAGTGCCTCCCAGGGCCTCTGCTGAAGAGTCACCCTGGGAGCACAGCAAACAACAAAAAAGGCCTTCTCCTTTATTCTACTCTGTTATCTCTGGATCCTCCGCCACTTTTGACCTCTCTGGCCACCCTAGGAAGTCCCATTGCAATAACGAGTGATGAAGGTTATTGTCCATCCCCCCTTCCCGTCTTTGCCCTCTGTTACCCCTCCTGGATTTTTACTAAAATATTGTATGTCACAGCATTTTTCTTAAGTAATAAATTTATGGCAGCAAAATTGGAATAGCCTTTGAAGTACATTTCTTGAGATGAACATTAGGTTGATGTATTATAACATTTAAAGCAGGAATCCTGCACACAAAGAACTCATTGGGACCTGAAATGATTAGATACATAGGGAAAGGAACACTAATGGGAAAGGCAGGACTCTCTCTGACCTTTGCTTCCCACAGTCAATACTAATCTTATTCATTTTCAGTGACAACTACAGCTCCTGCCTAATGAAAATGTTCTCATCATTAGCTGGGCATGGTGATGTGTGCCTGTAGTCCCAGCTACTCAGGAGGCTGAGGCAGGAGAATTGCTTAAACCCAGGAGGCAGAGGTTGCAGCAAGCCAAGATCGCGCCACTGCACTCCAGCCTGGCGAGTCTCCTTCTCAAAAAAAAAAAAAAAGAAAAAAGAAAAAGAAAAAGAAAAGAAAAGAAGGATGTGGAGAAATAGGAACACTTTTACACTGTTGGTGGGACTGTAAACTAGTTCAACCATTGTGGAAGTCAGTGTGGCGATTCCTCAGGGATCTAGAACTAGAAATACCATTTGACCCAGCCATCCCATTACTGGGTATATACCCAAAGGAGTATAAATCATGCTGCTATAAAGACACATGCACACGTATGTTTATTGCGGCACTATTCACAATAGCAAAGACTTGGAACCAACCCAAATGTCCAACAACAATAGACTGGATTAAGAAAATGTGGCACATATACACTATGCAGCCATAAAAAATGATGAGTTCATGTCCTTTGTAGGGACATGGATGAAACTGGAAAACATCATTCTCAGTAAACTATCGCAAGGACAAAAAACCAAACACCGCATGTTCTCACTCATAGGTGGGAATTGAACAATGAGAACTCATGGACACAGGAAGGGGAACATCACATTCCGGGTACTGTTGTGGGGTGGGGGACGGGGGGGGCGGGGACAGCATTAGGAGATATACCTAATGCTAAATGACGAGCTAATGGGTGCAGGAAATCAACATGGCACATGGATACATATGTAACAAACCTGCACATTGTGCACATGTACCCTAAAACCTAAAGTATAATAAAAAAAAAAAAGAAAGAAAGAAAATGTCCTCACCATGAGCTTCTGTCAGGAGAAGAGTGCACCAGAATAATGCACATGCCCACATCTGGACATATACTGGGGTGTACCAGCAAAGCTGAAAGATGAACAAGCTTTCATAATGACAAGTGCCTCCTTTCCACAAAGGGATGTTAGCTGTTCCCATTTTTGCATTTATCTCAAGGGTAGAATAAATCACTGGCTAGTTGTTATGAAAAATATGATTCTATTTGTCGCTGATGTAATTGTGTGGGGGCAACTTCAGAAGCATGTTTTTAAATTGGCCTCTTAATTTATTTTAATGCATCAGTTAGACATGGGGAGGGAGTGGGCAAGATTGCCACACTTTTTGGAGCTCATACACAGTGTATTGGGTGACTTCAAAATGAAGGTGGCCCTTTTGAGCCAATTATGATTTCTTAATTCCATGCTATTGCATTTTAAGTCACCTTTGAAATTTTATCATAACCTATAATTGATTGGTTTAGTGAATCACATCTTAATTGAAAAAATATAATGTCTAAAAGCTATTTTAATTGGCCATTATACAGGCATTTAGCAGCTGAGCTGCTGTAGACACAGTGAAAATAAATAAATAAATGAATAAATAAGTTTATGGACTATTTGCCAGCTCTATCTGATGTCAGTGTTCTATTTCTGAACACAGAGTTGTGATATGGGGCTCAAGGGGTAGTTAGAGAAAGACTAAAAACAGCACCTCTCATATGACAAATTTCAGTCCAGGAAAAAGTGGCTGATTTTTTACCCTACTTATTATACCCCATTGAATTTCCTTCATTCATTTACCCAGCTGCTGTTTCAAAAATAAGGTCTTCGGACAAAGTTTATTTTGGAGTTAGAATCATGAGTTCTTTACGAAAAATTAAAAGAGCATGCTTCATAAGGAAGTTTTCTCTATCATTTTCGGGGGAACAGGATCTGAAAATCTATAAAAATATGCTTCGAAGTCTATTTTTAAAAAATCTGATTTCTCTCAATTTGGATGACAATTACAGCAGTACATACCTGTCAGAAGCCACTCAACTCCACATTAAAATGTTGAAATGTGTGTATTTATTATATGTAAGTTATGCCTTCGTTAAAAAGAAGTAAGTATTAAGGAGAGTAAAAAAGTCTAGTTTACTTAGATCTCTGTCTTCCTTGGCTATTTTAATGTCTTATTACCCAAAGTGAAAGGAATGGTAATTAAGAGAGCCACTGATCACTAGTGAAAAAACAGAAAATTAAAGGTTCTCTGCTACTTTATCTTTAAAAAGATTATTATCATACAGCACTTTCTGTATTCACAGCATTCACTTTAAAAGGAACCAAACAAAAACGTATCAAATGAAAAATCCTTTCAAAGCTGAACATCCTGAAATTGTACAACTTGATGTCTTGCAGGAATTCAAAGAAAAGAGAAGGGTCAGTGTAGCGAACCCAGCCTGTTTATAATATATTTAACCAGCCAATTACACTGTTAGCCCACAGTGACAAATTTCTCTCCGAATATCGCTTAGCTGCTCCTTGTTCATGGCACTAATTTTCTTCTCATTTGGCACTATTTCATAAAGTTTTGCCAATCATAAGCATTTTTTTAGAAGATTGAAATGGCAAGTTAATAGTTCACTCTAAAAGAGACAAACACAGAGGAAGAACAGCTGCGGTATTTAAACACTGAAGGAGAGCGTCAGCGTCATGAAGGAGCAAGCAGGCAATTAAAGAGAAGGAAATGCTCCTAGAGTAAAATTCCAACGTTGGGGTTCTCTCATTTTTTAAATCTATTGAGGATTGTTCAAACACATTTCTTTGATCGATAAAAATCCTGGCCGGGCACGGTGGCTCAAACCTGTAATCCTAGCACTTTGGGAGGCCGAGGTGGGCGGATCACGAGGTCAGGAGCTCCAGACCATCCTGGCCAACATAGTGAAACCCTGTCTCTACTAAAAATACAAAAAAATTAGCAGGGCGTGGTGGCGGGCGCCTGTAGTCCCAGCTATTCGGGAGGCTGAGGCAGGAGAATGGCGTGAACCCAGGAGGCAGAGCTTGCATTGAGCCGAGATGGTGCCACTGCACTCCAGCCTGGGCAACAGAGCCAGACTCTGTCTCAAAAAAAAAAAAAAAAAAAATCCTAGTGGCTGTTTGTATTCCCACTGAATGTCCCCACTGGCAGCAGAGGTGAACACCAAGTAAGTTAAGGAAAACGCAGAATACTAGTGTATTTACCATCCCTATAAAACTTGGAACTCAAGAGCAAAAACGATGTGGCTGTTAGAGTGAATTGCAAAGATAAAACAGAGTTAAAAGTATCTTAGAAGCATGGTAATGCAGAATTTTTCTACACCTCCCTCTAGACTACTTATTGTTTTTTCCCCCCGCAATCTGGTGAGGAATGAAATAAGATATGAGGGTTGAACACCAATATTTAAGTCTCTGAATTAGGAAGCTTCATATATCTAAAACAGATGTGAGGGAAAAGGATGTGTCTTCAGCAATACATTGCTAGAAACAGCTTGGGCTGCCCTTAACTTTTCTTGTTTATTCTGATCCTTTGAATTACCAGGCCTGTTCCTGATAGCATCAAATAAAAGACCTCGTCTGACTCTTGCTCTACATTTTGCCCAGCCTTTCTACTAAATTATTTCTCTTGACATAATCCATGCTGTATTTACAAGGGTGTCACATTCTTCCTCTCATTTGATGGAGTGTGTGTGTGTGTGTGTGTGCATGTGTGTGTGTGTGTGTCTGTGTGGTCTTACATACAATTTGTTAGTAAGATACAATCTCCTGCTTCATTCTAGACTAAGATTGATATTCTCCCCCTCAGTTCCACTGACTTTAGCTGCACTGAGTAAAAAGCCCTACCTATGCTTTGCTTCTATCTTTGCACATGTCTTTGAAAGGACTTTTCCGGATTGTTAATAAGAGAATGAAGTCGCACAAGAATAGTGAAAACAACGTTCATTTGCACTCACTTTGGAAGCACAGGGAAGATGCATCAGATTGATGAGTAAGGAGAACAGCCTTAGCAAAGAGCAAGGGTGTGGTCCAGTTGAGCAAGACAGATATTGGCTCTGAAATCTGGTGTTGGGGACTCCAGGAACTCTCTCATCACAAGTTGGAAGCATAGAGAGAATGTGGCCCCCTTACCCCCAGAGTGATGGGACGTTCAGCTCTGTCATCTGCATTGGCACAGTAGCAGCAAGGCTTCTTCTCTGCAGTGAGGGAGAAGGGAACTAAGGACTGTGATTAATTTCTATCATCTATTCATTTTAAGTAAAACCTTCAAAAGTAACACATTATGAGATGAGCTCAAGTTTCCCATGGACTGCAGATGAAAGAATAAAGAACACTTATCTGGCGCTTTACAAAGCTGAGAAAACTGAGGACAGATGAGTCTGAATGACGAGGCTTTCAATACATGTTTTATATACATATATATATGTACACACACACACATATATGCACACACATATATATATACACACACATATTTATATATATACACACACACATCCAGTTTTAACACAAACACATAAAGGAAACCTTTTCTCTTGAGATGTCCTCTGTGCTAGCTTCTGTTCTAGGTGCTGGGGATAAAGAGATAGAAAGACATGACCACTGACTTCACGGAGCTTACAGGTTAGTAGGAGAGGCTGTTATTACAGAGCTGCTAATCCCCCTCCACCCCCCAGAAAAAGACATTACAGGCTTAAACTCAAAGTTTACAAAAAGATAGGTGCTAATCCAATCAGAGATTTTGTTTTTGTTTTGTCTAAAAAGTGGAATGAGTTTATTTTTATTTTCAAAATTCAAATAGCATAATTATTTTTTCTGATTATGGAAGCAGTGCATGCTCATTCATAAATATTTGATCATACCACATATGTGACTCTCTAACCTGCTTATATCAATCAACAAGATTCAGAGCACATTTTTCAATGTCACAATAGGCTTTATGTCATCTTTAAAAATAAAATGGCTGCATGGTACTCCATTACATGAATGAACCATTTTACCTGGTTTTAAGTTCACTGTCTCCTTAAATAATAATATTGCTATTTATTTCAAACTAAAGGTGGTACTTTTTGATTTTACTGTGTGATTGGAAAGCAAATTAGACAATATGTTTGAGAGCATCTGGTAACCTATAAACGTGGTGCAAACTATTATTTGTTCTGTTTCTTTTCTGTTTCACATATAGACCAATATTTCTGCCTCACACAAATCTTGAACAAATTCTGGCTCTACCAATCAAATAAATTTTTTGTTTTGTTTTTATCTCCCTGAAATATAGTCTCCTCATTTTCAAAATGGGGCTACCTACATTTCATGGTTCTCTCATATATTAGGACATCAATTCAGGTAAAATGTTTAGTCCCGTACCTTATAGTAAGCTGAACACATTAGATGTGTTCACTTCTGCCACTGCTCCACCTGTACTCCCAACATTTCTGTTGTCATTCCTTCCCTCCTACTTGGTCTTTCCTCTTTGCCCAATCAGTTTATCTTCACTAAAGAACAACTTATTAATAAAGTGCTAATAAGAACTTTGTATGAATGTACTCAACTAGTCTTCCAACAGCCTTCGAGTAGGTACCATGATCATTAGGTACCATGATCATAAGGAAGTTCAGAGAAATTAAGTAAATTCCCTAAGATCACCCTGCCTGTAGATGGTTCTCTATGATGGTGAAGACACTAGGAGAAGGGAAAGACATAGTTGAGACTAGAGAGGCAAGCAAGAGTGGAAGCACGTAAAGCACATTTTGCCTTGCAATATGAAACATGAGTTCAAAGAGCTCACCTCCAGTACAACAGCAGACAATTGGACCCAAGTGCAAATAATCATCCCAAGTGGGGTGAATATGTAAGTCAGATGGAGTGTGGGATGGCTGAGACACATGGCTGTGTCACCAAGCTTTGAAGTGACCTAGCAATAGTGATAACATTACTTATTATTTATTGAACATATACACTAGGCACTGTTAGAGTTGGAGAGAAAGGTAAGATTGAATACCAGGACTGATCAGGATTGCAAAGCTCATCACCCCTCTGAATTAGCCCAATATGAACTACATGTGTAATTCTGAAACAGAAATGTCAATTTTGGTCTTTTCAATTGGAAATTCCAGCAAGAGAAGAGAAGAAACCAAACCCTTGGTCATTACTGCTATACCCATCCCTGTCTTTGAATTCATACACTTTTTTTAAAAGTATCTTCCAAATGTACCATTTGTCTCCAAACTCTTCAAGAAAGACAAATGCCAATATAATGCAGCCATATGTATCTGAGTAGCTTGATACATATAATAAGGGAAAGACATATATTACGACAAATGGCAGCATAAGGTGGAAAATTCCTTTGCCACGTGATATCTTCTGCTTTGCTAATACATTAAAACCCAATGAGAAATCTCTAAGGAGTGTGGTTTGATGGGTTGAGGTAGAGGAAAGCCCGACATAAATAGCTATTTGTATATGAGATCACACACCAAAGAGTTATTTTCACTAAGACCGAACTGGCTAACCACCAGCCCATCTGACAACAGAATGGCATAGACCCTTCATAATACATGTGCGTGAGTAAGGGTAGATGTCTCACGGGGACCCCATGGTAATGCTGTTGATGTAGTTTCCGAGAAGGGTGATAATACTTCATCCTGGAGACAGCCTGAGTTACAGAAACACTGTTTTCCCACTTCACCCACCCTCATTATCATCGAGAGATGCCTTCATACTTGATTGTGTCTTAAGATGCTTGGCTAGCACTGGGATGAAAATTTCATGAACTATTATTTTTTAAAGGATGTACATAGCTGGCAGAAAAGCATCCCATTAATCTGAAATTTCTTCCTTGTAAAAATAGTCTTAAAAAGATCAAAAAGATCATCTTACTCTGGTATAGAATGGTAGACTTCATAATCCTGTTATTCCACATCCAGTATTGTCTATGCCTGACACCAAAGATGATCATGATTGCCAAGAAGATCCAGAAAGAGAAGTTATTATAGAATGTATTTATAAATTCAGTTATTCATTCATTCAGCAATTTGATATGTTCTCTATGTGACAACTATGCTAAGATATGAGTATACAGAGATGATTATACCTTGTTTATGCTCTCAAAGAGTAGAAAGAAAAACTGACAGTTATGATGCAATGTGATTACTTCTATAAAGAGTGTGTATGCATGGGTGTATGCACACGCCTGATAAGAATGACAAAGTTTATCTTAAAAAGCAAAGGATAAAAGGAGGTAAGGTCACACACTACAAAGTTTGGGTTAGAATGAACCAACCTGCAGTACATCAAGACAAGGGAATTCAATGGAAGTATTTTAGGGCAGATAAGAGGAAGGCATATGTCACAAAACAGCTAGTCATTTTGAGAAAATCATTTGCTCTAAAATGCGATGTGACCCAGGTGCAGCAGCTCATGTCTGTAATCCCAGCATGTTGGGAGGCCAAGATGGGAGGATGGTTTGAGCCCAGGAACTCAAGGCTGCAGTGAGCTATGATTGCACCACTGCATTCCAGCCTGGATGACAGAGCAAGATCCATTCTTAAAAAATAATAATAATTTTAAAAACTAAAATAAAATTGACTGAGATGCTTCCTGAAAATAGAATAATCTTCATTAAAAATAGCACCTACTTCTCAGAATTGTGAAGACACAAGAAGATATGTCTAAGACCCCAGCAGAGGAACTGATGTGTATCCAGGACCAGTACCGTTTACTTCTCTGCCTATCCAGGATCCTTAACCTACTGGGGCACTTGACTTCAGACTTGTAGAGATGCATCTTTCTCCAAAGACAGCTAAGCTCTTCTTTTACGGAAAAGTCAAATTCTATCAACAAGAAATCCTTCCCAATCTTGTATTCTAGGTCAGCCTATATCACCAATTTACCGTGCCCACCCAGAGAATTGCTGAGTTCCAGAAAACCACTCTTCCTGAAAATGTGAGCACCTTTCAGTTTCCTATATGTTAGTTCTGTAAGCTCACTTCTTTTGTAATAGCTCACCATTCTATAAAATGGATGACACTGATGAGCCCTTTAGTTAAAGAAATTTCATCTGCAGTTTTTCTTTTTCAGAGAGTGCTGTAGACTGAATATTTGTGCTGTCCTCAAAATTCATATTTTGAAACCTAATCCCCAAGGTGATAGTATTAAGAGGTGGGGTCCATGGAGGTCATTATTGGAAAAGCATTTGGAATTTAGAGCCACAAGAGAAACATACTGAGGGTGGAGCCCTCGTGAATAGAATTAGTGCCATTATAAGGGAGGCCTGTAGGAGCTTGTTTTCTCCTTCTGCAGTGTGAGAAAGCAGCAGAAAGATGCCTTCTATGAACCACAAGATGGTCCTCAAGGTACCAAATTTGTCAGCACCTTGATTGGTTTCTCAGCCTTTAGAACTGTGAGAAACAGGTCAGGCGTGGTGGTTCACGCTTGTAATCTTAGCACTTTGGGAGGCCTAGGTGGGTGATCACCTGAGGTCAGGAGTTCGAGACCAGCCTGACCAACATCATGAAACCCTGTCTCTACTAAAAATACAAAAATTGGCCAGACATGGTGGTGCATGCCTGTCATCCCAGCTACTCTAGAGGCTGAGGCAGGAGAATCCCTTGAACCTGGGAGGTGGAGGTTGTAGTGAGCAGAGATCACGCCACTGCACTCCAGCCTGAGTGACAAAGCAAGGCTCTGTCAAAAAAAAAAAAAAAAAAAAAAAGAACTGTGAGGAATGTTTTTGTGTATAAGGTACCCACTCTGTGGCATTTTGCTGTGGCAGCCAAAATGGACCAAGGCAGATGGTTATTATCTCAGTAATATAATATATTAGTACTTACCTAGCCTGTCTCAATTATCCACAGGTATTGTTGTAGGATCTCCTAGTATTTATTGGTTATTATAAAATCTTATAATTACCTCTATTTTATTAATGAGGTAACAGATTCAGAGATAGAGAGGTCAAACCAGAATTAAAATTTATTTTCAACGGACCTCAAAGTCTGTGCTCACACCTTGTGCTGACTCTCGTGGCTCTAAGTAACATATGCCTTTTCAATCACTTGCCTGCTCTCTGGTTGGTTCTTCTCATACCGTCCTGGCTACATAAGGTACCCAGGCATCTACACTTGTGTAACATAATTTAGGAGGATGACCCAGTTTAATAGAAAGAGAGAAAGCAAGAGAAATAGAAAAAGAGACAGAGAGACAAAGAGAAACAGAGGCAGGAGTGGAGGCACAGAAGGATTCAAAGATGCCCTCAGTCTTTACTATGGCTGAGAATGCTGCCATGTCATCCGAAAAGTTCTTGTCACACTTAGGAAGTTAACGGGTCATTATTAAAAAGTAAGCAATGCACCTCCCCACTTAGTATAATTCAGCTACTTAACTTCGCAGGTAACCTTTCTAAATCAATTTAGAAATCTGAGAAATTAGACATCCAAGGCCATAGGTTCTACTTTGGACTTCATGTAAGAAATGGGATCCAAAAAGTGCACTATATTACAGAAGAATGCTATTCCCTAATGAAATTCCATGAAGGAATCATCTGCTATTTTGTTTTGTTTTGTTTTAGAGTCAGGTTTTCACTCTGTCACCTAGGATGGCATACAGCGGAACAACCATAACTTCCTGTAACCTCCAATTCCTGGGCTCAAACAATACCCCTGCCTCAGCCTCCCAAGAATCTCAGACTAATACATGTGCCACCAGGCCTGGCTAATTTTTATTTTTATTTTTGGTGAAGATGAGATCTTGCTATGTTGCCTAGGCTGGTCTTGAACTCCTGGGCTCAAGCAATCCTCACACATCAGTCTCCCCAACACTGGAATTACAGATGTGAGTCACTTCACCCAGCCATCACCTGCAGTTTTTGTAAGATATGGAAGGCTAGCAAATCCTTTGAGTATTTATCCCGAAATGTTATGAAGGGAAAGCTGGAGAGTATCACGGAGGCAGAAGAAATTCCTAGAATCTTAGATTTTGGAGGGCCCTTAAACATCACCTGGCACATTATTAAAAACAGGAACTCCTCCATTCTGTTGTTACTAAGACAGTTTTCTATGAAACATCCAGGTATAGGGGGACCTATTGTCTCCCAAGACTGTGCATTTTACTTGCCTGGCAGCAGTAACATTGTTAAAAAAATTCTTGCTTCTATTGAGATTAATTTTGCCTTTCCAGTTCCAACCTTGTCTAGAATGAGTGTGATCCGTCTTGTTCATGACACATCCCATAAGACAAGGTGGGCATCCTCCTCCCTCCCCTGACTCTCAGAGTCTTCTCTGGGGTGAGGTGGTAAGTTCTCTACTTTTTTCAGGTAGAAACAATTCATTAGAGAGTCAAAGTAGGAGAGAAGGGATCAATAAATAAACTAGACAAGATATTACTCAACAATTTTTTTTTTGACACGGAGTCTCTCACTGTCACCCAGGCTGGAGTGCAGTGGCATGATCTCAGCTCACTGCAACCTCCGCCTCCTGGGTTCAAGCGATTCTCCTGCCTCAGCCTCCCAAGTAGCTGGGATGACAGGTGCTTGCCACCATGCCCAGCTAATGTTTTGTATTTTTAGTAGAGATGGGGTTTCACTATGTTGGCCAGGCTGGTCCCAAACTCCTGACCTGGTGATCTGCCTGCCTCCACCTCCTGAAGTGCTGGGACTACCAACGTGAGCCACCACGCCTGGCCTACTCAACAAATCTTAAAGGAAGAGAAAGTGAGCACAAGTCCTTTGCAATTGTTTGGATGCAGAGGCAGCTTAAATACCTAAAAAGATTCGTGGACCCTGAGATAGATGTCACTTGGAGGTGATTTTCCTCAAAGGTCTATAGCAATGAGACTAATGGGTGTTCAGCATAACCACAGCGCTGATAAGGATAATGTTTGTCCTGCAAGCATATGCACTTAAACCCTTTTCTTCCTGTGTCTTTCTGGTCTTCCATGCATAAATGTTTAATTCTCCATTTTGCTATCAATCAGCTCACTGCTCTGGGAAGGGTCTGTGGATAAAAGCTGCCCAGTGCGGTCTGCCCAGACCTCCAAATGCACTCAAGGCACCCAAAGAGCTTCTAAAGAGCTGATGTCAGGACAGGGCCGTTGATTTATGATTCCCTAGGACATTCTGACACCCTTGCATGGATGGGAGAGATAAGAGCCTAGCCAAGGCTGCCAGAAAGCCTTGTTTTAGAAGAATGAGGTCAAGGTCAGAAGCATGTGGGAAATCCACTGAAAAAACACAAGGCACAGAGTCTCCTCCGGGGGCAGTGAGCTGGCCTGCTAAGGCCAGGAAGAGAGGGAAAGATCATTTTGTAGTACTATAAGGCAAACAAGAGACAAGACAGATCGTGTTAAAGGGGACACTGGAGATAAGAGAAAGAACTACAGATAGCTAGGGCAGGAGGCACTTGGGGATTTATTCTGAAGTGCATGATTTCATTTATCAGAAGAAGGACTGTTTTGTGTCACCAGCCTTCAGTTCTGCTCATTTGTGTTTGTGTGTGTGGGGGAGGGGGGTCGTCTACTTAATGCAGGAGCACCTCAAATTACAGAGCTTTTTGATAAATTGCAATCCTATGTTTTCAATAGCTGGAAACAATATTCTCTGTGGCATGTATCCTCATCAAGGAAGGTCTCTCTGGGCTCTCATAAAGAGTTTACCTCAATCCAGGTACGGTGCTGTAATCGATGATCACCTCCAAGAGGAGGACCAAGAATGTCTCCTGGTCTTTACCTCCCAGAATGTCTCTCCATGCTTCCTTGGCCTAGGCTTTGGCAATTTCATCTTGGATGACCAAAAAGGGCCTCTGGTTGGCCTCCCTGACATCTATCCTAGTCTCCTCATAGCTACTGTCTAAAATCAGTGATCCTCAACGGTTAGCAAAGTATGGAGGGTGACAGTCAGAAGGGGAGGAAGGTTAGTACTCAATGAATATTATTTAAAATTCATGTGAATCAGTTTTTTTAAAACTGCATATACACACATATAAGAATGAAAGTACATGATATGTTTCTATTAATAGGTATATATGTGTGTTGATCTAGATATATAAATATAGTATCTATCAATCTATCTATCGTATTGCTCTATTGCTTTGTGTGACTTTAGCTGCTTCTCCCCATTATTCTCAGGCATCTATGAAAAGAAAGGTTCTGCTCATGGGATATCTTAAAGATCACTGCTGCATGTGAGCTTCTAGACCTCACATGTAGCTTCTAGAACTTGTCTGTTTGAGATTACTGATTTGTCGGAGAGAGAGACAATGTTGACCCTTAATGTTATTGTCAGAGGACTGGAACTATAAGCAATATATCTTCATTTATTCATTCACCATTCATTTATTCATTCACCATTTATTCATTCATTCATTTATTCATTCACCATTAAATTTACAGTACATTACATTCACCATTAAATTTACATTATTTATTTACAAGTTAGGCACTGTACGAGGTGTTGGAGTTACAATGATCAAAACAAGGTTGTATATTCTCTGAAGAGTTCCTAGTTTATTGGAAGATGTAGGCAATGAGACAGGCAAATTTCAGTACAAGGGGGATCATTTTTATAGCAGAGGAGTGCTTAAGATACTTACTAAGACCCCCCACAAAAAAAGCAAAACATACTCTTTTATATGTGCCACGTGAGATATGAAAAAGTGAAGACTGATTTTAGGGAGTAGTTTTGCTCAAAGAAAACAGGGCCTCAACAAAAAAAAAATTCACAGCAGCAGAAAGTTGAAACAAAACAACTGAGTGCGTTTTTATTTTGCTTTTGAATTTTTTTGTTTAAATTTCAGCTGTTTGGTTTTAAATCTCAGCTGAACCTTCCATGGGTCTATAGGATTTGGGAAGGGGAGAAGGGAAATTAGTTCTAGACTACTTTGTGAAGGTGGCTTAGTTATCTAAGCTTTGTGTGTTCTGAGCTTCCCTATCCAGAGGCACGGAGTGGTAAGAAAACCTCTTAAGAACACACAACAAGTAGTACAAAGACTAAGGGGTAACAAATTGATCACTTTTACTTTACCCTGAAGCCCCACTGAGGGGGAAGGTAAGGCTCATTTCTGGCGAATCCCATTGAATAAGTGAAGAAAGCCATGCAGGACACAGCCCCCAAGCCTTTCTGTTAACCTGCTGCTTCTGGCTTGGGAAGAACCCCTGGCTCCCAACCACAGGGGCTGAAAGCATGAGGAGATAGGTGCTTTCTCACACATAAGCAGAAGACACTAGTGAATTCCTTATGGGGTCCCTAACCTGCAAGGGTTTGGGGAAACAGAGCAGTTAGAAGCCAGAAAGAATCAGAATCATGGGAAGAAGAAACAGCTAAGCTCCAGGCTGTTTCACTACCTCTGAGTGGCAGCTGTAATACGGCAGCTGTAATACACCCCTCTTGCCAGTCAAGTTGCAAAGGTGGAATGGCAGATGGAAAGCCCATCATCACCTACTGCAATGCATAGAAGTTTCGTAACGAGTGGCCCAGCTTTCTCTCCATAAGGATGGCGCCTTACCCTGTCTGATTTAAAAGACCTTGATGATGCTCTCTCCCACTCACCCTTGATGAGTCCAGCCTCATTCTTTGTCTGATTCACTTTGTTGGCTGAAGCAGGAGACAGCCCAGTCCTCCCTTCCCAGCCTCTGATCCCCTAGCAGCAGGAACCAGCTAAGAAAGGAGAAATCCTGATCCCAGTGGGGCTCTGGTGTAGCTGAGCCAACACCCACACAGCTGCTAGACAGGAAACACATCAGACAAGCTGTCTCTTCCCAAGGGAATTTGGCTCACCAGCGGCAGGATTCTCAGGCAAAAAAACGCGGAGACAAGGATCAGACATTTAGCTGCCTCAGGCTCCCTTACTGCCTTACATATATTTAGACGATTTCTAATTCTTTCTAAAGGCACCACTGAGAGCCTTCGGTTCTTATTGTTATAAACAGAACGTCTGAGATTCTAGTAGCAACACAGAGATAGAAATGCGAAATTAAGCTTTTGAGGAGCAATACAGTGTGGTTGGGAGACGCACAGACACTCTGAGCACAAAATAAAAAATACATTGGCTACCAAGCCTATGGGATTATTCTCAGCTTCCCTAGTAATCAAATGCATGAAAATCAAAATATGATATGATTCTCAGTTGGCAAATATGAATAAATGAATGAATAAGTGAATGAATGAAAGCATGTATGCATGCAGAAGAAACATAATACCTAGTGCTGGTAAGGGTGTGGGGAAACAGGCACTCTCATGTACCATATAGGAGCAAAAATTATTCTACCCAAGTATGTTAATAACGTGGTTGAAAAATTTAAAAATGCACAGAGTGCCTTTAGAACCCCTAGGGATTTATATTAAATAAATCAGGCCATGTGTTGTGGCACACACCTGTAATCCCAGCACCTTGGGAGGCTAAGATAGGCAGATCACTTGAGCTCAGGAGTTCGAGAACAGCCTGGGCAACATGGCAAAACCCCATCTCTACCAAAAAGAAAAAAAATTTAGCTGGGCATGGTGGTATGCCCCTGTGGTCCCAGCTACTAGGGAGGCTGAGATGGGAAGATCACTTGAGCCCGGGAGGTCGAGGCTGCAGTGAGCTGAGATTGCACCACTGCACTCCAGTCTGGGTGACAGAGTGAGACATTATCTCAAAAAAACCTGTCAATTCATCCATCCATCCACCAATTCGTCCACCAACCCTTGGATAAATATATAGAGATAGGCAGTTTTTTATTATCTCATAATCTTTTCAAATTCTGAAAATGTCAAAAAAGAAACTTTAGGTTAATAATGGTACATTCTGATAATGTAATATTATTCAGCCTTTACAATGACAGTGATGTTCCATCTGTATTTATTAATAGATCTTTGGATTTAGTAGCAGGTAAATAAGTGGTTATTTTCCACTTACCCTCTTTTCTCAATAAAATGTTCTTTTTTATTTTTATTTTATTAGTCATGCCTTTATTTATGTTATATAAATAAAACATTTATTTCAAATTCTAAAACATATTGAAAATCATTTAAAAAATCATTCATGATTCAACACCATTCAGAATGGAGTATGCTGTATATTTCCATTGTATATCTTTTCAGAATTTTCCTGTGCAGTTACAAGAATATATTATGCATATTTTCTGTGATTGGAATAGATTATACATATTTTGTACTCTACTTTTCTGATGAGTAATACATTATTAATATCTCTACATATTAATAAATATAGATGGATAATAATGTTTAATTATACCTGAACCTCATAGTCTCCCTGAGGGTACGTATGATTAAATACTATTATTCTTATTTATATGTAACCATATACAAGGTAGGCAATTTCATTATTTCACTTCACACAATTAAAAAATTTAAAATTAAAAAAACTAGCAACCAATAAAAAGCAATTCAAATTATTTATTAGAATTTCTTATTAATATGGGGAAAGACAAAATAAAAGATATGATGTAGAAAACACACTATGAAAACTTTATACATAGCATAATATTAAATGTGAAAAAAATGCATACAAACTCACACACAAAAAGAGATAGAGGGAAAAAACAATCTACCAAAAGATTTATAGATGTTTTTTCAAGCTGAGAAATTTCAGGTGATTTTGAGTTTTACATTCATGTTCTTTTAAACTTCAATATGAGCATAAGTTCATTTTATATTCAGAAAAATGTATAATGAGAAAATGTGATAATCCATACGGTATTAATTTTAAGAGTATAAACACACAAATGTGTAAATTTATAAATAAATACAAAATAAATATTTTCTCTTATTTAATTTTACTTAGGCTCAAGGTAGTCTGGTTTTGTCTCTAGTTTAGAAGAAAAAGATGGACGGGGGTGGTGGAGTCCTGTATTCCTGGCATTTTATAGGAAGAGATCTGATGATATTTGCATGCTTACTTGACATAGGATCTTACTCTCGGCTGCACATTAAAATAACTTGGGGGAATTTTAAGAGTTACAGAATTCTGGGCTACATTCCCAAGAAATTCTGATTTAATTCGTTAAAAGTGGAACCCAGGCATCAGTATTTAAAAAAAAAACAAAAAAAAACTTCCTTGTTGCTACTGATGTGTAGCCAGGGCTGAAAATAATTAGGTTATATCATTTAAATTCCCAAGGCTCCCTCCAAAAACTGTGTCAAATATCTCAGAGTGTCGGTGTTAGAAAGGCTTCCTCTTGAAACATGCGGCATACATATATGTTGAATGGCTTGAGCTGAGCCTTCTTCTAAACTCGGCAGTATTGTAAATGTGCTTGCATTTCCCTGCTTATTCCACTTTTTAAGTTTCTGACAATGCTCCGAAGGACAACTGGAGATGTCACAATTTTAATCCATTAAATAACTTCCTTAATATTAATTACTTGGTTAGTGCTTAAAAAGACTTGGAAATTTTTATGGCTCTTGATGCTTTATATATTGCTTTCTGAAGTGTTTCTACTGATTTCCATCATCCCCAGTACGTAGCAATTTACCAATTCACCACAAATTTAATACAACCAGTTACTCCTTCTCTCTGGTTTTGGTTATCATAGCAGATGAAAACATTCCATTTCTTTCCTCATTTCTGATTACTCTTTATTCTTTCTTACTTGGGATTTTTTTTAATTATGTATCTATTAAAATCTGAGATAATTTTTACTATAAATATGTACAAATTCTACTGGTATCAAACATCGTCACCTGCACTGATGATTTTTAAGCATTTTATTCTGAATCCAACTTTTAAATTTTGTTTTGTTTTATTTTACTATAGAGAAAATTTTCATTTCGTGAGAGAAAAACTCTTAGATTTTTTTCTTTAAGGTTTTTTATCACTTCGAAACTTACAAGCACTTTCTCTTCCAAAGATCTCATAAAGTGTTAATTCTATTCGAACTTTTTTTGCTTAGATTATTTTATTATAAGCCCTTTATCCATCAGGGGTTTATATTGGTAGATAAACGCAAAGGATTTATTGTAATTTTCATTCCCTCAAAGATTAGCTAATTTTACAAATGCCACTTATAAAATGTCCCCTTCTATTCAATTACACAATGATAGTTTGAAGCCATATGGGTAAGTGCACATATGGGTTTTCCCTCTCTCATTGACCCAGCCATCTAATTTCATATAAGTACCACACTGTGTTAATTTTGGATACTATATAGTATCTTTTTATATCTAAAAGATCTAGCATCCTCTAATTCTTTAAAATATTACTTGACTTGTAATATTCAAACATGTTTTAGAAAAATTTTGATTTGTTGCAGGGTATTTCCTTTTGACGATTTATTTAGGATTAGATAAAATATATGCATTAATTTGTGGACAAAAGATATGTTAAGCATATGGCTTTTTTGGACACATTGAAATTTCATAATACAGCCATCCCTTAGGGATCAAAGCAAAGGGTGATTACCTTGTGTCTCTGCTCAGGGCTTAATTTTGATACTGTCCCCTTAGGACTGAATTTCCTGCCTACCAGAGGTCTAGGTTTGAGAGCTATAGAGAAAATATTGAGATTTTTATTTATAGTTTCTGACAGTGACATTAAACAAACAGAGCAATAAGAAATCAATGGCTGGCATTGGATTTAGATTTCACCTGCAAACAAAGCAAGCAGTGCCGTGCTGAGCTCGGGTGCATAATCTTGCCTTGTGAACAAGAAAAGGGCCGAGGTGATTATGCAGGGCAGTCACGTCAGGGTGCCAGCCTTTTTCCTTGCTCAGTTCAAATATTATTGCTTTTAAATGTCAGCATATAACCAGTGTAAGCATGTATATTTATTAAAACTCCTCTTTCCTAAGACATTTCAGGTAGACATCTTGGAGCATGGTATATATTTACATTTTAATCAGAAGTGCAGGCACAGCAACGCTTCTGTTAGAGCTGAATTGTTTAGAGGAAGAGCCCTAACTTTACTTGAGGTCCTACAGGAGGTGCGGAACTGTCCTGGGCGCTGCACATATCCAGGCTCATGTGATCCTCAGAGACACTCTGTGATGGAGGGATGTTTCTAAAGCCTCATTTTATAGGTGATGAAATTAAGTTTTAGCCTTTAGGGTTGAAGTGGGCCTTGAGGGACACTCAGGCCACTGCCTTCACCATTCCCTGCTCACCAGCATCTTTAATGTCTTGATAAAGTACTAGCAAAGTCTTTCTGAACACTTATGTCTGAATGCCACTGAGGGTGAGCAACTCATGCCTTTCCCTCCAAAGATGGTTTAGTTCATTATTGGATGCCTCTGATCTAACCATTTAAAAACAAACAAACAAAACCACAGTCTTTATATCAAACTAGATCTCATTTCCTTAAATTTCTGAGCTTAAACACTATCTCAGTCTTCTGAAGTCAGGGAAAAAGGCCTATCTCTCTGCCCAGAAACAACTCAAAGGAATTAGAGGGGCTTATTCCCACTGAGTGGCAAACTCTCCATTTCATGAGACGGAGAAACTGCCACCAGCCCTGGTACTTCAACAGTTAGGAACCCAAAGTGAAGTGTCTGATTTTCAAGGCACCATGTTCTTCCTAACTGGAAATATCAAGGAAATCTGGTTTTCCCCTAAATGTCAAAGCTTTCACAAAAACAATCTCTGGACCTCACGCTTATCCCAGGGAAAGTGATGCCTCCACATCCATTTCTAATATCAGTGTGTTCCAGGAACAAGTTTCCTTTTAATTTCCTGGAGAGTGGAAGGAAGCCAGAAAGTTGTTGTTTTTTAATCTCCTTTGCAACCTCTCAGGTAGAGCTTTTCTATGTCTTGTTTGATATACTTTTGAGTCCCTTGGAGAATGAAAGGATGATGTGCCTCTTAGCTGGTCTTCCTGAAATCTTATTTCTCTTGCCTCTGCTTGAAGTAGGAGCTACAGACCAGGCCATTCAAGGTCATGCCATCTAATGATGGCCTGGAATAACAGCATCAGGGTAAGGGATTTGATATCAGGAACTATCAACATCCAATCAGTACAAAATTACTTTCTGAGTCCAGCTGACCATGTACTTTTCTTTGCAGCTGCAACTTCATTAAATGGAGGACTGAGTTTCCAACAAGAAAAGGTCAACATTTCCATTTGGGCATTCAAACATCTCCAAGATGAGCTTGAGGCTTTAGTGTTCTATTGATTCAGCCATCTCCATGCTGAGCACAGAACTTTGCCCAGAATAGATGGGCTGTGTCAATCAAAGCCCACCAGTGGGGCTATTTATTTTCAGTTTGATTCACAGGGCTATCAAATATTGAAACTGAAGGGGATCAAGGTAACTCTACTTCAGTTTAAATTTGCAAATGGAACTTTCACAACTGATACATTACTGAAGCTGAAATTCATGAGGAACTCTTTGAAATGACAAGGTTTTCTCCTGCTTTCATTTGTCCTGTGTTTACCAAACACTCACTAAATACAAAAACACTAAAGTAGGGTCTCCAGAGGAGAGGCTGACTCTAAATTAAAAAAAAAATTGTAATTACTTGCCAAGTGACATAGAAATATAAAGTACTGCTGATCAAGGAGGGAGTCTATGATTTGGAACATAACTGAAATTGGTGGCATTTGTTCATGCAGAGATAGAAAATACTCTCCTGATAGAGGGAACAGTCCATCTGGTAGTTAAGTTTACCTAAATTATGTAAGTAATTAATGATAGCAACTTCTCAAGTGAATGTCATACATTTTGTAAAATTTTATGGCATTTAATTGCATCCTGAAAATGTTTTTATTTAAAAAGCTTATTTTTATATTACATATTTATATTTATTATCTTAACAACATAAGCTATAACAAAGTTATTAATTTTTATAAATCTTATATTATTGGAGTTATGTTTTTCCTTCAAGTGCTCTCCTTCTCATCTCCACAAGGTGCGTTTTGCCCCCTAAATGGATTGCACTGTCTCCCCAACACACGCTTAAATCATGTCAGTCTTTCTGATATTTTGAAAAGTCTTTGTTCTTCAAGTTTGCCTTTGTCCCTCCACTTCAAGGTAATTTGCTTTAATTTTAAACATATTTAATTAGCAGTGAATGTATGAGGTCAACATTAAATAACATGATTCAATCACCTATAATCATATCAACCACATCCAAAGGCTATGTATAAACCTTTTAATAAAATGTTTTCCCTTTACTTTGTAGATGTGTTCTGGTCTCTAGCATTTCTACATCCTTAGCATCTTAATTAATTCATTTTATACAGTTTATATTTTACTTTTTAAAATTTTCTTGCAAGAGATGAGGGGTCAATTTCTTTTCTTTTTCTTTTTCTTTTTTTTTCTTTTTTTTGAGATGGAGTCTCGCTCTGTAGCCCAGAGTGGAGTGCAGCGGCCTGATCTAGGCTGACTGCAAGCTCCGCCTCTGAGGTTCAAGCCCTTCTCCTTCCTCAGCCTCCCGAGTAGCTGGGACTACGGGCACCCACTATCACGCCTGGCTAATTTTTTGTATTTTTAGTAGAGACGGGGTTTTACTTTGTTAGCCAGGATGGTCTCGATCTCCTGACCTCGTGATCCACCCGCCTCAGCCTCCCAAAGTGCTGGGATTACAGGCGTGAGCCACCGTGCCCAGCCGATGAGGGGTCAATTTCTATCTCTTTAAGCTTTTTTATTTTCTTTAAACTTTTCTTTATAGATGGTCAGTGTATTAGTCTGTTGTCATGCTGCTAATAAAGACATAGCTGAGATTGGGTAATTTATAGAGAAAAAGAGGCTTAATGAACCCACACTTCCACGTGGCTGGGAGACTTCACAATCATGGTGGAAGGCGAGGAGGAGCAAAGGCAAGTCTCACATGGTGGGAGGCAAGGAGAGAATGAGAGCCAAGTGAAAGAGGATTCCTCTTATAAAACCATCAGATCTCAGGAGACTTATCACTACCATGAGAACAGTACAAGGGAAAACCACCCCCATGATTCAAATCTCCCACCAGGCCCCTCCTGCAACACATGGGAATTATGGGAGCTAAAGTTCAAGATGAGATTTGGGTGGGGACACAGCAAAACCATATCAGCCAATTCTGGCTTTCCTGACCCAGGATTTAATACTTATGTTTATATAAATTATATATAAATAATCTTTTCACATGATAATATACATGAATATAGAATGAATCTATAAGGCAAATGTGATGAAGTACTAAATCTACATATGTAAAAATCCTGTAGCAGGAGGAGGAGAAAAACCTGAATAAAGCCATTCATTTTGTCCTTATGGCATTGCTATGGAACATGAGTTACAGTGGCAACTATTTCTTCCATCGTTTATGTTCGGAAATTGACCATGTCTAATGGAATCACCAGCACTTTCTGAGTGGTCCCCAAGGTGATGCGTCAGGTATGTGCAGGAGCAGATCCCATGCCCTTTCCCGTACCTCCTCATTTTGAAGACCTCTGCTCACTCTCCAACAGTGACTTTTAAGGAGTCAGCCATGTCAAAATGATGACTCCGTGCATGCCAGTCCTCTGCTCTCCTCTGCCTTCCTTTCTTCCTTTCCTGGAATGTGCCCTTTTCTGAAATCTACAAAGGCTCACTGAGATATGCCTCTCAATGTTTGTGAAGATTGTGCTAAAAATCTAATTAGCATAGAAGAGAATACTACCTATGTTTCTCCTACTGGGGACAAAGGTCACACTAACTTGCCTCTACAGAAACAAGCCAGGTTCCTCAACCCAGTTCTTTCCTGCCCAAGATGATGTCTTCCCAGGATGACTGACAGCTGGAGTGCTCATTCCTCTTCAGAAACGCTCTCCCCCATCCCCAGCACCATCTGCAGGAGAGTGGTCTGGCTAGGACCCCAATAGATGCTATCACATACACAGACACCAGCTCACTTCTCAAAAATGAGTTGTTCAATCACATCTCCCCACATGTGGGATGACTTCAGCCTCATCCACATTTGGCTATAACAGTTCTCTTTACTGTCTCCTCATTAATGGCTTCAGAAAATCTCCATGTCAATTATGTCTTTATCATGACCAAAGAGAAAGCAAAGCTTGCGCTGTAAACTGAACCACTAACTTCACCCTCTCCTTCCATGACCCTCCCAGCTAATCTTTCTTCTTGATTACTTTATTTCCATGGCCTCACAGCCTTAGGACATGCAAATATCATCCAGCCATCATTGTCTGAGCACCTGTGTTGAACGTGGGCCTGAGAAGGCACTATGAATAGAACTAACTTTAAAAAGAGGAGTGAGAGGAAGGGTTCTGAAGGGAGATGCAAGAGAAAAAGAATGGCACATTTTGATTGGAGAGGTGTGAGAAGATGTCATGGGGGTGGTATCAAAGAAGTCAGATCTCAAACAATGGTGATAACCTGAGAATAAACAAATATTTATTTTTCAGATATATGAAAAGAATAGTCTCTGTTTGCACAACACTAATGTAATTTTATTTCCTTTTATCTCTTTGGTGATTCCCTGGAGCTCATTCCATTAATTCTTACCTAGGGACTCTGGCATAATTTCTTTCTCTGTGTCTTAGTATTTATCTTTCTAAGAACTCCCGCATACCACATGGGAATGTAAATTGATGTGAACGTCTTACAAAGCAATTTGGCATTAATGGATCCAGAGTCTTAAAAACGTTCATACAAGGTTATTATGAGCCAGCAATTCCACTCCCAGAAATCTATCCAAATGAAATAACCTAAGACATAGGGGAAAATAAATATGTATAAATATATTTGCAAGAATATGCTTATCACACCATAGCTTCTCACTTGGTTGATATGATAAAAAAACTAAATTGATAATAAAATAAATTATTAAATGATAACACATCCATATGATGGACTGTTAGGCAGCCATTAAAATGGTGCTTATGGAAAACTGGTAACATAAAAAATACATATAATATATTGTTAGGAGAAAACTTCAAGCTGTGGAATTATGCATAGAATATGATCATGGCCATGCAGAACTTGCATATCAAATGGATTATGAGCAAAAAAAGTAGAATGGGAGGGAAGAGGAGAAAGTGTCGCAGCAGGATTGTTGTGTGGGTTGTTTTCACCCTTTGTTTCCACTTTACTATTCTAGATACTCTTGAACAGACAGATTCCTTTTTAACGTATAATATTTGCAGTAATTTTTTGAAAGTACCTTGTAATCCAAAAGTGCATCTTTTTCCTCACCAGGGTGGTGTATTGTGCAAAGGAACCCAGCTCAGATGTCTCCATTTGCTTTCCTTCATTATTGGACTTGTATCCTAATAAATTTCACGTCTGAGGCCCCTCAGCCCACACTGGCAGTATCAGTCACCGAGGTCGACTCACTTCCTCCCTCCCTCTTCAGGGTTATTTCCACCCAGCCCACCCACAGAGCACAGAGAGTCTGGCTATTTTAATATACAATAAACATACATATTTCTGTCACTTGTCTGGTGTTCTTGATCTGCACTGGACTAAAAAGAAAATTCCAGTTGGCTCAATAAAAATTTTGTTCTTACTCCAGCTGTCACTTCTATCCTATCTGCCTCTCTCTTCTGGTATGCCCTGTGGTTTAGTGTTGCACAAGCACCAATATCAGGTCTTTTTGAAAGGTCTCTGTACCATGCACTGTAAGCCCCTGTTATCCCAGCAAAGTTTTGCTGCAAGATTTCCATAAACTCCTACAATCCTTATGTAGCAATGCCAGTGCATTCTTTCCACTGCAGATGGTGTATTAGTCCGTTCCCATGTGGCTAATAAAGACATACCAGAGACTAGGTAATTTATAAAGGAAAGGTTTAATTGACTCAGAGTTTGACAGGGCTGAGGCCTCAGGAAACTTATAATCATGGCAGAAGGGGAAGCAAGCATGTCCACCTTCACATCGTGGCTGCAAGAAGTGCAGTGCAAAAAGGGTAAAAACCCCTTGTAAAGCCATCAGATCTTGTGAGAACTCATTCACTATCATGAGAACAGCAACATGGGGGTAACCACCCCCATGATTCAATTACCTCCCACTGGGTCCCTCCCATGACACATGCGGATTATGGGAACTGTAATTCAAGATGAGATCTGGGTGGGGACACAGCCCGACCACATCAGATGGCCTCTCTTTGTCACCTTTTACAATGATTGCTTCTCTAGGTCTTCCACTGCCAATACCTCTCATTTGCCAATACCTCTCATTTACTCCTGACCAACCAGCATCAGATTTAGTCCATTATTAAGTGAGATTGCCCCAAAGTCTCTTCCACAGTTCAGGATTCTGCTCACACATACATAATCTGATGTTGGGCTCTTTCTTGTCTCTTTCTCTCTACTTGCCCTCCCTCTGAAAGAACTCCAGGATGGGCAATTTTACTTTATATACATAAGAAATTAACAAACATGTATTAAGTGCCTACCACATGAAAAGCATAGTGCCAGCAGCAGGAAAAATTCAGAGGAAGAAAAATGGACGTCCTTGTTCTCAGAGTCTGAACAGTCTAGTAAGAGAGAAAAGACGGTTTTGGTTAGCACCTAAACAAAAGGCATAGGATGTTATGTGATGCAAAGGAAGAAAGGGAGGAAAGGAACTAACATTTATTAAGCCCCTACCTTATGCTGAACACGTAAAAGTCTGCTACAGAGAAATAAAGCTGAAGATTTGAAAGAACTCAATAAATGCTCTCAACCATATTTATTTTCATAGAAAGTTCAGAAAGATAAATGGAAACTGTGTGAGAAGGGGTGAATTTGGAGCAAAGTTTCAAAACTCTAAGCTTAAGAGATAAAAGTTTATACGGATGTAATAAAAGTGATAATGTAAGCAAATAGAGGTCACAGATGGAAAAAAAAGCGTTCATTTATTCCTTGATTCAGAATACTATGTACTTGTTGTGGGAAGAAAATAATTCCAGGACTTCAGAAATGACAGAGTAAGAAGCTCAGTGGATCCTTTTCCCAGCAAAATAACAATTTAACGGGTGAAAATAATAAAGCACAACAAAACAAACCAATTATTTAAAGTGCCTGGAAAGTGTCCCAAGGACATATTAAAATAAAAAATTATTCAAGAAGATTTACAAAATTTTAGTAAGAAAAGTGAGAGTCCATGGCATATAAACCACTAACAGCTCTGGGCAGAGGCAACCAAGAAAATTGAGGATTCAAATTCCCCAGCTCACAGTCTGGGGTTATGGCTTTGCCTGGAGGAGCAGTCTGCCTGAGTTTTTCATACCCTACCTCCCCAAGGCCTGTGCCACGAAGGCTTTATTCCAGTCAACAGCTGAGAAATGTGTGTAGTTCTCTTTACCCACCCAGCCCTCACTCCTAGAGCGGAAGCTTTATTTCAGGTAGGACAGGCCAGGAGTTCTGGACCTGTGTTAGTCTGTTTTGCATTGCTGTCAAGGAATATCTGAGGCTGGGTACTTCATAAAGAAAGAAAAGAAGTTTATGTGGCACAGGGATCTGTAGGCTGTGCAAGAAGCATGACTCCACCATCTGCTTCTTGTGAGAACCTTAGGAAGCTTTAAATAATGGTGGAAGGGGAAGAAGGGGAGCCAGCATGTCATGTGGCAAGGGAAGAAGTAAGAGGGGAAGAGTGCCAGGCCCTTTAAACAACCAGTTCTCCTGTGAACCAACAGAACAAGAACTCATTCATTACCATGGGAGGGCACCAAGCCATTTATGAAGGATCCACCACCATGTCTTACTCCAAAAAAGTGGGTCCCATGCCCAGTTCCATCTTAGTGGTGAAGGGCTGCTCTCCACTGGTCAAGGCAGGGCTTTTGGACAAGAGCGCCTGCATCTCTCCCTCAGGAAACTGATTTTATTCGCAAAAAGCATGGAAAACTCCATGCCTGTGAGTGCCATGGGAGACAAGGAAGATCTGCAGAGGAAGCTGTAGCTCCCTGATACAAGCAAAATAACAGAGGCTACAGTAGTTCAATAGAGAGAACCAAGGAAGCAGGCAACTTGGAAGAGCCCTCCTGGGACCATGGTTAGTTCTAGGGGTCAAGAATGCTGTGCTCATGTGCTAGGCTAAATCCACTCAGCGCAGCAGAGACAGTGGGGTGCCAGGCATTCTCCAAGTCACAACACAAGGCAGAAGCCTCATTGCCAGGAGGCTTAAGTACAACCCCTGACCTAACACTGACTATTCAGATGCAGAGGCAACTCCTAGGAGGCCAGCCTTGCACATAAAGTCATACTCGCCCTTGTCAGTCTGGAAGACTGTGTGTGCCCAAGGCTGCACCCTTCCAGGAGAAACCAGAAAGGAAATCTCCCATCTGCTATGTCCTGACTGAATATGGGCAAAATGCTGTAAACTCTTTAACCTGTGATAGCCGCCTCTGAGCCATATGCACACCCAATGGTAATGGGTTAAAATAAAACTGTCCTGGGGCGTTAAGCACAACTTTTGACAATGAAGTGGCTTCTGATGACCCAGGGGTAAGCCCTAGCAGCCAGTCTAAAGGTAGACACCAGGGGGAAAAACAACCTGAGGATATCAGAGGCCACAAATTATCAGGGAAATAGATTTTCTAGAACTAATCCAGCCAAACCATGAAACAAATGAATGACTAAGCAAATAACCAGTAACAATAACCCGCTGGGAAGGTCAAGATCCAAAGTTGCTCCACTATATAATCTAAAATGTCCAGTTTTTAACAAAAAAATTAAAGGACATGCAAGTAACAATAAGTTACAATTACAATAAGTTCTCTAAAATGTATTGTTTTTAACAAAAAACAGTAAGAAATAGTGATGGAAAACCACATCTTGTATGAGTCTATTTATATGAAATGTTCAGATTGGCAAAATTTATAGAGACAGAAAGCAGATTATTGGCTGCCAGGGGCAGGGATAGGGTTGGGGACAATGGGCCATGACTGCTGACAGTATAGTACTTCTTAAGAGAGACAAAAATATTCTAGAATTAGATGGTTCTGATGCTCACATAACCCTGTTAATATATTTTGAGAATATTGAATTGTACTCTTTAGATGGATACATTGTATGATATGTGAATTATGTATTTATAAAGGTTTTTTTCAAAAAGCTGCCTACAACTTGTGTTGGTTGTATTATATTATAAGGTTGCCACATAATTCACTGGGGTAGGAAGGAATATATTGTTTTTATACAGAAATAAGTAAAAATAAAATCAAGTACAACCATTTGATGACCTTTCCCTAGGGCTAAGATCTTATTCTGGAATCAGGGGGTTGAAACAAAGAAAAGCTAATGTACTGTATGTAATAAATACGTTCATCTTAGGGTAATTTTTTTTCTTTCCTTTACTTTTTTTTTTTTTTTAGCTCACTGCAGCCTCAACCTCTGGGACTCAGGTGATCTTCCCACCCCCTGAGTAGCTGAAACACAGGCTTGTGTCACGCCCAGCTATTTTTTTTTTTAATTTTTTTTGTAGCGACTAGAGACAGGGTTTTGCCATGTTACACAGGCTGGAGTTAAGCGGTCAGCCCACCTTGGCCTCTCAAAGTGCTGGGATTAAAGGTGTGAGCCACTGCACCTGGGCTTTTTCTTTTCTTTTTATTATTATAATTATTATTATTATTATTATACTTTAAGTTTTAGGGTACATGTGCACAACTTGTAGGTTTGTTACATATGTGTACCTGTGACATGCTGGTGTGCTGCACCCATTAACTGGTCATTTAGCATTAGGTATATCTCCTAATGCTGTCCCTCCCACCTCCCTCGACCCCACAACAGGCCCCGGTGTGTGATGTTCCTCTTCCTGTGTCCATGTGTTCTCATTGTTCAGTTCTCACCTATGAGTGAGAAGATGTGGTGTTTGGTTTTTTGTCCTTGCGATAGTTTGCTGAGAATGATGGTTTCCAGCTTCATCCATGCCCCTACAAAGGACATGAACTCATCACTTTTTATGGCTGCATAGTATTCCATGGTGTATATGTGCCACATTTTCTTAATCCAGTCTATCATTGTTGGACATTTGGGTTGATTCCAAGTCTTTGCTATTGTGAATAGTGCCGCAATAAACATACGTGTGCATGTGTCTTTACAGCAGCATGATTTATAATCCTTTGGATATATACCCAGTAATGGGATGCTGGGTCAAATGGTATTTCTAGTTCTAGTTCCCTGAGGAATCGCCACACTGACTTCCACAATGGTTGAACTAGTTTACAGTCCCACCAACAGTGTAAAAATGTTCCTATTTCTCCACATCCTCTCCAGCACCTATTGTTTCCTGACTTTTTAATGATGGCCATTCTAACTGGTGTGAGATGGTATCTCATTGTGATTTTGATTTGCATTTCTCTGATGGCCAGTGATGATGAGCATTTTCTCATGTGTTTTTTGGCTGCATAAATGTCTTCTTTTGAGAAGTGTCTGTTCATGTCCTTCACCCACTTTTTGATGGGGTTGTTTGTTTTTTTCTTGTAAATTTGTTTGAGTTCATTGTAGATTCTGGATATTAGCCCTTTGTCAGTTGAGTAGGTTGCAAAAATTTTCTCCTATTCTTTAGGTTGCCTGTTCACTCTGATGGTGGTTTCTTTTGCTGTGCAGAAGCTCTTTAGTTTAATTAGATTCCATTTGTCAATTTTGGCTTTTGTTGCCATTGCTTTTGGTGTTTTAGACATGAAGTCCTTGCCCATGTCTCACGGTTCTCCCATATATATGTGGTGGGAGACAAAGTGGTCAGAAATGTAGGATGCTGAGAAAGTACAGAGGAGGAGATTCCAGAAAAGAGAATATGCCTCAAGGTGAGCACTAAAGGAGGAACAGAAATTTGGGAACAAGATAGATACTTAGGAAGAACATTCCAAACGAAGAGATTATACACAAAGGCATTGAAATACAGTAAATGAAGTCAAGCCTAGTCTGAGTACTTCTAGCAGATATGTATTTCCAGGAATCTGGTTGGAAATAAGGTTGAAAAAGGTTGGATTGAAACCATGGATGATATCCAATACCCTGATAAGGGTTGGGATCTTATCTCATGAACAGTGGACAATTATTGAGAGTATTAAGCAAGAGGCAACCAGAATCACGTTTCCATTTTAGAAAGATTTTTCTTGTGGTATTATAGAAAAATAATTAATGAGGATAGACTAGATGTAGACAGAGTGTTGAAGAGGGTGTCTTAAAAGTCTCTTCACGTAAGAAAATGATTTTTGGTTGTCATGAAGAGGAATCAAGGTAGAATTATAAGATAAAACCAATATTTTGATGAGGAATCATATACAGGAGTGAGTAACAGGAGAAAGACAGGGTAACACCCAGGTCTAAAGCAAAAATTTATCATTGTCATGGCCCAGGCTCAGCCATCTAGTCAAATTCAGAGCAGAACAAGAAAAATAGCTAAAAATTACAAAAGGTGAGTAATCCAAATTAAATATAAACTAAGTCAGGTTCCTTTTGGCTAGACTTTCTTTTATTTTTTGTCTTTCTATTATGATTTTTATTTTTTAGATTTTTTATTTTCATAGGTTTGGGGGCGTATCTTGAATGTAGATCATAGCAATTCAGCCTAAAATATTACGTTCTTTTCCATTCCTTTTCTTTGCACAGTATAACTACTCCATCACCTCCCTCAAAACTCTTCGAAAATCTTCTCTTGTGTCATCCCAAGAGGCTCATTTCTTTCCAGCCTTCAACTCTCCTCTCTATTTTGCACCCGAGGAATTCCAAAGAACCGGGTTGGCTATGCAGGCTCTTCTTTGAAGGGTAGAAGAGGTGAAGAAACTGAGTAGGCAAACACAGAGCCTATTTAGTTAGGAACAGTCACTTCAATAATTTGTTTCACCACACAGGATTCTAGACTTCAGACTTCAGCTATCTCCTCTGCCTTGGAAATATTCAGTACTATTAAAGCTCTAAAATTCTCCCTACTCTGATTGCAAAACAATGCCTCCAGTCCTACTGGAATAATGCATTTTCTTAAAGAAAAGTACCAACTATGATGTGACAGCGGAGCAACAATTTGAAAACATCTTAGAAGCCCACGTCGGAAACTCTCCTTGAGCAAGGACCGCTTTGGGCAAGTGTGCCAGCCTGGAGTAGAATTGCACAGATGATGAAAATACAGCAGTCTCCCCCACCCTAAGGGTTGGCTTTCCATGGTTTCAGTTACACAAAGTCAACTGAGATTCAAAAGTCGGTGAGGATAGTACAATAAGATATTGTGAGAAAGAGGGACCATATTCACATAAATTATTATTTTTTATTATTTATTATTTTTCCCATTTATTTTTGTTATCTCTGATTTTTCTACTTTATTGTTAGTTATTATTGTTAATCTCTTACTGTACCTAATTAGAAAATAAACTTTCTCATAGGTATATCTGGGTAGAGAAAAATATAGTATCTATAGGATTTGCTACTAGCTGCAGTTTCAGGTGTATACTGGGGGTCTTGGAACATTTTCCCCAAGGAAAAAATGGGAATATTTTATACTTTTATCAGTCATATTAGCACACTTTTCTGTATCACCACAAATGCCAGATGGGCCTACGAGTGACAAACAGAGACATCAAGAAAATGTTCCCTCTCACACTAGGGCTGAAGATTTCTCTAATGACCAGAGCTTTGGCACCAATATCTTCAGCTGCCCATTTCCCCAATTTGAGCATTTAAGCAAATTCCTCTCCAGGAAGGGTTGGCCTATCTGTTGCTTAGACTACAAAGCAGATGGAGTGCAATTTATAGTTCAATCAGGAATCCAAATTAAAGTCATTGGCTTGTTCTTAATGGGATTAATGGGAGTTCAGGAATACATCCTGGCAGCTTGAGAAGCTGCCTGTCTTTGGCAGGAGGCCCATCCTATGTTAAGTACACATAGGTATGCCAAGTTGCTAAGTCCCACCTTCTGGGATTTCGGATCTAGACCAAGAAGGCTATTGAGAGGATGCCACAGGACAGCAATGCACTTGTTTACTAAAGCCAAAACTTGTGTGACTTAGTACTGTTTTTCGGTTTATTTTATTGAAGTGTAAGTTATACACAGTAAAGTTCACATTTTTTTTTTAGTGCACAGTTCTACTAGTCTCGACAAATACAGTCAAAGGACTACTACCACAGTCAAGATATAGAAGAAAATTCCCTCGCATCGTTTTTCATCCCACTATCAACTCATGGCAAACACTGGTCTGTTTACTGTCCTTATATTAATAGTTTTGTCTTTGCAAGAAGGTCATATAGACGGAAGCACGAGTATGCGGTCTCTTAAACCTGACTTTTTTCATAGAGTTTCAAATGCATTTGAAACTCATCCATTTGTTTAGTGTTTCAAGACTTGGCTCTCTTTGATTGGATGAAACTGTTTGTTTACCCATTCCCTAGTTGATGAACATTTTAGGTTGTTTCTAGTTTTTGGTGATTAAGAATAAAGACACCATAATAATATGCATACAGAGGTTTGTGTGAACATAAAATTTCACTTCACTTGGTTAAACAGCTTAGAGTGAGTATGTCAAACTGTGTGAGACACTGCCAAAATCTTTACAAATCAGTTGTAATGCTTTGCACACAATCAAGAATGTATGAGAATTCCAGTTGTTCTATGTTCTTACAACACTTAATATTTTTATCATTGTCTTTATTATTTTGTTACTTATTCTAACAAGCCTGTAGTGGTTTCCAATGTGGCTTTAATTTCCATTTTCCTGATGACTAATAGTGTTAAGTATCTCTTCATGTGTTTATTTGACATCCATATATTTTCTTTAATGCTATATCTGTTCAGATATTCTCATTTTTAATAGAGTAGTTTGTTTCTTTGAATTACTGAATTTTAAGAGCTCTCTAGGTTTTCTGGACACAAGTCCTTTCTCAAATAGGTAACTGAGGATATTTTATTTCAGTCCATGGCTGGTTCTTTCTTTCCCCCCGAACCCATTACAAGCCTTTATTTTATCTTTTTTCCAACTTTTATTTTAGATTCAGGGGTTATGTGTGCAGGTTTGTTACCTGGGTATATGGTGTGATGCTGAAGTTTGTGGTATGAATGATGTTGTCACCCAGGTACTGAGCACAGTACCCAGCAGTTAATTTTTCAACTCTTGTTCCCCTTATTTTCAACTCTAGTAGCCCCAAGTGTCTATTGTTGCCATCTTTATGTTCATGAGTATCCAGTGTTTAATTACCACTTATGAGTGAGAACATGTGGTATTTGCTTTTTTGTTATTGTTGTTGTTGTTGTTGTTCCTGTGTTAATTCACTTAGGATAATGGCTTCCAGCTGCATCCATATTGCCGCAAAGGGTATAATTTCTTTTTTGTGGTTGTGTAGTAATCCGTGGTGTATATGTAGTACATATTCTTTATTCAGTCCAACATTGATGGGCATCTAAGTTGATTCTGTGTCTTTGCTATTGTGAATAGTGTTGCAATGGCCATGCAAGTGCGTGTGTCTTTTTGGTAGAATCGTATCTTTTCTTTTGGATATTTACTCAGGAATGGGATTGCTGGCTAAAATGATGGTTCTGTTTTAAGTGCTTTGAGAAATCTCCACATTGCTTTCAACAGTGGCTGAACTAATTTACACTCCCATGAACAGTATGCAAGCATTCTCTTTTCTCTGCAACCTCGCCAACATCTGTTGTTTCTCGCCTTCTAACACTAGCTATTCTGACTGGTGTAAGATGGTGTCATTGTGGTTTTGATTTGCATTTCTCTGACGATTAGAGACAATGAGCATTTTTTCATGTCTTTTGGGCACTTGTCTTCTTTTTAGAAGTATCTCTTCATGTCTTTTGCTCATTTCTAATGGGGTTATTTGTTTTTTGATTGTTCAGTTGTTTAATTCCTTATGGATTCTGGAAATTAGATCTTTGTTGGATGCATAGTTGGCACACATTTGCTCCCATTCTGTAGGCTGCCTGTTTATTCTGTTGATGGTTTCTTTTGTTGTGCAGAAGCTCTTTAGTTTACTTAGGTCCCACTTGTCTGTTTTTGTTTGTGTTGCAATTGCTTCTGAGAACTTAGTCATACATTATTTTTCAAGGCTGATGTCCAGAATGGTTTTTCCTAGGTTTTCTTCTAGGATTCTTACAGTTTGAGGTCTTATCTTTGATTCATCTTGAGTTAATTTTTGTGTGATGGAAGGCAAGGGTGCAGTTTCATTCTTCTGCAAATGGCTAGCCAGCTATCACAGCACCATTTATTGAATAGGTACTCCTTTCCCCATGATTTATGTTTGTTGACTTTCCCAAACATTAGATATCTGTTAGGTGTGCAGGTTGATTTCTAGATTCTCTATTTTGTTCCATTGGTCTATATGTCTCTTTTTGTACCAGTACCATGCTGTTTTGTTTACTGTAGCCTTAAAGTATAGTTTGAAGTTGAGTAGTGTGATGCCTCCAACTTTGTTCCTTTTCCTTAGGATTACTTTGGCTATTCAGGCTCGTTTTATGTTTCCTATGAATTTCAGAATAATTTTTTCCAATTCTGTGAAAAATGACATTGATAGTATGATAGAAATAACATTGAATCTGTAAATTGCTTTGGATAGTATGGTCATTTTAGTGATATTGATTCTTTTAATTCATGAGCATAAAATGTTTTCCCATTTATTTTTGTTATCTTTAATGTCTTTTAGCAGTGTTTTGTAGGTTCTTCTCATAGAGATCTCGCACCTCCTTAGTTAGATGTATTCCTAAGTGTTTTTTCATGTGGCTGTTATAAAATGGGATTGCATTCTCTATTTGGCCCTCAGCTGGAACATTATTGGTGTATAGAAATCTTACTTACCTTCATACATTGTTTTTGTATCCTGAAACTTTACTGTTTCAGGATACAAAGTGGGCATCCTTTTCTTGTCCCCTTCCCCTTCCCCCTCTTCCCCTTCCCCTTCTTCCTCTTCTTCTTCTTCTTCCTCTTCTTCTTCTTCTTCTTCTTCTCCTCCTCCTTCTCCTTCTCCTTCTCCTAGTTCCAGCAGCATTTTGGTGGAGTTTTTAGTGTTTTCTAGGTATAAAACCATATCATTTGCAAAAACATACAGTTTTACTTTTTATTTTCCTATTTGGATGCCTTTCATTTCTTTAACTTGCCTGATTGATCTGGCTAGCACTTCCAGTATTATGTTGAATAGGAATGATGAAAGTGGGCATCCTTTTCTTGTTCCAGAACTCAAGGGGTATGCTTCCAGTTTTTGCCTGTTCTATATAAGGTCGACTATGGGTTTGTCATAGATGGCCCTTATTATTGTAGGTATGTTTCTTCATTGCCTAGTTTCTTGGGGGATTTTATCACAAAGGGAATCTGGATTTTATGGAAAGCCTTTTCTTTGAGATGATCATATGGTCTTTGTTTTTAATTCTGTTTGTGTAGTAAATCACATTTATTGCCTTGCTTGTGTTGAAACAAACTTGCATCTTAGGAATGAAGCCTACTTGATCATGATGAATTAACTCCTTGATGTGTTGTTGAATTCAGTTTGCTAGAATTTTGTTGATGATTTTTGCAACTATCTTCATCAGAGATATTGACCTGTAGTTTTCTTTTTTCAGAGTGTCTTTGCCAATTTGTAGTATCAGGGTGATGCCGGCTTTGTAGAATGAGTTAGGGAGGAGTCCTTCTTCCTCAATTTTTTGAATAGTTTCAGTAGAATTGGTACCAGCTCTTCTTTGTATGTCTGGGAATTTCGTTGTGAATCCATCTGGTCCAGGGCTTTTGTTGGTTGGTAGGTTTCTTATTACTGATTCAATTTCAGAGCCAGATATTGGTCTATTCGGTGCTTCAATTTCTTCCTGATTCAATCTTGGGAGATTGTATGCTTCCAGAAATTTACCCATTTCCTTTATATTTTCTAGTTGTGTGCATAGAAGACTTCATAAAATCTCTTTCACATGTTTTGTGGGATCAATTGTGATGTTGGTACCTTTATTGTTTCTAATTGTGCTTATTTGAATTTTCTCTCAATTTTTTCTTTGTTAATCTAGCTAGTGGTCTTTTTTTTTTCTTTTTTTCTCCCTTCTCCTCCTCCTCCTCCTCCACCACCTTCTTCTTCTCTTCTTCTCCTTCCTCTTCCTCTTCCTCTTCCTCTTCTCCTCCTTCTTCCCTTCCTCTTCCTCCTCTTCCTCCTCTTCCTCTTCCTCCTCCTCTTCTTCTTCCTCTTCTTCTTCTTCTTTTCTTCTTCTTCTGAGAGGGTTCCATTCTGTTGCCCAGGCTGAGTGCAGTAGTGTGATCATAGTTTACTGTAGCCTCAAATTCCCGGACATACAAAATACTTCCATCTCAGCATGCACAGTAGCTGGGATGATAGCTGTGTGCCACCATGCCTGGCTAATTTTTATGGTTATAGAGATAGGATCTCACTATGTTGCCCAAGCTGATCTCAAACTTCTGGGGTCAAGTCATCCTCCAACCATAGCCTTTTCAAGTGCTAGAATCACAGGCATGAGGAACCTGCGCCCAGCCTCTAGGAGTTTATCAATCGTGTTTATTCTTTCAAATAATAAACATGCTTTGTATGGATTTTTGGGTCTTAATTTCACTTAATTCCATGGTGATTTTAGTTATTTCTTTTTTTTCTGATAGCTTTGGTGTTAGTTTGTTCTTATTTCTCTATTTCATCTATGTGTGATGCTAGATCATTAATTTGAGTTCTTACTAACATTTTGAGGTAGGCATTTAGTGCTCTAAACTTTTATCTTAGCACTGTTTTTGCTTTTCCAGAGATTTGGGTATTTTGTGAATCTGTTTTTATTTATTTCAAAGAAATATTTATTTCTGCCTTTATTTCATTGTTAACCAAAAGTCATTCAGGAGCAAGTTGTTTAATTTCCATGTAATTGTGTGGTTTTGAGAGATCTTCTTGGTATTGATTTCTATTTTTATTCCATTGTGGTCTGAGAGTATGGTTGGTATGAGTTTGATTTTTTTGAATTTATTGAGACTTGCTCTATGGCTGAGCATGTGGACAATCTTGGAGTAAGTTCTGTGTACAGATGAGAATAATGTGTATTCTGGGGTTGATGGGTGCATTATTTTCTTAACAATTGCTTTTCAGAAGTTCTTCATTTTGATGAAGTACAGTTGATCAAGTTTTTCCCTTTATAAATCTGGCTAAAAAAATCTCTGCTTAATCCAAGGTGACAAGTATTAATTCCTATATTTTCTTTATCATATTTTGTAGTTTCAGGTTTTACCTTTATGTGATTTACCTTTTGAGTTAATTTTTGTAAAAGTTAAGAAGTGTAGTTCGTGGTTTTTGCATATAGCTTTTTTGATCTAGTTTTGATTTCAATTGTTTACAGCTTTACTTATTTAAAAATATTTATTACTTTAATATTTAACATTTGATTTTGTTATAATTTTCCTTCTAATATTTTCTTCATTTTTCTCTTTTGTTATTATTTATGATTATTATTATTATATTGAAATTGCTAATTCTTGGTTATTTTGACCTATATAACTAGAAATTTTTAAGCTAGGAGGTCCCTTTTTGTTAAATTGATTTTTAACATTCTTCATGCATGTTGTAAATTGATTTTTTGTTTCATTTTTTCTTCAATTACTCGTTTGCCTCCGAGTTGTCATTCTAAAACATAAATAGGATTTCAGCATTTAAATGCGAAGACTTGAAGGCATACCTTTTGAATGAATATATGAGAATTACATTCATGAGAAACTATCATTTAGGTCAATAAAATTACTATGACACTTCTGCCCAAAAATTGTTAGAAGATGAAGACATTGAGCAGCTATAGTTCAAGGCCTTATGGCAAAACAATTTAAAATTAGCTTTCAAATTTCCTCTTTTTTATCAATTTGTAAAAATGAGCACTACCTCTTGAAAATGCAAGGTTGAATAATCAAACATGTTCTCCAAGAGAAGCAAAAAAGTCAAAGTATTAAGTATTTTGATATTAAAATCCAACATTTATTTTAGCAGAGAAAATAAGCTGGATTTTTCTAAAATGGGTCCTCATTGACATATGTATTGTTACATTAGGAAATATAAGTACTTATGCCTTCACTATTCCACCCAACCCTAACACTCCTGGGTTTGCTACGAGTATTTAGGACTTGAAAGAAAAAAAAAAAACTAATCATTAGATTCTAGTCTAACTCTCTGTGTTATGTATAAGCAATTTCCCTAATCAGTAATTCTATAGCATCTCCCTAATGTCCCTAAATGTCACCATTAATGGGGAGCTTATTGTCTTCTAAGGGCATAAATTCCATAGTTTTTCTTTACATTGATTTTCTTTTTCTTATTATTACTCCCAACACCTAGCCATCTGGGACCACTTGGATATAGCCTAACTCCATCCCACAAGAAAGTCTTTGGGATTGTTGTTAGTAGTACATATATCCAGAGGTCTATTTTCTAGTCTAACAAGACCGTGATGTTTGACTCTTAATCTTGAGAAATGGTTTTAAAACCCTTTACAACTTAGATAGATGTGAATTTGTCAGTGCTGTTGGAAAACAGATGTATGCATATCTATAAACAATTCTAAAGTTATGGTAAAACCAGGGAAGACAGAAATTGTCTCCTCTTTTATCCTTCTGAACAAATAAAGAACTGTACTTGGAAAATAAAAAAAAGATATTACAGTATATTAGTGCAATATTGAAAGTGCTGTGCAGCTTGGCTAGGATAATGTCTGCAGGAACATATAGTCAGAACTTCTCTCTGCTCAACATTCCTGTTTTATCCTCCTTTTTCTCTATGCCTTTTATTTAAGAAACCCATTCTGTTGGTAGAATTTTGGCTGCCCCTTCTACCTCACTCTGTGTGACCTAGGCATGTCAAACACTAATATGCCAATCTCTGCTCATTGGGATTAGAGATTGCCGTGTACATCAAGGCAGCCCAACCTTCTCTTGGACTTTGTTAGAACCATCAAGGAAGAAGTGTTTTTGTTTTTTTTTTTTTTCATAGCATTATGAGCTTGAAGAATAATGGAAACCTGGAGCAGCTGAAGGCTATGATCATTGGTTTTATGTGTCAACTGGGCTAAGCCATGAAATCCAGATATTTGATCAAGATTATTCTAAATGTTTCTGGGAAGATATTTTTTAGATGTGGCTAACATTTAATTTTTTCACATGAAATAATCTTTCTGATAAATAAATCAATAGATAATCCTGTTTATAATAGCACCAAAAAGAATCAAACACTTAGGAATAAGTTTAAGGAGGTGAAAGATGTAGGCATTGAAAACTATCAAACATCAATAAAAGGAATTGACGATAACACAAATACATAGAAAAATAGTCAATTTTCATGGATTGGAAGAATTATGTCCATACTATCCAATGTGATATACAAACTTAATGCAGCTTTTTTACATAGGTGTACATGTGCCGTGGTGGTTTGTAGCACTTCCCATCACCCAGGTTTTAAGCCCCACATCTATTAGCTATTTGTCCTGATGCTCTCCCTCCCCTTCCCCCACCCCACCCCAACAGGCCCTGGTGTGTTTTTTTCCCCTCCCTGTGTCCATGTGTTCTCATTGTGCAACTGCCACTTATGAGTGAAAACATGCGGTGTTTGGTTTTCTGTTACTATGTTACTTTGTTGAGGATGATGGCTTCCAGCTTCATCCATGTCCCTGCAAAGGACGCAATCTCATTCCTTTTTGTGATTGCATAGTATCTTTATAATGCAATGATTTATATTCCTTTGAGTATATACCCAGTAATGGAATTGCTGGGTCAAATGGTATTTCTGATTCTAGATCCTTGCTCTTAATACTGTTTTGGCTAAATCTCAGAGATTTTAGGAAGTTGTGCCCCTATTTTGATTAATTTCACAGAACTCTTTATATCTGCTTTAACTTCAGTGTACATCCAGGAGTTATTCAGGAGTAAGTTGTTTAATTTCCTTGTATTTGTGTAGTTTTGAGGGCTTTCTTGTGATCGATTTCTATTTTTATTGCTCTGTGGTATGAGAGTATACTTGGGGCAATTTCTTATTTTTAAAATTTGTCGAGTCTTGCTTTATGACTTGTAATATATTCTATGTACAGATGAGAAGAATGTACATTTTGTGGTTGTTGGGTGTTATGTAGATGTCTATTGGGTCCATTTAGTCAAGTGCTGAGTTTAAGTCCGGAGTTTCTTTGTTAGATTTTTGCCTGTATAATTTGTCTAAAACTGTGGAATGTTTGTCTTCCCCTATTATTGTGTGCTTGTTTAAGTCTTTTTATAGGCCAAGAAGGAGCTATTTTATGAATCTGGGTGCTTGAATGTGGGGTGTGTATGTATTTAGGATAGTTAAGGCTGCTTGTTGGATTGTACACCCTATCATTATATAGTACCTTTCATTGTTCTACTTAATTTTTATTGGTTTAAAAATCTGTTTTGGCCAGGTGTGGTGGCTCATGCCTACAACCCAAGCACTTTGGAAGGCCAAGATGGGAGTATTGCTTGAGGCCAGGAGCTTGAAACCAGGTTGGGCAACAAAGTGAGACCCTGTCTCTACAAAAAAACAAACAGCAACAAAAACAACAACAAAAAAATTACCCAGGCATCATGGCATGTGCTTGTGTTCTCAAGTACACAGGAGGCTGAAGCAGGAGAATCACTTAAGCCCAGGAGGTTGCAGCTGCAATGAGTCATGTGTGTGTCACATGCCACTGCACTCAAGCCTGGGTGGCAGAGTAAGATCTTGTCTAAAAAAGTTAAATAAATGAATAAAGTCTGTTTTATCTGATGTAATATTAACAATTCCTAATCCACTAGGTGTTATTCCTGGGATGCAAGGTGGTTTCAACATGGGCAAAACAATGAATGTGATTCATCACATACACAGAATCAAAAGCAGAAACCACATGATCATCTCAATAGATGCGGAAAATGCTTTCAATAAATTCCAACATCTCTTCATAACAAAAACCTTCAACAGGCTAGGCCTTGAAGGGACACATGTCAGAATAATAACAGTCACCTGAGACAAACTCATAGCCAACATTACACTGAATGGGCAAAAGCTCAAACCATTTGACTTGAGAACTGGAGCAAGACAAAGACGCCCATTTTCACCACTCCTATTCAATATAGTACTGAAAATCCTAGCCAGAACAATCAGACAAGAAAAGGAAATAAAAGGTATCCAAATAAGAAAATGAGAAGACATACCTTCTCTTCACTGATGATATGATTCTAGACCTAGAAAATCCTAAAGATTCTGCCAAAAGTCTCCCAGAACTGGTAAAGTTTCAGGATACAAAATCAATGTACAAAATCAGTAGCATTTCTATACACCAATAATGTCCAGGCTGAGAGTGAAATCAAGAACACAATCCTACTTCAATAGTCACAATAAATGAAATACTTAGAAACACAGCTAACCAAGGAAGTGAAAGATCTCTGCAAAGCAAACTATGAAACAATGCTGAAAGAAATAAGAGATGACACAAATAAATGGAAAAACATTCCATGCTCATCGACTGGAAAAATCAATATTGTTAAAATGGTCATACTGCCCAAAGCACCTTACAGACTCAATGCTATTTTTACCAAACTACCAATGTCATTTTAGAATAGATAAAAACTATTCTAGAATTCATATGGAACCAAAAAACAGTGTGAATAGCCAATCCTAAGCAAAAAGAACAAAGCCAGAAGCATCATATTACCCAACTTCAAACTACACTATAAAGCCGCAGTAAATAAAACAGTATGGTACAGGTACAAAAAGCAGACACAATGGAACAGAATAGAAAACTCAGAAAGAAAGCTGCATACCTATAGTCATCTAATTTTTGATAAGGCCTACAAAAACAAGCAACGGGGAAAGACTCTATTCAACAAATGGTGCTGAGATAAGTGACTGGCCATCTGAAGAAGATTGAATTTGGACCCCTACCTTTCACTATATACAAAAGTTAACTCAAAATGAATTTAAGCTTTAAATGTAATACCTCAAACTATATAAATCCTGAAAGACAATCTATGAAACACCATTCTGGACATTGGCTTAGGACAATGAAATTTCGGCTGAGTTCCCCACAACAATTGCAAGAAAAACAAAAATAGGCAAGTAGGACCTAATTAAACTAACGAAGTTCTGCACAGTAAAATAAACTATGAATAGAGTAAACAGACAACTTACATAATAGAAGAAGATATCTGTAAACTATGCATCTGACAAAGTTCTAATATTCAGAAACTATAGGAAACTGAAATCAACAGGAAAAAAAACTCTATTAAAATGAGCAAAAGGCATGAACAGATGCTTCTGAAGAGAAGATGTACAAGTGGCCAACAAATATTTAAAAATGCTGCACATCAACTGATCTTCAGAGAAATGCTAATCAAAACCACAATGAGAAACCATCTCACACCAGTCAGATACCATCTCACACCAATCAGAATGGTTATTACTGAAAAGTAAAAAAAAAATAACAGAGGCTGGTGAGAATGTGGAGAAAAGGGAATTGCTGATACACTGTTGGTGGGAATAAAAGTTAGTTTAGCCACTGTGGAAGGCAATGTGAAGATTTCTGAAAAAACTTAGAACTACTATTAGACCTAGCAATTCCATTAATAGGTATATATCCAAAAAAAAATATGTTATTCTACCATGAAGACACATGCACACATATGTTCATCACACTACTATTCACAATAGCAAGGACGTGGAATCATCCTACATGCCCATCAATGGTGGAGTAAATAGAGAAAATATGGTACGTATACCCCATGGAATACTATGGAGTCATGAAAGAGAATGAAATCATGTCCTTTGTAATAACACGGATGGATCCATAATTCTAAGTGAATAAATGCAGAAACAGAAAACCAAATATCACATGTCCTCACTGTAAGTGGGAGCTAAACATTGAGCACAGATGGACATAAATATAGGAACAGTAGTCAATGTGGACTACTACAGAGTGGATGGGGGTGTAGGTTAAAAAACTATTTATTAGGTACTATGCTCACTACCTGGGTGACAGGATCTATACTCCAAACCTCAGCATCACAAAATATTCCCATTTAATAAGCCTGCACATGTACCCTTGTATCTAAAATAAAATTTGAAATAAATAAAATAATGTTACGCATACTAAATATCTACATTCAAAAAATGAAATGGAACTCTTATCTTATACCACACATAAAAGTCAACACAAAATGGCTAAAAGATCTAAATTATGACCTGAGAATGCAAAACTCTTAGAAGAAAACACAAGAGAAAAACCTCCTTGATATCGACTTTGGCAATAATTTTTAAAAATATTCCATCAACAGTTCAGGCAACAAAAGCAAAAATAAACTAGTGAGACTATATCAACCTAAAAGCTTTTGCACAACAAAGGAAACAACAAAATTTCTCCCTATGAATTGGGAGAAAATATTTGCAAACCTTATACCTGTTAGGAGGTTAATATCCAAAATACATAAAGAACTCAGACAACTCTATAGCAAGAAAACAAATAATCCAATTAAAACATGAACAAATGACCTGAACAGAATTTTCTCAAAAGAAGACATTCAAAAGGCCAACAGGTACATTTAAAAAAATGCTCTGCTTAGTATCACTAACCATCAGGGAAATATGAATAGTATGTTAATTTGTTACACTGCTATAAAGAAATACTTGATTCTGGGTAATTTATAAAGAAAAGAGGTTTAATCTGTTCACAATTCTGTGGGATGCACAAGCTTCTGCCCCCGGTGAGGCCTTAGGAAACTTACAATCATAGTGGAAGACAAAGGGGAAACAGGCACATCTTTCCATGATGGAGCAGGAGACACAGAGCAAAGGGAGAAGTGCTACACACTTTTAAACAACCAGATCTCACTTAAACTCACTCACATCATAAAAACAGCAAAGGGGAAGTCCACACCATGATCCAATCACCTATAGTCAGGCCCCTCCTCTGACACAGAGGATTGGAATTTGACATGAGTTTTGAGGGGGGACACAGAGCCAAACCGTATTATTCCACCCCTGGCGCTCCCAAATCTCATGTCCTTCTCACATTTCAAAACACAATCATACCTTCACAACAGTCCCCCAGAGATTTTACTCATTCTAGAATTAACTCAAAAGTCCAAGTCCAAAGTCTCATATGAGAAAAGGCAAGTCTCTTCCACCTATGCGCATGTAAAATCAAAAACAAGTTAGTTACTTCCAAGATACAAATGGGGGTACAGGCATTGGGTAAATGCTCCTATTCTGAAAGGGAGAAATTGGCCAAAATAAAGGGGCTACAGGTCCCATGCATGTCCGAAGCCCAGTAGGGGAGTCATGAAATCTTAAAGCTTAAAATAATCTCATTTGACTCCATGTCTCACATCCAGGCCACACTGATGGAGGGGGTGGGTTCCCAAGGCCTTGGGCAAATAGTATATTTTTAAAATGTTAAGCATCACAAATCATTAGGGAAATACAAATTAAAACCACAGTGGGATATCACGTCACACCTTTTAGATTGGTTATTATAAAAAAGATAAAAGGAAAAGGTGGGAGAAAAGGAAGCTCTTATACGCTGTTGGTGGGAATGTAAATTGATACAGCCATTATGAAAAATATTATGGAGGACCCTCAAATAATTAAAGATAGAACTACCATATGACCCATCAGTCCCTCTGTTAGGTATATACCTAAAGGAATTAAAACCAGCACCTCGTAGAGGTGGCCGTACCCCCATATTCATTGCAGTTATTTGCAATAGCCGAAGTACGGAAACAACCGAAGTGTCCACAGACAAATGGATAAAGAAATCATAAAGAAATTGTGGTGTACACACAGACACACACAAAGAAATTTTATTCAGCCTTAAAGGAGATATTGCCATTTGTGGAAAAATGAATGAAACTGGAGAATATTATACTAAGCAAAATAAGCCAGACACAAAGAAAAATACTGCATGATCTTACTTATATACGGAATTTAAAAAATAGGGAGAATAAATAGAAACAGAGAGTAGAATGATGGTTACCAGGTGTATGAGTCTGCTAATACACCTGTGCTGCTGATTAAGAGGTACCCAAGACTGGGCAATTTACAAAAGAAAGAGGATTAATTGGACTTACAGTTCTACGTGGCTGGGGAAGCCTCACAATTATGGTGGAAGGCAATAAGGAGCAAGTCCTGTCTTACGTGGATGACAGCAGGCAAAGAGAGAATGGGGGAGACGCAAAAGCAGAAACCCCTGATAAAACCATCAGACCTTGTGAGACTTATTCACTACCATCAGAACAGTATGAAGGAAACTGACCCCATGATTCAATTATCTCCCACTGGGTCCCTCCCACAACACGTGGGAATTACAGGAGTACAATTCAAGATGGGATTTTGGATGGGAACACAGAGCCAAACCATATCATCATGGGTGGAAATGGAGAGAAGTAGGTCGAGGATACACATTTGTAGTAACGTAGGATGAATAAGTTTAGCAATATAATGTAGAGCCTGAGAGCTATAGTTCATAATATTATATTGTATAGTGAAATTTTGCTGAAAGAATATCTTTGAGGTGCTCTTACCACATACACACACACACACACACACACGTGGTGTGTGTGTGGAAGATGATGAACTTATAGTAATCATTTCACTGTGTATATGTATATATCAAAATATCATACTGTAAACCTCAAATATGTTCAATAAACATAAATTTTAAAACAAGAAAAAAACATTTTAAAACAAGAAAAAAACATCTAAATTAGTAGGCTTTGAGCAAAGCAGATTACTCCATGTTGTGAGTAGGCTTCGTCCAATCAGTTGAAGTCTTTAATAGAAAAAGAGTAAGCTTGTTGTTAGAAGTAAGAATTCTTCGTGCAGACTGCCTTTGGACTGGCACTGCCATTTTTCCCTTCCAGCTGCCACAATCTGGTGAGTTCTGACTAATGCAGGCCAAACTTTCCTCCACGGGGAGGAAGAATAAACACACATACAGACACGGGAATGTGCACATGTATACATGTGAAAGCAGTTTATAAACTTAAACTGTAATCAAGGTGCATACATGATTGCTCTACAGAATTTCACCCACTTCCATTTAAACATGCCACAAACATTTTCTATGTCATCATGTTAGTAAATCATTTTTGAATCATCATTTGGTTTTTTATTTTTTTAATTTTTAAAAATCACTGCCTTATTTTTAATTATGATGAATACCTAAGAGTAGTATATATTTATGGGGTACATGGGATATTCTGATACAGGCAAACAATGGGTAATGATCAAATCAGGGCAAATGGAGTATCAATCACTTCATTTATCATTTATTTGTGTTAGGAACATTCCAGTTCCACTCTACTATTTATTATAAAATATGCCATAGATTATTGTTAACTGTAGTCACCCTTCTGTGCTACCAAATTCTAGATCTTATTTACCCTTTCTAACTTTGTTTCTGCACCTATTGACCCTCCTCACTTTATTCATCCCTTTCCCAAACTCTAGTAACTATCCTTCTCCTCTATCTCCATGTGATCAATTTTTAAAATTTCCACCTCCCACATTTAAGTGAAAGCATGTGATATTTGTTTTTGTTTTGTTTTTTGTTTTTTTCTTTGAGATGGAGTTTTGCTCTTGTCACCCAGGCTGGAGTGCAATGGTGAGATCTTGGCTGACTGCAACCTCCGCCTCCTGGGTTCAAGTGATTCTCCTGCCTCAGCCTCCTGAGTAGCTGGGATTACAGACGCATGCCACCACACCCTGCTAATTTTTGTATTTTTAGTAGAGATGGGGGTTTCAACATGTTGGCCGGGCTGGTCTCGAACTCCTTACCTCAGGTGATCTGCCCGCCTCAGCCTCCCAATGTGCTGGGATTCCAGGCATGAGCCACCAGGCCCGGCTGATATTTGTTTTTCTGTGCCTGGCTTGTTTCACTTAACATAATGTCCTCCAGTTCCATCTATGCCATTGCCAATGAATCATCTCTTTTAATAGCTACATATTAATTTATAAGTAAAATTTGCCACATTTACTTAACTTATATCATGTTGCTGGACACTTGATTTGCTTCTGATACCACTGACCACTCTTGTGAATACATATATGCAAGTACTTTTTCCACATTTGGATTATATCCAAATATTTGGATATAGTTCCATATTTGAATGATGTCCAAATATAGGTAGATAAATTCTCAGAGGTAGAATGACTGCTCTTGAGGCCATTGAGCTTAGGATTCACATTGCCAAATTGATTTTCCAAAGAACACCAGTTTACACTTTGGCCATCAAAACATTAACATTTGTTTCTCTGAGTTCTTGCCAGTACTAGTATTATAATTTTAACTGTTTGGTTTGTTTTTATCTTGGTTTCTTTGAAATGTAGCAGTTGAAACACTACCTTAGTCTAGTAAACATTTATTTCATTACTCATGGTTGGTAGAGATATAATTTTTCTGGGTTGTTGCTAGTCTGTTGCACTTACTCTTTTGTAGTTTGTTCATAATATTTACTCATTTTTCTGTTAGTGCCTTATTGATTTATGTGAGACCTCTGGACGTTAAAGATATCATCCCCTTTCTTGCTATATTTCACTCAAATATTTTCCCTTCTCTTTATTTTGCCTTTCCAATTCAGTTTCCTCTGCTCTTGGTATTCCCATTGCTTGAAATGTTCTTGCACCAGATGTCTGTGTGATTAGCTGCTTAACCTCTTCAGGACTTTACTCAAATATCACCTTCTCACAGAGGCCCCCCTTGGCCAGACTGTATAAAACACGAGCACCTTCTTCCCAAACCAACCATCTCTTTCCACTCTTTTTCTCTCCTTAATATTCATCACTATTTAACTACATATTCCTTTAATTATAACTGTAACTGTATATGTATGTGTGTGTATGTAGATAGATTTTTTAACTGATTTGTTGTAAAAGGGGGCCTATTTTCTGACCCTTTTTATGGCACCCCCTCCAGAATGATATAGCAGAATATTATCACTCAATACTAATTGGAGCTGATTTGCTTTATATTTTCAGTTCCACTCTCTCTCATTTTAAAATGGATGGCAGAGTGCTTTGTATTTCTTGCCTCAAGGATATTTGCCCTGCAGAAAGCAGACATAGCCTGAAGTCAAATAGTTTTTCAACATCTTTTATAAAAGATTAAATCCAATAAGATAATAGCAGTGAGAGGGGAAACGTTTAATGCTCGACCTCCTCTCTCAGTTAAGACAAAGAGATGTAATGTCCATCTGACTGAGCTGACCCATAGTCGGCTCACTAGCAGAACCCCAAGGAATCAGGCATCTGTCAGAGGAGATGGAATGAGGTGGTGTGTAGCCAAGACAGGACTCTGTCCACTGACAGCCAACCCCTGAGAGGAACTACTTCATCTAAATGTGTCAGGCTTGACTGGGGACATGAAGGAAATATTTGAATGGGATAATAAACTAAGGCTCCTGTTGATCATCTCCAAATAAAATAAGTTTTATCTGTTACCTGTAATAGGCTTATTACTGTTATTTTAAACTGAATTAATAAATACAAATTTAATTTTTCCAATCCTAAATGATAAAGGCAAAGACCAATAAATAGATATAACAAATAGATACAAGATCTCTTCGGGGTTCTCATTATTTTTAAGGGTGTGTAAAGGGATCCTAAGACAAAAAAAAATGAGAATCATTGTTTTTCATGCTCTGATTAAAAGCTTGAAATTTTTAGATTGGTAAGAAACACAGTAGTTGGCCAGGCATGGTGGCTCATGCCTGTAATCCTAGCATTTTGGGAGGCCAAAGTGGGCAGATCACTTGAGCCTAGGAGCACGAGACTAGCCTAGGCAAAATAAAGAGACCTCATCTCTACAAAATATACAAAAATTAGCTCAGTGTGGTGGTGCATGCCTATAGTCCCAACTACTTAGGAGACTGAGGTGGCCTGAGCCTGGGAGATGAAGGTTACATGAACTGCGATTTTACCACTGCACTCCAGCCTGGGCAATGGAGACCCTGTCTCAAAAAAAAAAAAAAAAAAAAAAAGAAAGAAAACAAACAAACATTTTTTAAAAACACAGCAATCATGCTATCTACAAATAACCTGTTTTTGAGGAAAAGATATACATAATTTAAAAGTTAAAGAATGGGACATCATGCAAAATAGCATCTCATATAAATACTAAGAAAAAATCAGCTAAATGAATACTAGAAAAATTACACTTCAGATCAAAGAATATTGCCAGGGATAATATATTACAACTGCCCTATGTATATTCACCTTATAAAAGAGTTTCAAGGCCGGGCGCGGTGGCTCACGCTTGTAATCCCAGCACTTTGGGAGGCCGAGGCGGGCGGATCACGAGGTCAGGAGATCGAGACCACGGTGAAACCCCATCTCTACTAAAAATACAAAAAATTAGCTGGGCGTGGTGGCGGGCGCCTGTAGTCCCAGCTACTCGGAGAGGCTGAGGCAGGAGAATGGCGTGAACCCGGGAGGCGGAGCTTGCAGTGAGCCGAGATTGCGCCACTGCACTCCAGCCTGGGAGACAGAGCGAGACTCCGTCTCAAAAAAAAAAAAAAAAAAAAAAGAGTTTCAAAATACATGAAGTAAAAATAAATAAGACTAAAAGAAGAAATGGAGGAATCCACCATTATAGTTAAAAATTTCAACAGTTGTCTCTCAGTCATTCATAGATCATTAAAGAGAAAATTGATAAGAATATAGCAGACTTGAATATTATCTACCAATTTTAGCTAATTAACATTTGTAGAAAGTCCATCCAATAAACATACTTCCAAGCACTCATGGAATATTTACCAAGATAGGCCAAACTTTGGTCCCATAACACAAGTCACAAAAAAATCACAAACATCAAAATCACACAGAGTATTTTCTCTGATCACAATGGAATTAAACTAAAAATAAAAAACAGAAAGGCATTGAGTCAATGAAGAAATCCCAAGGGAAATTCTAAAATATTTTGAACTAAATGAAAATGACAAAGCAGCATATCAAAGTTGTAGATGCAGGTAAAACAGACCTTGGAAGGAAATTTTTAGCATTAAATGTTTATACTAGTAAGACAGAGAGGTTTAAAATTAATACTCTAAGCTACTGCTTTAAGAAACTAGACAACAAACACCAAATTAAGGGCAAAGTGGGAAGGAAGAAATCGTAAAAATAAAAAGAGAAATCAGGAAAATAAGAAATGGACAAGCAATAAAGTCAATGAAATCAAGGGCTGCTCTTTCAAAAATATAATAAAACAAGATACATTTCTAAACAAATGGACAAAGAAAACAAAAAGCACAGAATACTAGCAAAATACAAGACACAATTTCTTTGGATGTCTTCTAAACACTAAATGGAAAATAAGGGGATATTGTGAACAGCTTCATACCTTTAATTCAATAATGTGGATAACACAGACAAATTCCTTGAAAGACACACCGTATCAAAACTTACTCAAGAAGAAACAGGTAACCTGAATAGCTTCATATCTAGTAAATAAATTGAATTTGTAGTAAAAAGCCTTCCCACAAAGCGAACTCCAGAACCAGATGGCTTCCTTGGTGAATACTCACAGATAATTTAAGTGGAAAGAATACAAATTCTACATGAGCTCTACCAGAAAATAGAAGAGGAGGGACCACTTCTCAATCTTGAGAAAATGGAATCACCCTGAATCACCCAAGGACTTACAATAAATGAAAAGGACAGTCCAATACACTTCATTAATATAAATGTAAATATCTTCAATGCAATTTTAGCTAATCACATACAGAAACACATTGTTAAAAAGACTCATATATATATTAAGACCACATGAGATTTGTCTCAAGAATGCAAATTTGGTTAAATTTGAAAATCAAGCAATTAAAACTTGTACTACTTGACTTCAAAATTTTATATAAAGCTATAGTAATTAAGGAAACCTTGTATTGGTGTCAGATTAGGCATATAAATCAAGGAGACAGAAAAGCGAATCAAGAAATAGACCCATGCTTACATGGTTGATTGTTGTTTTTTTTAGCAAAGATACCACGGTAATTCACTAAGAAAAGGATGTTGTTTTTAATGCAATCCTCACTAAAGAAGACTTTCCTGAGGATACATACGAAGAATAGTATTTTCAATAAAGAGTTGTAACAGTCAAATATCTGTATGAACATATTCTGATCCTTATCTCACACTACCTACAGAAATAATTTGAAATTTTTTACATAAAATCAGTGGAAAAAATCAAAAAAGAAAACTATCACACAGGATTCAATGACATAATTTTCTGGTATGTATTATTAAAAGCATATGAGCTTAATATCAAATATCAAACAGGAAAAAAATTTCAGCACGTATTAAATAAACATCGTGATTCAGAATCTCAACAAAAAGAGAACTCTTGTAAATGCAAAGAAAAAAAACTGACATGCCTCAAAAAAGGATAAAGAACATTACAAAGTAGAAATCTAATAAATGAAAGAAATATGACTTTAAAAATTTGGAGTGCCAAAACTATGACAGTGCCTTGACATATGTAGTCATGTGCATTGCTGGTGAAAGTAAAAATGGGAATAATTTTTCTAGAAAAAATTGAAAGTATGTATTCAAAATCCAAAATTTAGTGTTTATATGCTTTGATTCTCAATTTTGCTTTTCAGAATCTCACCTTTTGGAATCCAGCCAAAGGAAATAATCAGAGCTATACACATTGCTTTATGCACAGGTATGTTAATTTTAAAATTATGTATAACCTTATGAGGAAATAATCTATTTGCCATTATAATTATAACTGCTTGCTTCTATGTCCTTTGTAATTACAGGTTTGAGTTATATACCTGTGTCAGTACTTAATTATCACCTGAACATCCACACTAGAACTTAATTCATATGAAGACAGGGACTTAGTCCATTTTGCTACTGTTGTTTTCTTTGGTCCCTGATGAGTGTCTGGCTTATAATAAGATATTTCTTTAATATTTGGTAATTTAGTGATCAAATAAGTAGTGATTCATCCATATTCCATATGGAATAGCAATTCAAGTAAGGGTTAAAAAATCTGTTTTCATATTGAACATGCTCTTACGTTAAGTGAAACATACAGAACATTAAATTGTACAAACAATATGAATCTACTATGCATTTTTTTATTTTTGATACTGATGTATCTTGGGGAAAGGGTTAAGGTCATTTTAAAAAATTGGTCTTAAAATTTAAACCTTCAAAAAGGGTAGAGGTTTGATATGTGGCATATTTATCTCAGATTATTGAGATGGATAATGAGAATTAAGGTTTTCCTTTTCTTTCCCTTTTCCTTCCTCCCTAGAGTAGGTTAATCACCTTTCTGCACTTGTGGGGAAAGTCTCTACGGGCCATTGAAAATCTGTTACATTGTTAATACAGTGCGGGATAAAACCATTTGTAGCATGACCATATGCATTTTTATCCATATGAGTCAAATTAGAGGATAAAAAAGTGGGCACTATTAAAAATTACTCTAGAACTACAAACGAAAACTGGGGCTGTCTTGGGAAAGCTAGGACATGCAGTCACCAAGGTTATTGACCATACCCATGAAAAGTGCCCTGCACCTACTCATTTCTAATAAATAAATAAACAAAAAATATGGCATGGTTATGGGTTATTTGGATCCTCAGGACTTCAATCATCTTGCCAGAAAAAAAAATCACAAAAGAAATAATTTCCCCATAGTCAGTTGCATTTTGAATATATTCTTTAAGTTTATCCATAATAGCAAACAATTAAAAGGGAAATCACAATTAATAATAAATGGAGCCAATTTTTGAATAGAGTAGAAAATTAGTAAATTGTCTACTTCATCTTTTAATGTGGGAATCATGTGAATGTTACAAGGATTACAGAAAAGAGCAGGTGTTTAAGAGCAGCAGAATGACTAGGACTATTTCAGTTCCCTTTCTGCCAACTAATCTGAGTTGAATAGTCCATTATAGTTAAAACAAAAATATATTATATTAACTAAAACTTCACCTCATGGCAAAGCTGTCCACATCCTGTGGATTATTAGAGTGGGAGTTTGAAGGTTTCTTTCATTTAAACACCCAAGCCCTAAACAAAATGTCTGGAACGGTTCTTCATGCAACTCACCTAAGGTCTGTATTCCATTAATCTAGAGCCTCTCCTTGAGCACAGAGGATACCTTGTTTTTTTACGGTCCTCTAGCTGTTTGCAGGCTGGAAAAGCAAGAGGGAAAACCCTATTATGTGGTCAGCAGCTGCTGATCAACCACACACTTGAATCTGAAATGTTTGTGTTCTGGGAGAGAATGTAGTAATACCATAGCCTCTGTGATCTTCATTTGGTTCACAGTATCATTCCTATTAATGAATAGGACTGAAAGAAAAAAACTAAATGAAAATTCTCACTCAATTAAATCCATAAATTAAAAGTTTAATGTTGATAACACTCAATGCTATTCACTCATTCGGTCAAAAATTGTTTATTGGACCCTAAAATCCTGCAGGCACTGTTCTAGGTTCTGGGCGTATAAAAGTCAACCACAGAAAGCCTCACTGTCCTCATGAATGTTTTGTTAGAATATGTGTGAGGGCGTGCATACAATAAGCAAATACACAGGTCTCAATTATAATATCAGGTAGAGATAAGTGTATTGACATAAAATAAATGAGACAAGGGGTCAGAAAGGGACCCAGGAAGAAAGGGTGTTATTGAAGGTGGTCAACAAAGGTGTTTCTGGGGAGGTGAAATTTAACTAGAGCAATGGTACATATAAGGGAAAAGGCATGCCTGTATCTGGGCAGAATAAAGCACCTGTTAAATAGTTCTAGTGTTCCATGGACCCACAGAGGGGAACAACAGACACTGGAACCTGTCAGAGCATCAGAGCATGGGGGGTGGGAGGAAGGAGAGGATCAGGAAAAATAACTAGTGGGGACTAGGCTAATACCTGGGTGACAATCTGTACAACAAATCCCTGTGATGTAAGTTTACCTATATAACAAACCTGCACATGTACCCCTGAACTTAAAATAAAAGTTAAAAATAAAAAAAAAAAATTTAAAAATTCTAATGTTCTATACCACTGTAGGGTGACCATAGTTAACAATAATATTTTATATCGTTTCCAGTGGCTACAGAGAGAATACTGAATGCCCCCAACACAAAGAATTGAAAAACGTTTGACATGATGAATATGTTAATTACCCTGATCTGATCACTATATATTACATATATGTTAATATCACTATCTACACCCCACTAACGTACAATTATGATTTTTCAATTCAAAAAAATATAATAAAATGAAGAGCTGACTCAATTGCTGGTAACTCTCTTTACAGTTCAGGTTTTGAAACTGACAGGTCACCAGCAGGAGATCCATCTTTTCTTTCCAGATTCTCTGCTTGGTCCTCTGCCTCTGGAAGCAGGTTAGTTTACCTTCTAGAACTTCAGTACTCTCATTCATAAATTGGCTAGGTATACACTATCAGTTTTGGCTGAGTTCTCAGGGCACTTCTGAGTTCAACATCACCCTTCTTTCCCACACCAACATATTCAAGTAACAGACATACTTTTATTTCCTATGTGTGTATCTGTAGATAACTCATTTGTATCTAAAGAAATGTATTTAAGAGGAAAAATTGTATTATTGTTATGCAAACTTTCTCATGGCATGGAAGATAACTGTACAAATAAATACATGGAAAGAAAATAACTTTATTAAACTCTTACTAGATACATTTGCAGCTGAAGACTTTAAGCTTGAGATTTATTTCCATTTCAAAAAAGGAGATTATATAGTCATTAGACATTTAATCCCAAACTGGGTCTTATCTCATTAGAATGAATAATAAAAATTTTGCCAATACCTCTTGGGGATGCACAATTATTTACTGAGCATCTACAACATACCAGGCTCTGTACTAGGCTCTGGGGTACCTTGTAAAAAGAAATGTCTTTGCTTCTAATGGCCTACATTCTGAAGAGAAAAATAGATTGAAAATAAACAAAACATGGGAAAGAGAAGAAATCACACACAAAAAAAGATACATACTTGGCAAATAATAATAGAAGAGCAATACGGCAGACAGGGAGTAGGGGGCTGCTTCAAATTGGATGGTCAGAGAAACAGCCAGCTAAGAGGGAAGGAACTTCAAACAGAGGGACAACTCTGCGCACATCACAGTCTTAGTAATTTCAAAGAGAATACCTTTCTCCCTTTAAAATGCATTCTTATTTAACGTCACTTAAAACTATCTCTTCTAACCACCAGAGATACAGAAATTTGTATTTCAAACTTGGAAAACGCTAGACTATAGGGATCAATGTTCCTCATAGGCTAGAACTTTGAGGAATGACTGTTTCCAAGCTCCTGATGACAATGTAGTGAAATCCCCTAGGCTAGGCTGGGAGAACCCCTTGGGTCACAGTTCTTACACAACAAAGATGCAATATCTATCTTTTAGATATTATTATCTTTTAGATATAGTTTAAAGCCTATCCTGGGGCTACTAGATAAAAGACTTCAAAGGATAAGCCAAAAGGTACCTTAATTTCACTTTTGGATCTGAGGCTCTCTTCTGAGTCATTTGCAGATCCAGTTTACAGTAGGAAAAGTATAAGTAACAGCAAAAACAGCAACAATAAACTCATTCATTTGTGCAGCTATTTATAGATTTACTTTTATTTTCCTATTCTAGGTCAATAATTTCTAGCATTCCAATCAGAGATTACATATGTCCACTATATGGATAAAGAAAATGAGACACACAAAAAAGACGACCTTTCCAATGCTAGCAAGTCACACAGATTATCTGATGCCACTTTTATGATTTGCTTAGTGCATTGGGCCCCAATTTGATCTGAGGGTGTCCTGGGTGACTATCAAGGTAGGATATCTAATCATGTGAAATCTAAATCTGATGCATTATCAGGGTCTTATCAAAACATTGGGAGGTGGAGGCAAGGAAGGTGCCTAGGTGAATTCTCACTTATAGATTTCTAGTAGTTTAGAATGCTGTAATGCCTAAGACATGAATTTCCCTTTATTCATCCAACCCTGTTGTCTTGCCCCTAACATTTACTCAGTACCTATTTTTGGCTGGGAAACTAAAGTTAAAAAAGGGAAGAGATTGGTGTCTTTGGGAAAAGCCTATTTGTAATTCTAGAGACCCTGGACCAGTTTTTAGGTAAGCAATATCAAATGGACGACCTCTTTACTAATTCATAAGAGTAAGTCATTTGAAAATTATATTTCTAAACACTACTATTTCTTTAATATGTTCTTAATGTTGGCAGAAAGGGAGAAGGAGGGAGAAAATTATCATAGCGTAAAATAATTTCAATTTCCTGAGTTCTTACTGATTTAAAAATAGTGATTAAACTAAGTTCATTCTAATTGTTACATAAAAAGGAATATTCTAATGAAATTATATGCCTTCAAACGTCAATATTTTCAGAGAAGAGATGTGTCTGAAAAAAAAAGAAGCACCATTGCTTGAACAAATGAGCAAAAATATATCAAACATGAAATTCCTTATATTGGAAGAGTACAAGTTTGTGCAGCTCTTGACACACTCATCTCAATTTCAAATATTATTTCATAATATCTTCTATTCAATTATATATAACTCATAATTATGTAAACTTGTCTTCTGAAAAAGAAACATTAAAAGCTATTTTACCTGTTGCTTTGCCAATATTATGCTGCATATTTTAGTCAAATATAAGTAAATTCAGTAAATTCACTAGACAGATAATTAGTCTTTATTTTTAATATTAGGAGTAGGTAAATTGTCAATCAGTTCTCTGCCTAAACTATAGTGTGTGAAGACATCTATGTTCTACTGTTGGCTCAGGAGAGAGGAAAATCAAAGAGTAGATTGACTTCTGAAGAAACAAGTCAAATAAAACAGAAGGCATGAGGTGGTAAATTCTTCCCTTCCATTATTCTGAAGCCTGGAATTGAGAAAATAATACAAACAGTAACAACATAATTGCTACCTTCTAGTGTTTTTCCTGTCTAGGAATGGTTAGTGGCTGTAGAAATGTGAATTCATCTATTCTTCACCACTGCTGGCAATGCAGGAATTATTGCTTCCATTGTACACTTGTGGAAAATGAAGTTCGGTGAGGTCATGACTCCCCCTTGCTGCCCCATATTTTTAATCCCATGAAGAGGGTGAAATATCAAACTTCTCTGTGAAACATAATAAAAATAGCTGCAAAATGCCTAACTGGTTTCCTTTATATTTGATTTCCAAAATTCATAGTGTAGAAGAATGTAAACCCCAGCAGAAAAATTCACAATTCTGATCCTTGTGCCATTTTGGACTTGGAAGAGTCTAAGCATTCAGAGATATGATTAAATCCTCTCGTCAAACTATGTGGTGAATGGTTGCTCAAAGTAATAACCTGAACACCTGGAGGCTGGAGGTTTCCATCTCCTTCCAAGTTCTCACTGCCAAAGGCTTAGCCAAGTTATTGATTGTGAGGGATAGTCCTTGCTGTTGGCTTCTTTATCCTAAGTTTAAAGGGTACATCTTCTGACCCAAAGAGGGAGAAATTGGATTTTCTCCCATCCAGCTTTGACATCATTTCCTGTGTAGCTTTGGAGAGACGCTTAACCTCTCTGGTCCACAATTTTCTTCAGTGTAATGAAGGGATTGTAGCATATACTTTGTCTTCTCATAGAAACAGGATGTGTTACACATGTTTAGTACGTGACCTCCATACAGTATGAGCTCAAGAAAGGCTCACTAATTAAAGAGAAGAATGATTGAATTAATTAATATCCCCTTCCTATTTTTCAAAGCATTTGACATACAAGGATAAGGTTTATGCTTACTAATTACCCTTATTAATAAAACTAAACTCAGCCTTACTCTTCACACCAGAGGGATTTTACCATTAAAATACCCTTTTAAATTTGAGAGAGAACAGTGAAAACCCAATTAGAAAAATGCTGCCACTCCTGAGGCTTCAACTCCCATTTGATGACTCTTACACTCCATGTCCAGGCCCTACTTCTGCAATGAGCGAACTGAAAATCCATACTTCTGATGACTTACTTGAAAGTCCATCCAGTTGTCACACAAACACCTCCCATTTACAATCCCAACCCAAACCCAATTCAATTTATTTTCCCCAAACCCACTTCTTTTCAATTTACCAATCCTAGGTACTAAGATCACAGTTGACACAATTTTTCAGATAAGGATGCTTAAAATCACACTGGCAACCTCTAATCAGTCATCAAATCCTGATAAATCTGCCTCTTCAGTATATTTGCTTTCATTCAATAGATATTTATTGTGTACCCGTTATGTTTCAGGCACAGTGTAAAGAACTGGGTATACAATGGTAAACAAGAAAGCAAAATTCCCTGCCCTCATGGAGCTTACATTCTAGTGGGGCAGTCAGTCCCACCCACCCACACACATACATAAAGCCAAAAAGCAAAATAAGTTTAAAGAGTTGTCACTGATACAAAAAAAAAGAAAAAAAAAAAAAGGGTGACCTGCTTTCCATGGAGAAGGAAATGTGTTTTGTTTGTATGAGGAACCAAAAGATGGCCAGTGTGGCTGGAGCATCGTGCACTGAAAGGAGGATGGAGTGGAATGACACTGGAGAGGTTCGCAGGGCCCTGTTCATGTAAAGCAATAAAGTAAAGGCATCAGAATTCATTTTAAGTCTTTGGGAAGCCAGTGAAAAGGTTTCAGTTACGAAGTCATGTGATCTGGGTTGTGTGTTAAAAGTATCCCTCTGGCTTCTTTGTGGAGAAGAGGTTGGGAGGCAGAGGATCAGCCAAGAGGTGGTGTCAGTCTTCCGGGTCAGAGATGACCATGGCCCAGACCAGGCTGATGGCAGTGCAGGAGCAGAGAAGTCTTTCCTCTTCTCCATCTCCAAATTACTGAATTATTTCAGGCCCTCATTCTATCTCATTTGACCTTTGCAAAAGCCCTCCTGGGGCACACCTCTGGGTTTATATGCTCCTGATCTGTCCTCCACACTGCCTACCAAATAAATTTTGCCCCTCTTCTGCTCAGAGACTCCAACTGCCCAGCTCCCATTCACCCCCATTGTCTTATAAAGTTTCTCAGAAAGAGGTGAAGGATATGTCACAATGACCCAGGAGCAGTTTCAAATACTCCTGACCTGGTTCCACCTGACATACAGAGCCATGATCTCTATATTTTTAACCAATTCTCCAAGAGGTGTAAATAAACTACTCTTTTATCTTCCCTGTCACCCCCAGAAACCCAGGCCTAAAGAAATAACTTAGCTAAACCCCAGATCTGTCCAGAATTGCCACAGCTGGCCTAATCTCCGTTCACACTCTGTATCTCACCATCTCCTCCCTGTTATATATTTTATGTTCTTCCTCCAACTTGGAAGGAGAGAAAATATCTTCTTGCATTTTCTAGGAGGGCAAATAGGTAAATAGGTGATTATAAGACAACAAGGTGGATACTTTGGTACAGGGTTGAATTATCAGAAGATGTCAGAAAAGGTAGTAAGATTCATTCTGAATCCTCAAGTAAGTGGAACAGGGTTTATAAAATAAGATTTTGATGAATTAATGAATGAATCAATGAATGAATGATGAATAGAAACAATACCCATTACTTGAGGAAAAGAACAGAAGCATGTTCCTTCTTTTAGCAGCATAGATGGTATAATACAGTGATTACTTTAGAAATAAGGAAGGACCATTTAAATTAAGACTTCTTTTAAGGCAATGTGCTCCAAATGAAAAAGGACTCCACTAGTTGGGAAAGACATTTTATTTCCAAGTTTCTAAGAGTGTTCTACAAACAATAGAGGCTTCAAGAAAAAATAAAAGGTAAAAAGAAAAAAAAAAGAGAAACAAGTATTCTTAACTACTGAAAAGTAAACAGCCTTTTTAAAAAAGACTTCAACATAAAAATGTGAAAATGTAGTTGTCATCTCTAATCCAAATACATTCCTAGAGAAAAGGATCATCCATGGTGACAGGGTTACTTACAGCTGTATACTTATTTAAATGCTATTCATATTCCTTTTGAGTTATTTCTTCATTGCAAATTCAATTGGATATCTGTGCAAATCTAGCAAAATATTCTTTGGATTACAAAAACTATATAAAAAAATGAACACAACCTGCAATTATGGAAGTATTGAGAATGCGTAATCCTTCACTGAGATGAAAGATTCTAAAGTGACATTGTCCACAGAATGTATTCCATTGAAGTGTTCAGCCCAATTTGATTTCAATGCAAAGTAAAATGGAAGTGAGCACTTCATAAAAAACATTTCTTTGTATGCATGTTGACTAAATCATAAAAATAGTACATAACATGATATCAAGAAATGCTTGAAACAAACTTTCACAATAAAGTCAGAAAAAAAACTGTAAAAATTATCTGCAATCCAAGAAAAAGCACGTGCCCTGTGTGTAGGGGGAAAGAGGGAAAGCACTTGCAGTTGTGACTTTATGTGGTCTTTCCCCAAGTATTGCTACGTTTTGAACTTTGGCCCAACTGAACAGGTGAAATGCCCTTCACATAAGTTTCAATCCCCAGGAAACTAGCTGGGATGCAGGGGACTGTAGACACACTCCCGGACCAAATGGCATCGACCCTCAGAATCCAAAATGGTCCCTGCCCTCATTCTGAGCTTATGGCCCCAAGCACATTCTAAACAAAGGTTTTTGAAATGAATCGCCCATTCTCATTAAAACGTAAAATGCCACATCATTTTACAATTAGTTAAAATTACAGGAGGAAAAATAAGCAGTTTCAACTGTCAGAGTCTTACAATAGCCTGGTAAGTTCAACATAAGAAAAAAACAGAATAACATTAGAGCCTGGGCAAATTTATATTTTTGACTCTAGTCCCCCAGTCCCCCAGTGCTCAGTGTGGGGCATAGAATGTATACCTGGAACATTAGAGTTCTGATAGCTCCATTCCCTCATGGATTCATCTCTCATAACCATCAAATTACTGATATACAAGATAAATGCATATTATATAACACATATTGCAAAGTCATAGACTGACCTAGTTCTTTCACATCCTTCTTTTCTAGAAGATGTGTGTGAAGAGAAGCCAGGAGGTTAACACCAAGAATGTACAAAAAAGCTTTACATGATGTTACAGAATCTTGTCTGAAAAAACATTTGTAAAACATATTTGATTTAAATAAACAATAAAAGCAGCAGACAGACTACAACAGATCATAAATAGGGTTATTAAAAGATCACAATTAAATTAGAAATATAAATGGATCATTAGAAATACTTAACGTTTGTTTCAATGTTAAGAATCAAACCCAGAATTAAAAAAGAATCTTTTTTTATTTCAAAGGTTGCTTCTTATATTGAAGCTCATATTAAAGCAACAGTACAATGTTCATAAAATATAAGTGTGATGCCGTAACATTTTCTTACATGTCAGAATACTGATATTTGTATGTATACTAAAATAAGAACTTTAAAATTGTACAAATAGATACATTAAAAATGACATAGAAATAGGGCGTCTCTCACTGAAACAAGACAGTTATATCTGGCACGTATTAGTTTAAGATGAAAGTAGAAGCAAAAAGATTTACAAGATCAGCAGTAACAAGATTGATGCTCAAGAGACATAATTGTACATTGTATTGTACATACATTGTATGGGTTTAAGCTGGCTGAATATTATATATTTCAAGTTTAAAAATGCACTACATATAGAGTGTCCAGAGTTTAAGGCGAAATTACAGCTCAGAACTGTTGTCCTTTCTAATTTTGTGGAAGCTTCTTTGACAACTTAAAAAAGAAGAAAGACTTGGATGTTCATAACACATAAACAATTTCCCTTCATTGTCAGTTCAGCGTTAGACTTCTCCTTCACTTAAATATTTTGTATGCCAAGTGTTTTTTTTTCTAGCGAAGTTGATAAACAACTTCAATATTTGCCTTTTTGTGAGAAAAGGTATTTCACAGTATTTACCACTTTGATGTCCTTGCAGTTTTATTAAATGTATCCTCTCTGTAAAACTTTGCCTGTTTTAAATGAGCCTTTCCTTGATTTAAAAAAATACCTGTTTACACATCTTCTAGATTCTTGAGAACGCCAGACACAGTTCTTAAGGCCAAATTTGTATCGTTATTGTTAAGAATTGTCATCAAAAGTGTCTTTGGAACCATACAAGTCTGCTAGTTTCTTAAAACGAGGTCCCCAGTTCTGTAGATAATCATAGTCCAAGTCTGAATCTGTGGTGGCCGACTCTAGGGAGCTCAGGGACCCGGCCACTGAGCCCCTGCCTTCATAACCGTAGATTTGAATGGAGTCATAAGGAGGAGCCGTGGGGTCATTGTCTGCCTCCTGTATTCTCGTGTTGATGAAGTCATCGACATCCACGCTGTTGGGCGCTGGCCGGAGCCCAGGTCTAGGCATGTACTGATACTCAGGTTTGATGTCTTTGCGGGGGATAAATCCATTGATACCATCTGGATTCTGGAGGGTGGCAATATCAAAGGCTTCTGTGTCTTCTTCCCCACCTCCTTCATCATCATAAGTAATGATGTTCTCACGGACATCTTCTTCCTCAAAGACAATGAGTGGTTCTTTCTTTTGCCTTCTCAGGGTCACAAACAATACTACAATGACTGGAGGGAAAGAAAAAGAAAGTAAGCGTTCGTTAAGTCCAGTATTCCTGTGTTCTTCTACCAGAGGAACTCTGATTACCATAAACCATAAGGTACAAATGCTCAGAACTGGAAACAGTATAGGAAATGAGAGCTTTGCCAGCAATTCCTAAGGATGTGTAAAATTGACCCCCACCAGGCTCTTCCTCTACAAATGCTGCCGTAAAAACATGACACCCAACAACTTGGCAGGTTGGGACAATTTTGAACTTTTAACAAATGAATCCAGATACCATTTAGAAGTCATCTTCCTAAGAACTAGGACGATTCTAAATATGTTCGTCTGCAGTCTCTTAGAAGTGGCTAATGCCAATTTCTCTTTGCAAAGGAAGGTAGCTGTTTTTCCAAGGTTTAAAAATGAGGACATGCAGAGCCCTCAGGGCCTACCATCTTATAGGGGGTGATGGCTAGCTTCTGCCAATGTCTGAGAAAGAGCATTGGTCCTATACTAACTTAATGGGAAATCTTATCATAAGTGTGGTTGGACTCTCTGTAGCCACCATATAGAGGAAAGGAAGCTTATAAAGACCCCCAGAAGACAAAATCTTGTGTTTATTTTAACATAGGAAAATAGCATCAGCTGGAACCCCCAGATAAAGCAATCTCATGTCTTCCCTGGCAGAGGGGGTTCCATTAAGCTTGGGCAACCTAGGAGGGGTGATCAGAGTCATTTATAAGGAAAGTTCAGGTACAGTTTAATTCTTCATTGATTACCTCTGTTCCCCAAGAGGCTTCTACAATGTTCCATTAGAAGGCTCTCCCATACACTCAGCAAAGCTGAAGAAAATGTTTGTGGCTGAATTTGGCACTCCAGCTGAGCACCCCTCTGGCTCCACCATTGCTGTGAGAAGCAGGGATGAGAGACTGTACTTGCCCTGGACTTCGTGTGGCTCCCAAAGCTCTGTGCTTTGTTCTTTGGGCACTCTCACTCGCACAGACCACTCCTTTTCACTTTCTCTGCTTAGCAGACTCTTTTTTTCTTTCATCATGGATACATTTCCTGGCCTGCCATCCTGACACCAGACAGGACTACTGGCACCTTTTTCATGCACCAGCCTGGCCCTGTTCTTATCCTCATTATAAGATTTATCGCATGGTTTACACATCTGTTTCCACTTCTATTAACTTTTTAGGGCTTTTGTATTTTACTTCCTCTGTTTGAAATATTCATCTATCCAAGCCTCTGTCCTCAGCTGGACAACTCTCAGCAGCCAACCTGTATGTCACATCCTCCAGGAAGATTTCTTTGACCTTCCCAGGCAATGTTAGGTGCCTTTTTTTTTCTTTTTTTTTTTGAGACAGTTTTGCTCGTTGCCCAGGCTGGAGTGCAATGGCGCCATCTTGGCTCACCACAACCTTTGCCTCCCGGGTTCAAGCGATTCTCCTGCCTCAGCCTTCCAAGTAGCTGGGATGACAGGCATGCGCCAACACACCTGAATAATTTTGTATTTTTAGTAGAGACGGGGTTTCTCCATGTTGGTCAGGCTGGTCTTGAACTCCCAACTTCAGGTGATCGGCCCGCCTCTGCCTCCCAAAGTGCTGGGATTACAGGCATGAGATACCGCTCCTGGCCCATGTCAAGTGCTTTCTACTCTGTCCCCCAACCATCTTGTCTTCATGTCCCTATTATAGCACCCACCATGTGCCTCTTCATGCATACTTTCCTTGACATTCTGTGAACCTGTCGAGCACAGAGGTCTCATAGACTTCTTCTCTTTATCTCTCAGGACCTAACATAGGGCTTGTTGCCCAGAGAATACCCAATAACTATTTGCTGAATTGAATTCACTGGCTTTTTCCTATGGAGTAAAGCTCCATGAATTCATTCAAGGTAGGAACAAGCATCATGGGAAAAGTGTAGGTTTGGTGTCAGACATGCATAGGTTTGCATACTGATTTGGTCAGTCACTAGTTCTGAGACTTTGGGACAAAATAATCTTCCTGAGGCCCAGCAATGGCATATGTTCTGAGTACCAGCACATGGCTTTTCTACAGAATAAACCACAGGTGAGACAGAAGTGCAGAAGAGGAGCACCTAAGCAGGGGCAGGTGCAGGAAAAGCTTCCAAGGGGTACCCATGAGCTGAGGTGTTAGAACAGATGTTATATATGATAATTAGTGGAGGGGTTGGAGCCCTGCTTCTTCCTTCTTCCAGTTCCCGAGTCCTTCCTATGCTGTCTTTTGCTCCGTCTTATGCACCTAAGGTCCCTAAGCCTTATTCTTTCTCTTCTGAGACAAAACCATTGCTAATACACCATGTTTCTGCCCAAATTCCTCTTATGTCCCTGAAGTCCCTGATGTTCTCTGATGTCCCTGAAGCCCCCTAGTGGCTCCTGCTATACAGCCCTGTGATGGCCTGGCAAAACGCTCATCATGACCTTCCCTGTTCTCTGCTGGAATTCAATTGTCTGCTCCCCCCAATATTCCATCAAATGCACGAGGCAGACATCCCCCACCTAGCCCCCGACAACCCTCACTCCTCCCCCGTACTCCACTTCTTGTCTTAAACTGTGTCGACAGTCATAACAGGGTCCTGGTTACCAGCCTGTATTTGAGAAGCATGTGTTTCAAGGAGGGGCATCCGGTTGCCTGGCCCTTCCTGCAGGGGACCAGGAAGCGCCCTTACCCAGGAGAATGACGATGCAGGCGAGGATGGCGATTAGCGCGCCTGTGCTCAGGCCGGCGTTCAGAATGTAGGCCTCTGCGTTGCAGGAGAGCAGTGCCCCGTTCACGTCGCACCCGCAGACTTTGATGGTGAGGGTGTTGGTGCTACTCATGGGCGGGATGCCGCCATCGCTGATCACTATGGGCAGAAGGTACAAGTCCTGCTTCTGCCGACTGAATCCTCCACGCCGGGCGTACACGCCTGCTGTGTTATCTGCAGAAAGAGGGGAGACAGGCCGTGCGCCCGGTCAAGACCATTGGAATCACAGCAGCTCTCTGCTCACCAGATTTGGGGGCACTCTCTTATCATAAAGGTTAACCGCTAGAATTGTTCTTACTTGTTCTTTCATCTGAGTATCTGCAGAAGCCACAACCATTTGGCATGATACGATCACGAAACAAGCTATCTGCATTTTGGAATAAATCTCAGAAACAGGCTCTTTTGGATTTGGTAGGGAATTTCCACTGAAGAACGGGCAAGAGCCAAGCAGAAAATGGTGTGGCCGGCTTGCCAGTGAGAGGATTTCCCCCAGCGCCCTCAGCCACCCGGTTAAACGTGTCATTCCTCCTGCTTAGAATGATTTGAAGTTTGTTGCTCACGTGACTCAGCGCACTTCTGCCTGCATGGTGGACGATCAGGTATTATTTCCCTAACCTAGACTTCACTTTCCCTTCCAGGCTCACACCCTACGTTTTCTCACAGAAAATGGTGCGGCAGGCTTGCCACTGAAGGAAATTCCCTTTAAAGGCAAGCCTGCCACACCATTTTCTGCTGGGCTATTGCTCCTTCTTGAAATGCCACAAGAAAGCATGAGCTTCAGCAATCTACTCTATGTTAGCACACGAAATAGTAACAATTAAATATTCAAGTGTGTGTGAGAAAAAAAGTTTCTTACGTGCAAACTTCGTACTTTATGACAAGCGTTTAGCCAATTTTTGTTTGTATATATTTTTAAAAAATAAATTCCAAGTCCACCTTCAAACCTTACGCAAACTATGAATCCACTCATTAGTTATGAAAATATACATGCTTTAAAGAGAGGAACTATTTTATAACCCTTGCAGGAGATTTATGGTTTCTTTAAAACCCCAACACCATCAGCCACCCAACTAAACATGTTACTCCTCCTGCTTAGAATGATTTGAAGTTTGTTGCTCACGTAACAAAACACAGCGCACCTCTGCCGGCATGGTGGAGATCAGATATTATTTCCCTAACCTAGACTTCACCTTGCTTCCCAGGCTCACCTCCTACTTTTTCCACATGGACCAGTTCAGCCTGACATCAAGAATTCACTTCTGTCCCCCAAGAATGCCACACTCTTCTGTGTGCCTGGTCTTTTTATCCACTGCTGTCTTGCTCAAAATAACTGTTCCTTTTATCATAACAGTTGTACTTCTCAGGCCTCAAAATATAATTCAAAAGTCATCTCTTCACGGAGACCATCCAAGACCTCTCCCATCATGTCTTGTGTAACCCACCACACTGTATATTCGTATAGAAATACATAACCTACTCTTCTGTCATGATTTGTTGACATAACCACTTTGACCTCTGTGAGACTGTGAACTTCTTGAGAATAGGGGATTTTTGTCTGATTCATCTCAGTCTCTCCAGGGCCAGAAACACAGCAGACATTCAATAAATATTTGTTGAACAAATGGCATAACTGTGTTCTGGGAAGGATTTAACCAAAATTCCAGATGTTGGCTTTTCTGTATTTCCCAATCTTTTGTAGCCTCTGCCCCCAAAATACTTCCTCATTGTGTTTTCTCTACCAGCTGCAAATAATTTTCTAAGATGTATTTTCTAGTGGGAAAGCATTGGTATTATAAAACAGTAGAAATTTTTAATATGTTCCATCAAATTACACATACATGCATACATACACACATACACACACAATGAACTTCTGGTATGGCCTGCCTCTATTTGTGGGTTCAGAATCAGAGTTTATAACAATATGAATATTATGACTAGCATCATGGCCCAATAGCTGGTAGGCTTTAAATAGGTTGACAGGATTTTGAATTAGCTCCTGTAGTAGGGAAAAAAAATCTCAGACCTTCAAAATTATTTAATATATTTTAGGTTAAAGAAAATGTATTATCTTCTCTTGGTATCTGCAGGGAATTGGTTATAGGACCCTCCCCTGAATACCAAAATCCAGGGATGCTCAAAGTCCTTATATACAATGGCACAGTATTTGCATATAACCTACACACATTCTCCCATATGTGTTAAATGATCTCTAGATTACTTATAATACCTAATACCATGTAACAGCCATGTAAATAGTTGATACTGTAGTTTCAAATTTTGTATTATTTTTCATTGTTGTATTACAATTTTTTATTGTTTTCTGTTTTTCTCCCCAAATATATTTGATGTTTGGTTGGCTGAATTCACAAACATGGAATCCATGAATATGGAAGGCCTACTATAATTTATTTTCTGTTATATATATACGTATATATATACATGGCAGATTCAGTCTTATTTAGGGATGAGCAGAAATTCTGAGTATTGCAGATGGTGAGGTTTTGTACTCTCTGGCTCTAGTAGACCTGATATGACCAATTCTCTGTCCTTCACTGCCAACATTTCATCCAAAACAACACAGAACAGCCAGCCCTCAATTCTGTATTTTCTGAATTTTGTATGATTGGCATACATTTCTCTTATCACTGGGGAAAATTATACAAAAATTGTACCTACTATGAAATAGGATGAAAAAAAAAGTAAGCTAGTCAAGTAAAATAGTAAGTGAAAATGCAGTCACCTGACTATTCTTTCCTGCTCTAGGCTTTACGTACCATTGCTCCATACTTAGCAATTACAATAAAAATTACATATCTATAATAAATTAATTCAAAATATATTTTCTCTTCTTGTATATGTTTTCATAGTTAACTTAGACTCTCACAAATTGAAAGTTACAATACCTACTCCATTTTAATGATCTGAAATGTCCATGTCATCATGGATAAAAATGAATGTTAAAAATTTAATCAAATTTCTAGGCCAAAGAAAACTCTTTGATATGGGTGACATGCCCAGCAGATGACTTGCTTGGTTTGCACATTTGGTCCTACTCTGTTACCCATAGTGTTATGGCTGGAGAATATGGGAACAGAATATTTTTATTTTTATAAACTTGTGGAAGTCATAATTTAAAATCTATTCTTCAATGTGCCATCCAGGCAGACCTGCACTTCCAGATCACAGCAGGTTGGGTTACGGAGGAAGGTAATTGAAACTCAAACACCAATGGAAAACATGGATCTGGGCATGACATTGGCACATGAATTCAAGATGTTTCATATTCTGAACAACTGAGTCCTCTCCGACACACAGAAACCACTACGTAAAAGCTCATCAAAGTACCCAGCTGACCAAACCATTTACAATCTCTGAGTGATAGATCAGTAGGATCGCAAGAACTTTTCAAACCTCTGCTATTAAAACATGCTTTACATATGGATTTTAAGATCAGTTCAAGAAGTTGGAAAGAAATGGACTAAGGCTTTGTTTCTGGGCGAATACTAATTATCTGCTTTCAGTTGGGTAACTTTTCCCATCTAGAGCCCCATTTGTTCATCTTTAAAATTACGAGACTGATTGATAGCAAGCATGCCTCATGGGGTTGTTAAGCAACTAAATAACATGATAGAAATCAGTGTTTATCCTCTGTGCTGTGCTTCCAGAAGGCTCAGGGGATCCTTCTACCAGAAAACTGAGCACACATTACTGAGATCTTCCAGGGTTGGTGAGCTGGTAAAGGTGAACACAGTGGGTAGGAGATGTGTCTAGCAGCCTGGTTTGGCATTTAGATGGTCTGTGTTGCTTGAGTCAATAAAATATTCCCCCTTTAGATCCAGGTTGTTCCAGGACCAATGGGAGTGTGAGCCTTCTCTCAGAAGTGGCACTTCTGAGTGGCATTTTGGTATCACGGCCTGTCCTTCTTGTGATCCACTCTGATCACTGATCAAAAATAAGTCACTACGGCCTGGCATGGTGGCTCATGCCTGTAATCCCAGCACTTGGGAGAACCAGGCGGGCAGATGACTTGAGGCCAGGAGTTCAAGACCAGCCTGGCCAAAATAATAAAACCCTCTCTCTACTAAAAAATACAAAACAAACAAAAAAAAGACCAGGCGCAGTGGCTTACACCTGTAATCCCAGCACTTTGGGAGGCCAAGGCAGGCGGATCTTGAGGTCAGGAGATCAAGATCATCCCGGCTAACACAGTGAAACCCTGTCTCTACTAAAAATACAAAAAATTAGCCGGGCGTGGTGGTGGGTGCCTGTAGTCCCAGCTACTCGGGAGGCTGAGGCAGGAGAATGGCATGAACCCGGGAGGCAGAGCTTGCAGTGAGCCAAGATCACGCCACTGCACTCCAGCCTAGGCGACAGAGCAAGACTCTGTCTCAAAAAAACAACAACAACAACAACAACAACAAAAAGAAACAAAAAAATTAGCTGGGTGTGGTGGTGTGGTGGCACATGCCTATAATTCCAGTTATTCAGGAGGCTGAGGCAAAAGAACCTGGGAGGTGGAAGTTGCAGTAAGCCGAGATTGTGCCACTGCACTCCAACCTGGGAGACAGAATGAGACTCTGAATCAAAAAGAAAAAAAAAATCCACTATGGGTTGGTATGGTGGTTCACACCTGTAATCTCGACACTTTGGGAGGCTGAGGTGGGAGAATCGTTTAAAGCCAGAAGTTCTAGACCAGCCTGGGCAACATAGCAAGACCTTGTCTCCAAAAAAATAAAAAGTTAAACAATTATCTAGGTGAGGTGACCAGCATCTATAGTCCCATCTACTTAGGAGACTGACACCAGAGGATCGCTTGAGCCCAGGAGTTCAAGGCTACAGTGAGCTATAATTGTACCACTGCACTACACCATGGCTGACAGAATGAGACCCTATCTCTAAAAAGAAGGAAAAAAAATAGCCACTATGGTCAGGAACTTCATGAAAAACAAATCTGGGCACACAAATAGAAATACAAACAAACTAACAACAATAACAAAACCCCTTTACTAGAAACCAATTTTTCACCCTATATTTGACTACATATTAGCTTCCAACTCCCTATCCATCTTTGAGTGGATCCCCTTGCATTGGACATATACATTACTGAGGTTTATGGATAACCCAAGAAAAAAAGAGGTTCAGTGAGGACATATTCCCAGGAAAGTGTCAGATTGGCTCCAGGTCAATAAGATGAAACAGAAAAAGACAAATATTCCATCAATTTTAAAATTTCCATAGAGATTTCCTAGATCTTTTTCTTATATAAAGATTCTAAGAAGCAAAAAACTCAATTTTTGGGGTCAAACAGACCTGGGTTTGAATCTTGAATCTTGTACATATTAATTGCCTGACTTTAAACATATTATCTAGGTGTCTCGATTTTCCATATTGTCATCTGTGAAACTAATAATTTTAGGTTAAATTTGATTCCATTCATAAAGCTACTTAGCACAGTTGGCAGCCTGTTGGCGATGCTCAGTAAATATTAATTCTTTCCTGGAAGTTCTTCTCTTTGAGTGGTTGACTAATGAGGAAGAGAAACTTACTGGCAAAGAGAGGAAAGTGAATTCTTGGAAATGTCATTGTAGCTCTGAATGTAATTGCCTATGCAGAAGGACTCTTCATTCAAAGGTAAGAAAATATTTCATATTCTTCAGTCCTGGGCAATATATTTCCCAAGACAAGAAAATGTTTTTCATGCATCCTGGTTTTTGATGTTGACACCAGTGTTCTCATCCCTGGCCACAGATATGTAACCAGTTGCATGTTTTCTCCCACTTAGGCCAAAACTTGTAAATAGGACCATTAATTACCAGAATATGTCATGCACAAAGTGTAGTGTTTCTATTAATGGAAAAACAAATTCAGGCTTCTAAGTTTTAGTCCAACCTGGACTCCTAATTGCATGCTGCTTTTACTTGTACACTTTTTCATTATACTAATACAATATAAAAGCTCCTGATAATGATGATCTCCATTGTACCAGTTGGGGAATACCGATATAGGGGTTATGATGATGATGTAGCCCAATGAGGAAATATATAAGACTGGCAATCAAGGGGAACATTAAGATGGAGAGAGAAAGAAGACCTTGATAGATAGACTGTGCTGGGTGACAACCCTGCATTAGCCAAAACAATAAAAATAAAAAGGGAAAAAATTAAAAGCAGATCAAAGTGGGCAATATATGGACCAGCTCCTGCATATTGAAAACTTGAAAACAGGAAGCACCAAAGCAAAGGACCAGGACCCTCTGCCCTCATCATGGTGTCAGGAGAGAGGCTTATTCCAGGGCAACGGCATCAGTCACCCAGCAGCTTCCCTGAGGCTCTGCAGATGCTCTTCCTTACCAATCCTTTTCCTCTGTCCATCTCTTCTCTGAAGCTAAACAATCCTCACAGCTCGATCTGATCAGAGACATTCTATCATATGAAAAAGGCCACAGGGCACTTCAGTCTGAGGATTCTCTCTGCAGACTGTTGGAAAACTGAGAATGTAGGCCAAGACTTGCTCCCAGGGAGGTATTTTGTTCACTGCTGACCCAAATCTGCCTACTCTACGTTTCCTCCCAAACCTCAGAGAGGAAGTAGATCTATCTACCACATGAAAAGCTCCCACACACTTGAAGACAGGTATTCAGTCACTAGCAGAATAATCATTATTTGATTATTTTGCTCTGGCCTACACCACTTTCCTTAGAAATGTGGCAATAGCTCTGTCAAGATAATGGAAAAAATATTCCTGTGCCCACACATGCCTGTGCACGCACACACACACACACACACCCATCTATCTGTCTATCTATATATGTACACATAAATAAGCACATGCATAAAATTTATATATAGTGTGTGACTCAAGTTTCTTAGTAGAGTTATAACCTTCAATAATTTCAGAAGTATAGCTGACACACAATACAAAAGGCATCATTTGAGCATTTAGCTATTTCGATTTCTTTACACTTATTTACATTTGTGAATTTTGAAAAATTAATTTTAAGTTTTGATGTCAGTCAATGTTTACCATCTTCAATCCAAGGGACTGAAATAATGGAAATTTCATAGAACATTTTTAGAAGTTTGTGACAATACACTCCTGATGTTACTACTGATCAATGATAAACTTACTAGTCTGTGTGTACACCTCTATTTTCTTGCCTTTCTGAATACCCTGTGAGCTCTCCACCTACCTGTACACATCACTGCATAGTTTGTACATTTCACAGCCCATCGTGACTGAATGTCTGACCTCTTCACCAGACAATACACTCCTTGAGGGAAGAGGCCTTATCTTATTTAGCTTTTCAGTCGTCTTTGTGCATTTAGGCATTTAGCACTGTTGTGTGTGTTGACAGAATAAATGGCTGAATGCTGTGCTTTCCAATGCATCTCATATCAGTCCGACTTTTCCACACAGTCAGAGTTTACTGATTCATTATCTCATGATCCATTTCTAGTTTCCATCTTCTCCAATTCCTTCTAATGTTGCTTATTTTATATTGCAGATTTTGCTTTTGCTAAATATCTTCATCTTGCTATCTTATTATTCTGTTATTATTATTTAAATTGAAGCAAATTTAACTAAGCAACATTGATTGAACTGCTAATATGGGCAAACGCTGCTGTTTGTTACTTTTACATACATTATCCCAAACAATTTTTCAAACTGTGCAAAGATTATAATGACCCATGTCTTATAGGAAACAAAACTGAGAAACTAAGAGGGAAGCAATTTCTCATAAGCACATGGAAAATAACAGAGCTAGAATTTGAAGTCCTCTAGGTTTCATTGAATTTTATAAGCACATAACTGACCCCGGAACACTGACATTATTGCATTCCAATTAAACTAGTTTTTTTTTAAATATCCACAATAGGTTGGTTAATTAGTTGAATTCCATCATAGCCTATAATTAGACAAAAAAAAAAAAAAAGAAACTCAGTTTCTAGACTCAGTTTCTAGATAAAAGAACTTAGAAACCTAAGAATTTTTGTGGCAAAGAGACCCACAAAAAATCAGCGGTACTCATTCAACAGCTGTTCCCATAGCGTTTCCAGACACAGACATATACACACAAACATACACCCTTCACAAACAAACCAGTGTGAAAGAGGCAAGAAGAAACCTATTACTTTCCCAATATTTTGAAATAAAGGATATGCTACAATGATGCAAATTCTATAAATGATGAGCCTTAACATACTAATGAAAATAATTGACCAAGACTCTGATGGCTATAATATCTCCTAACTGAATTAGGGAGCTACACACCACTGTTCTTCCAATTATTGCCTTTTGTACTGAGGAATCTGCAAAACAAGAAGTACAATAAAGAGTAACATGATAGAAATACTTGCCTGTGTGCGTGTGAAATTCAAGCATGTGTGTATGAGATATCGAAATATGCAGTTTGTTAGCATTAAGAGATTTTTCATTGTCACGTTTAATCACATTTCTTAAAATCAACTCTGCTTTCACTTATGTTTGATAATAATTTTCTCCTTGTTGGTAGGGTAAATGGAGAGAAAAGAACATACTGCCCACGTATTTCTTAGTTTAAGACAAAGAAAACTACCAAGAGATTCAGGGTGATATTGACATTTAGGGTCTTTAAGCTAACTAGTTAAATCAGTGACCACATGCAACCTTGAAAGAATGATGTCTGATCTACCAAGAAGATCTCTTTATTTTGTTGTTGTTGGATTGAGGAGAGAGTGGGTTCAAAGATAAAATCTGTTCTGTGTGAGACAAACTGCAGCAATGAATTTTAGGCAGAAAAGAAACATGATTATTTACACAAGTGAAAATGGCAGGGCATTAAAAGACATCTGCCATTTTGATCTCCCAACAGAGCATCTTCCATATTGGAGCAATTAAGGGCGAAAAATACATCCTACAAAAATCTGTTTGGCTATCTTTAAATGATGAAAGTGAAAAATCAGAAGCATATTTGCATGCTAGTTTGTGCTGCTCATAAAAAATGTCCTTAGTTTAGGGGGGAAAAACAGAAAGAAAGGCATTTATTTGCCAATTGATTTAATCTGAGTGCATCTCTCTTGGCTATCCTTACTAAACCAACACTGCTTTCCACGCAAACATTTTGTTGTTTATTTATGTCTTTGCTTGCCTGCTTTCTTATTTTTATTTTTTTTTAAGCAGTGCAAACTCAACTCTGAATGTTTCAGTGCTCATTGATCTGCCACATGGCCCATCTTGGATATTACAGTTGCAAAACTAATACATTAGAGGGTCATCTCATTCTGGCCCCTAACCCTAGGTCTCCAATATAATTTTGTGGAAAAGTAAATGAATGAATGGATGGATGAAAGAATGGAAGGGCTGGGTGATGGGCTACTGACTTCTTTAGAATATTCTGGCATCAAATATTCTGGCATCATTTGTTCTCTTTTAGAATATTCTGACATCATTTGTTCTCTTTTTCACCCTGGAGCTTATTTCATGACAAATTCATTCTTTCCATAATAATAACCAATTCCTAAAATTTTTGAAGAAGATTATAGGTTATGAAGTGTTTTCTCATCCACTCCTTTACTTTTAATTTATGCATTTAGTCAACCCACTTTTCTTAAGTGTTGGGATACTGGCCTCACAGAGCTCAGATTCTAGTGGGAGACAAGGAAATGTATTATATGATTAGAATTCAGAGTGATAAGAAAAATTGAGGTTAGGGCAGTATTCCTGGAGCACTAGGAAAAAGCAGCCCAAATGGTCTGAGATGTTAGGCCAGATGTCACCTAAGAGATGACTTTATGTACAGTGAGACTTAAAGGAGGAGGGATAGACAGGGGGAGTAAATTCCCTGCACATGGACATGTGAGAGCATGACATATTTCAGAAACTTGACATGGTTTCAAATTTCTGAATCTTAAGATTTAAGGTAGCAAGAGAAAGGAGATGGTAGAGGTAAAGTGTACAAGGAGTAAAGCATGGAATGTCTTGCTCACTAAGCTATGGAGTTTCAGTTCAATACATAGGAAACGGAGAGGCAGGAAAGAATTTTAAAAAGAGAGAGAGAGAGGCATTTTCGGGTTTGTTTATTGAGGACTGAGTGAAGTGGGGGCAAGGATGGAGTCAGACAGACCTGTTTGGAGGTCACCATGTAGTTACAGCTTCTCTGTGGGTAACTCTATTCATGATAACTATCAAAATTAGTTGTGCTTTCACAATATAACTAACTTTACTGGATGTGCTTTTGGGGATTCCCTGACATCAGATTCATATTCACTGTGAAAGCCTACTTTTAGGACACTTCCTGGCACTCATTTTTTTATCTTTTCGTGATTATAGAAGGATAGAAGGAAGAGGCTGTCATAGGGAACCTAAGAAATATCTAGAATTTGACGAAAGCCACACTGACACTAACTAGAGAAGAAGCATCAAGGACGGAGAAGGCCAAATCAAATAGGGAAAGGGCCTCATGGTATACAAAAGGCTACTCTTAAAATGGATTTACTGGAAAATCTCGAGTATTTTTGTTGTTGTTATAATAGAAACTCATTGAAAACTCCTAAAATTTTCCTTGGCTGCTCAAGTGACAGAAAAACGTTCTGATAGCCATGTAACCCCATGATCTGATAAACCTTCAATTCTAATTGAGATGGCCCATTGTAAAGCATGTAGCCCTGGGGTTCTGAGATCCTGGGATGCATTCCAATTTTGGTACCAGTTTTTAGTATGTCAGTGCCTTTATCTCTCAAATTGGCAGCTCAATTCATATGGTGTAATAATTTACAACTGTTTTATAAATTATTAGGATTAATTATATATCAAATATTCAGATATTAATATTAAAATTGTTCCCCCTTTAGAGATGAAGAACAAAGCCAAGCTTTTAATCTCTAGGCCTTGCTTTTTCCTCTGTATCTTATCAAATGATTATTGTTTGGAATAAGAGGTTTGAAAATTAAAATTATGAAGTTAATATTAGAATATTGTATTTATAATTACCAGGTCATTAGGTCAGCAGACAAAGCTATACTATCTTCTTGTTAGAATCAAAAAATTGTAATAAACATTAAACATTTATTTTTTAGTAACACAACAACGTAAAGGAAGTTCTCTCTCTCTCTCTCTCACACACACATACACACACACACACACCCCAAAACACAAATCTTAATTTTAATCTAACACTCAGTATGATGTTTAATGATGAAACTCGAGAACTAATTTCCCTGTTAAAGTAATAAATAAACCAAGAATGGCCATTACTACTGTTATGATATAGCACATATCTGAAAAGTGTAAATGTATGCAATTAGATGAAAAAGAAATATTTTAAAAGATGAAACAAATTGCCATTAATTTTTATGTAGTTATTGCTCTAGAAACCCAGGAAAATCAGCTAAGTTCTATCACTTTGTAATAATGCCCAATAGTAAATAAATAAATTAAAACAGTTATAACTTATACTAAAAATAGTGTCTAAGAAAATAAAATTAGAACAGATTCATTCTAGTCTGATATATAAGAAGCTTGGAAGTCACCTCTCCATCCAAATAAAAAAACCAAACAAACTAGAATATTAACAACTTTTCCTAGATTCATAAGAGAATTGAGTTCACAGGGCAAAGAGCTGTCCCCAAATTGGAGACAGACAAGCAGATACAGAGAATCGAACTTACTAGATTAGGAACCAACAAGCAAAAACTTCCTCAGGAACCAGTGCTGGGGTAGAAAAACCTGAACTGTAATTGACAAATTGATGGAGGCCCAGTGTGGAGAAGTTAGAAGCTCTAGGGGAACCCAGTCACAGGACCTCCCCCGTGACCCCCTACGACACACATGCACACTTTTGTGATTTTTACCTCCAGGAACTCTACCTGGTTCTCACAGTGAATATTAGAGAAAAATTCCCTCATGCTATCAGTAGGGGGAGGGAAACAGGAACCATTTTGAAATACGCCAGAGCGTTCTGTTCTTAACAAGGTCTGATCTTAGAAAAAACTTTTAAAGGAAGCCTAATCTTCTGGGATTTTATCAGAGACTAACTGACCTGGGGAAAAGAAACTTTCAACTCTAGGCCATCCCAGGTATCCTGTCCCAAAAAAGGAGGGAGAAAAAAACAACTAAGGAGCACTTGTGAAGTTTACAGTTCAGAGGCACAAGCTTACTAAAAACTGAGGCCCAGTCATAGGACTATGGAATGCTAGCCCTTCTTTAACTTACTGTCACATTGTTAAAGGCTTATGTATGGCAGTTCCTGTTACCCACAACACCATTTCCGTTATGAAGAAAAAAATTACAAGGCATACCAAAAGGCAGAACAAAAAATCCTACAATTTGAAGAGACAGAGAAAATATCAAAACCAGTCACACATATGACAGAGATGTTGTAATTATCCAGCTGGAAATTTAAAACAACTGTGATTAATATGCTAAGGTCTCTAATGGATAAAGTGGACAACATTCAAGAACAGGGGGGCAATGTAAGCAGAGAGATGGAAATTCTAAGAAAGAACCAAAAGAAACGCTGGAGATAAAAACATCAACAGAAATAGAGAATGCCTTCAACGGACTCATTAGTAGACTGGACACAGCTGAGGAAAGAATCTCTGAGCTTGAGAATAGATCAACAAAAAACTCTAAAACTATAAAGCAAGGAGACAAAAGACTGAAAAAATAATACCCCAGAATATCCAAGAACTATGGAACTATAAAAGCTGTAATATATATGTGATAAGACAAGAAAGAGAAGAGAGAAAGAAACAGAAGAACTATTTGAAACAGTTATGACAGAATTTCTCCAAATTAATGTCAGATACCAAACCACAGATGCAGAAAGCCCAGAGAACATCAAGCTCAATCAATGCCAAAAAGAAAGTCCCTACACCTAGTCATGTCATATTCAAACTACAGAAAAATCAAAGATTTAAAAAAAAATGCTGAAAGAGGTCAGGAGAAAAAAATCCACCTTACTCATAGAGGAATAAAGATAAGAATTACATCCACCTTCTCAGAAATCATGCCAGCATAAAGAGAATAAAGTGAAATAATTAAAGTATTGAGAGAAAAAAAGTACCAACCTAGAATTCTCTAACTACCAGAATTATCCTTTAAAAGTAAAGGAGAAATACTTTTCCAGACTAGCAAAAATGGAAAAAAAAATTGTTGCCAGTAGGCCTGCCTTGTAAGAAATGTTAGAATAAGTTCTTTAGAGGGAACAACATGGGTCAGAAATCTGGATATACAGAGAGAAAAGAAGAGCGTGGAAGAAGGAATAAGTGATGAAGAAACGGACACTTTTATTTTTCTTATATTTTAATTGACCTAACACACAATAATTTGTTCACAGTAATAATTGCAACAATGTATTTGATTAGGTATGCTTATTCATATATACAGTCATGAGTCGCTTAGTGACAGGGAAGCACCCTGAGAAATGCATTATTAGGAGATTTCCTCCTGTAAATGTAGTGTACTTACACAAACACAGATGGTTTAGCTTACTACACCTACCCTATATGGCATAGCCTATTGCTCCTAGGCTACAATCCTATACAGTATGTTACTCTATTGAATACTGTAGGCAATTATAACACAAGAGTAAATATTTGTGTGTTGAAACATAGAAAGGGTACAGTAAAAATATGGCATAAAAGATAAAAAACGTTATGCCTGTATAGGGCACTTAGTATGAATGGAATGTTTGGGACATGAAGTGGGTGAGTCACTGAGTGAGTGAAGGTGAAGCCCTAGGACGTTACCTTACACTACTGTAGACTTTATTTATTTATTCATTTTGAGACGGAGTCTTGCTCTGTCGCCCAGGCTGAAGTGCAGTGGCCCCATTTCGGCTCACTGCAAGCTCCGCCTCCCGGATTCACGTCATTCTCCTGTCTCAGCCTCCAGAGTAGCTGGGACTACAGGCACCCGCCACCACGCCCGGCTGATTTTTTGTATTTTTTAGTAGAGACGGGGTTTCACCATGTTAGCCAGGATGGTCTCGATCTCCTGACCTCGTGATCCACCCACCTCGGCCTCCCAGAGTGCTGGGATTACAGGCGTGAGCCACCGAGCCCGGCCCTGTAGACTTTATAAACACTGTTCACTTAGGCTACACTAAACTTATGAAAATGTATTGTTTTATTATACTTTAAGTTCGAGGGTACATGTGCACAACGTGCAGGTTTGTTACATATGTATACATGTGTCATGTTGGTGTGCTGCACCCATTAACTCATCATTTACGTTAGGCATAAATCAACCTTAATTTTTATTATTATTATTATTTTACCTTTTAAACATTTTTGTTGGCTAGGCACGGTGGCTCACGTCTGAAATCCTAGCACTTTGGGAGGCTGACGCAGGTGGATTACCTGAAGTCAGGAGTTCCAGACCAGCCTGGCCAACATGGTGAAACCCCATCTCAACTAAAAATACCAAAAAAAAAAAAAAAAAATTAGCCAGGCGTGGTGGCAGGAGCCTGTAATCCCAGCTACCTGGGAGGCTGAGGCAGGAGAATTGCTAGAACATGCGAGGTGGAGGCTGCAGTGAGCCGAGGTTGCACCACTGCACTCCAGCCTGGGCGACAGAGCGAGACTCCATCTCAAAAAAAAAACCTTTTTGTTAAAAACTAAGACATAAACCCACACATTAGCCTATGCCTACACAGGATCAGGATTATCAGCATCACAGTATTCCACCTCCACATCTTGTCTCACTGTGGTGTTTTTCAGGGGTAGTAACACACATGGAGCTGTTGTCCTCTATGGAGCAATGCCTTCTTCTGGAATACCTCCCAAAGGACCTACCTGAAGCTGTTTTAAAGTGAACTTTATTTTTGATAAATAGAATGAGTACACTCTAAAATAATATTTAAAAGTGTAGTTACGGTAAATACTAGGTGATAGGCATTTTTCAGCTCCATTATAAGCTTATTGGATCATCTTTTTATATGTGGCCTGCTGCTGTCCAAGACATTGTTACGCGGCTCATGAAACACACACACACACACACACACACACACACGCTTATTTATGAGTGAAATAAGTGACAGCAATGATATAAGGAACAAGAGGGAGAAATTAGGATTAATTTCTTATAATAAGGTACTTGTACTACCTGTGAAGTGGTGTAGTGTTATTTGACAGCAGACTTGGATTAATTGTAAATGTATAGCTCAAACTCTAGGTCAACCCATTAAAAAGTAAAAACAAACAAAAAAAGAAGTAAGTGGCAGTGGTATGCTTAAAAAGGACAGAAAATAGAATCACATAAAATACTGAGTTGAAACCTCAAAAGCCAGAAAAATGATAGAAAATATTATTTAAAAATTACTTTATAATATCTTCCAAAATATAAAGTAGCTAACCATAAACTTAATAAGAAATGCATGATACAAAAATGAAGAAAACTGCAAAGACTTCCTGAGGGTAATAAAAGGAGGATTGATTCAATAGAAAGTCAGACCATGGTTTTGGATGGGAAAAGTATTTTTAAAATTTTAGTTCTTCTTAAATTGATCCATAAATTTGAGATAAACTCAATAAGATTCACAAAAGTACTTGTAGGGCACCTGAAAAATAATTCTAAATTATATCAGAAAGAATTAAAAAAGCAAGATTTGTAAAATAGTAATAAAATAAAAATAATGTGGAGAAAGCATCTGTCAGGTTTCAACATATATATGTATAAAATTATTAAAGAAAAATATGATACCGGTAAATAGAATGGGAAGAATAGAAGTTAAAAAAATCTAATCATAAAAAATGTAGAAGACAATAAAGATACTGTTACAAAGCAGTGAGACATGACTAAATATTTCATAAATAATATTTTTTAAATGCCCAACAGGTGGGGGAAAAAGATATATAAGAAAGAAGAAAAGGTAAGTTAATATTGATGTCAATTTTGGGTGAGGAACACCTTGCTAAGGATAATAGTAAATAGAGAAAAACTGATACAAAAAGTGTAACAGCTCTACTTAAGAACACAGCAGAGTCAGAATTAAAAGAACATTAAAACATTAGGAAAATCTATGCAGTAGGTATGGTAGGTCAAAGGTGAATAGCATTAATAGATGAACAGACTTTACAAATCAATTGCAAACTGACAAATATATAATTTAAGGGGTGGGCAAAGGACATAAATAGCCAATTTATAAGAACAAAAGAAGAACTGATTAATAATTATTAAAAACACCTGGCTTTAAATGATGACAGTAACTGGAACTTAAAATGTTACATTTAACTTACCAAATTGCCAGTGATTAAAAAGAGTAATACTAACTAGAATTGACTTGGATGTGAGAAAATAAAACCTCACCTGTTTTACCAATGGTATTAAAAATGGTATAACATTTCTGATGATCAGTTTATTAATTAAGTAGCAATAGCTTTTGATCCAGTAATTCCACTCTAGGAGTTTTGTTTGTTTGTTTGTTGCACTCCAGACTGTTGCCCAGGCTGGAGTGCAGTGGCGCGATCTCAGTTCATTGCACGCTCCACCTCCCGGGTTCAAGCAATTCTCTTGCCTCAGCCTCCCGAGTAGCTGGGACTACAGGTGCATGCCGGCCAAGCCCAGCTAATTTTTTTGTATTTTAGTAGAGACGGGGTTTCACCGTATTTCTCAGGCTGGTCTTGAACTCCTGAGCTCAGGCAATCCACCTGCCTCAGCCTCCCAAAACACTCTAGGAATTTATCCTAAAAGAATAATTAGATATTTGGCGAAGGTGTGGAAAACAATGTACGTACTTACAGTCAACAGATATTATATATCCTCATAGTTGAAGTTAGAAAGACAACTTGAAAATATGGACATACATATATTGATTTGTATCACATACTATTAAGTGGGAAAATAAGTGGACATATATTTTACAGTTGCTTTTTTTTTTTTAAGAAAAGAAATGTATGCAAATAAAGGATATACAAATAACAGTGACTATTTCTAGGTAGCCTATTATCAAGTTATTTTAATGTTTTAATATCATTCTTGCTGGTTTGTATTTTCCAATTTTCCTGCAAGAAATAGGTATTAATTTTGTAATAGAAGGAAATTATAAACTTCTTTGCAAATATATTTTACTACAATTATTATGGCTGTGATTAAAGTGAAAATTGAAGAACCTTGTCCTGTTCTGTTCACACATTCCCTGGAACCCTAGATTAATCCATAAATTAAATTTCAGAATTTGCCTCTTCTGAGGATTGTTATTATTGACAATAGGATAAACAAAGACTTTTGAAATGAATTAACTAGAAGAGACGCGAGCTTTATATTCATTCTACAGTGTGCCATGTACAACCAACAGGGCCCTCCAAACATTTAGATTTAGTTTTTGCACTTATTGCTGTGTGACCTTGGGCAAATCACTGACCCTTCTGATGTCTCATATTCTTTCTTTATCTGAAAATTGGATAAAAATATACCACATGCCTGCCCTATGCGGCTGTTTGAAGAATTAGGTGAAACAATGACATGAGAAGGTTTTATAAACCAGTTAAAAGCTACATAAAGGAGAGATATTATCTCAGTCTTTTTTTTTCTTCGCACTTTTCTCATCCATTACATATTTCTTGTGATTTAAGAGATGCCACATGCCTGATATTTTCAAAGTAAATGCATCTCAAAACCTGGGCGGACCAGCTCTTCATCTGCCCAAACAGCACCATTCCTGATATTAATAGCCCAAGATGGACTTAAATGTTGAAGAATCATCCAGTGTTCTATTTTCCTGCTGCCTGCTGGGTCGGCTTTGAAGCTCAGGCTGCAGAATGGAATAAGATAAAATGAAATAAAAAGCTTGTGTGTATTAAGATGGCTTTTCCTCTTATATTTCTAAAAACGCCGAATGCTTATGCCGGAGTTTAGGCAAACACAATACTGATTATTTACATGGCATAATGGAAGTAAACACTCAAGGAGAAAGAGACTTGATGCTTTTACTCAGCATGATATAAACCATTATCTCATGTTTTCTATGGAAAGCAGTCTCAGCCGAGAAATTTGGTAACTCAGTAGGCTATTAATAGGATATGGAATGTGATTACTCCTTTTGGATTACTTCAATATGTAATTACTTTTAGGAGCTAGTAGAAAGAAACTCTATTAAATGATAATTATAGGACTGTATTTGCTTTAAGGTTCTGTAATAGCTTTAAACATGGGAGGTTTTCATTAACTGTTTGCCATAGTTAATAAAGTAATTTTTCTTAAAAAGTAGCAATTTCCTGCAAAAATACTAGCTCAACAGTGGTATTAGTTTCTTATAGGAGAGGGCAGGGAGATGAATTGTTCAGTAGATTGGCTCATCTAGGGTTATATAGTCTCCTTGAGAAATATAGATGGTATCTGCAAAGTATTGTGACAAAGTAAAATACTTATAACTCCCTAGAGAACAATATGTCTTAGTATAATGTTTTCAGAGGTTAACAGCAACTAAATATGATTGCACATATAAAAAGAAAACGTACAGGGAAGGTGATGGAGGCAAAGTTATCACAGCAGGGAAAGCTTAGTAAAGGTCCTGTTTGTAGGTCTCCCATGATAAACAGTAATATTGCTAGGAATACAGCCACAGGAGTTAGACCTCCAGTGTAAGCTGAGAATTGCATCAACACAGATAAAAGACTGACCACAAATATTTGAGAAGCGAGACAAAAGATGGTGGCTAAGAGTCATATGAGAATATCTGAGTTTTCTGGGCAACCGAATCAATCTCTTCACTATTGTTAAAACTAAATCCATTATGCAATATATTGTTACCAGCATTTCTTTGTCAGAAAACTGATATAAGCCTAAGCTGAAAAAATATAGCAGTCTGTCAATTCAAGGAAACAAATTTGAGAATGTAGAAAATTCTAAGAGTGAACACAGGACTTTTCATAAATTCACATACAGATGTATACACATCTTAGAAAGCATTCTGCAAACACTATTTGTGCCACCCTGTTCAATTCAGCTCAGTACACATTTTTAAATGTTCACTGTGTGCCTGAGTTTCCTTGTTTTGGAGAAAACTATCATTACAAAATGAATTCCTGTATTACATATGTGTGTCCCATGAAGTGTGTGTGTTTCTGGTTGAGAACTATCCATTTACATTAGTGCTTTGCAGAATTATCTCTTTCAGAGACTTACAAGTGCACATTCACCAAAGCCAAAAGGTAAAAGAAAAATCCTAGTGTAAATACAAACTTAAAGAGTGCTAAGTAACGTTTCTGTTTTAAAATGATGGGAATCATTTACAAAATGAACCAGGGGTTGTTTTGTAGGCTTCTTTTAAAACACGTTTTTCTACATACAACTTCCTTCACACTTCAGTTCTTAAGAGCAAGTTCATTGTAGAAAGCAAGGCATTGGGAGAGAAAAGGCTGTCATAACACTTAGGGCATTTTGCCTCATTGTCTGATTTGGTGTGTGCTTGATTTATAAGGCCCATAATTAAATACTCACCTGAGTTCAAGAAGTAATAAGGTAAATCAAATCATAGACCCTCAAAATCCAAGCAGCATGGGGAGCACCTCTCTGCTTTAATCATCAGCACGAAAGGATTCAGTGGTTAAGGCTATAGCATCTGGCCTCTGAGAGCCTGGGATTAAACCCAGTCGTAACTTTTATTTGGTTGATTGATTTGAGACAAGTTATTTAATGATTCTGTGCCTCATTTTTCTCATCTGTGGAAAAGGGGTGACAATAATGCCTACCTATGGTGGTGTTAAGAAAATTAAGTGGACAGAGTGTGGAAAGGATCTTGGCATGGGTCGTGGAACACAGCAACTGGTATTTATGGTACTGATGATAGTGATAACAGTAATGGGGAAAGTAGTAATACTTACTAGAAAGTTTAAGATCCTCTAAGCCTGTTCTCAGTCACGGGGAAAGCAATCAACCTATGGCCTAGAACATGGCTAGCATGGATTGCATGAATATAGAAATCTGTATTCCTCCTTTTGCTCCCATGTTAAATGGTGGCATTTGTCTCCCTGTTTTCACAGGCCTGCACCGTCACAAACTTAAATGGGCAATTTCACTACCAAGTAATACACAGAGAAAAACAGTGTGGATGAGAGTAAAAAATATATACAAATATTCATCTTTCCTGGCTCTGCCACCAACTTTATCTAGGGACTGCATCAGGTCTGGGACTACATAAACAAAAACATCTATTTCTAATAATCTGCAAGTCTAGAACCTCCTTAACTAATGAAAGGAGAAGCAGAAATCATATTAAATTTTGCCATTTTTATAATGGACAAACAATGCTTTGTTTCATGCCCTTCAGGCAACAATTCTGTAACTACTTTTAGATATCAAGCTCTGTACCAAGCCACACTGCATTAAAACTGTACTTGGAAAGGAAGGCCAGCTGAAAGATTAAATTGCCTTACAAAGTTGAACTAATCTCTTTTAATGCTTTACTTGATATCAATATTCATAAAGCCATCCTTCTCCCAAGGGTTTATCAACCTCTTGAAAAAAAGATAAATGGAGTTGTTTGCATATTGACCCTGTAAGCTTCCCCACTTAGTTTTCTCACTGCTTCATGAATATCAAAGCCAAAAAAAGTAAAATAAAATTAGACTCACTTATTCACATGCATCAAATGAGCCCATGTTTCAGAACAGAGGTGGCATTATTATTTCCGGTTTGTTCTTCAACAGGAAGACATTATAAAGATTAGTGAAAATACTTGTGCTATGCAATGTAAACACCATTTGTTTCCCAGTTCTACTTCTCTCAATGCGTAGGAATCTTAGTACAAACCTCGGTTGTCTCTGACTGTGAAATTTGGATTGTGAATGATTTCAGGGGGTAGGCTGAAGATAAATCTTGGTCCATTGGCCGTGTCATCCTTGTCATCTGCACTAATTGTAACAATTGGCTGAAAGAGAAAGGTGGCGCATAAATAAATCATGCTGACATTGGCACGTCATTTATTCAAAAATTTCTGGCTGGCTAGAAAGCCTGATTTTAATTAGAGAACATAACTTCAGAGCAAAACTATGGCTCTGAAACCTTTTGGGGCAGTGGTTGGTATCTCCAAGTGATGCTTTAAAAAACACACTCTATTTCCAAGTGCATTGTTCCTAGCCAAGAATAGGGAGAGCAGGATTACCTGGTTGGAAAGTGGCTTGGTCTGATCAATCTCACAGATGAAACCTTCATAAGGGGCAGCAAACTTGGGAGGATTATCGTTGACATCAAGGACCCTAATGGCCACTGGGACTTTGGCTTCCTGATGCCGATTGTCTGGGAAGACAGAACGCAGACAGTCAAGAAAGGTCAAGGAGAAATACACATTGGTCCAAGCACATTCTTGGGAAAGAGTAAGCTCCAGCCACCCATTTGGGCAGTGCAGGGAAAGATGTTCTTGTCACAGAATCAGTGTAAGAGCTGAAGGGTGCTATTAGTGGGAGAGGCATGTCCTAGAATAAATGTCAATATTAAGACCAGTAAGAACTAAAACACTTTTCCACGTCTGCTGACTATGATACTGAGCTTTAATTCTAAAGGCTTATCATGGAGCCTGATCCACAGAGAATAGTCTATCAAAGTGGTTCTTAAATGTGGGAGTCTACAGAGGAGCATTAAAACCATCTGGGAACTTGTTGCAAACAAAAATTCTCGGGCCCTATCCCAGACCTACTGAATCAGAGGCTCTGGGGCAGGGTCTAGAAATCAGGCTTGATGACTGATCAACTTGATGCATGATCAAGTTTGAGTTGCTGTCTATAGATAAACAAGAACCCACAAACCTTAGGCCTAAGGACTTTGCTTTTCTGGGTTCAGCAAAGACTAGTGACTGACTGGATGGAGTGGGAAATCTTTCAGTGATGGTTATGAATTTCAAACTCCTGAGGGCTATCGGCTCTCTTGCCAAGTCTATACCCAGTTCTGTCAGAGAAAACAAAAACATTTCCCTTTGCCTATGTGTCTTCCTAGAAAGATAACCGAAAACACATTTTAAAGACTGAAAAATCTGTTTAAGACCAAAACAGTTAGTCTATCTCAGCTATTTTATTTTCCAGAATATAGTCTGAAGCAACAACACTTGGTAAAGTAGAATCAAAACCCTGAGGAGAATACTTACGGATTTCTGCTGCAAAGACAGTGATGTTGAGCCAGGCTGTTTCCTCTCTATCCAGAGGTTTTGTAGTTTTAATAAAACCATCCTCTGGATTAATAGTGAAAAATCTGTCGAGGTCAGTGTGACGATCGATGGAATACCTAAGCAGAATGCAAATGAGGCAATTAGACCAAGACATTCAGAGCAGCTTAATATTTGAATATTTTCTCCTTGCTATATTTAAAGCAAGCTTCTCAATGAATTGCTTAAGCTAGATTTTCTTTCTAATCAAATTTACTTTTGAAACTTTGTACACGATTCTTTTATAGAAATAACTTTGCCATGTTAGAATTCCTTATTCAGTACAATGAATGGAAGGGTTGTTTAGCATATTTGATTGAGAAGTATAATAATGTGGTGCATATTTCTCCATCTTTACTACAATCACCCATCCTCTGAATATTTATGAAACTGCATTTGGAAAGTGAGTTTGCCTTGTTCCCAAACTACTCAGAAAGTCACAAATGTATCAAACCTTTGCCAGATTTTTGCATATGAAATTTTAAATACGTTCAAGTGTATTTAAATTTATCAAGATCATGTATAGCCCTAAAAATCAGTTTGTCTTTATTTAAAGAAAAATGCAGCCTGGTGCAGTGTCTCACTCGTGTAATCCCAGCACTTTGGGAGGCCAAGGCAGATGGATCATTTGAGGCCAGGAGTTCAAGACCACCCTAACCAACATGGTGAAATCGCATCTCTACTAAAAAATACAAAAAACTAGCTGGGGATGGTGGCACACACCTATAATCCAGTTATTTGGGAGGCTGAGGCATGAGAATCACTTGAATCCAGGAAGCGGAGGCTGCAGTTAGCCGAGATCATGCCACTGCACTCCAGCCTGGGTGACAGAGTGAGACTGTCTCAGGAAAAAAAAAAAAGACAAAAGAAAAATGTTCACTATATTTTAGTAAATCTGTTTAGTTCATTTAGTTTCAGGGGTTCTCAGTTAGCTTGGCTGTGAGTTCCAGTGTGCAATGTAGAAAGTAAGCTTGGCCATTTACTTGTAGGGCATATTCCCATATTTTAATGACTCCAGGCTGTGCATAACAGCATAGCTTGAAGATTTTAGTTACTCCCACCCACTAAGTTAACTTTTTATTAATAACGGACAAAAAAACCACGTAATATTATTGGGCTGCATTTAAGGCAAAGTGAGGTGGGAGATGGGGGAAGAATGGCTTTCACTGAGTTGTAGTAAGGTAAAATAATTTGCCCAGGATACAGTCTTGTTTTAATGGGTCTGTTGAACTCCAAACCCCTTCCCTTTCCACTCCCTTATACTAACTCCAAAATAGAAAAAGAACAAAAATGGGTTATGTTAATTCAGGTAGTATGCTGAGCTTCATAAGTGGGTGGTTTTCTGCTCTTACAGATCTAAGCTATGATTTCCAAAAATTTACAAAATGAATATGTCAGAAGGCATTCAGTGATGGTCAAAAATCAAAGAATATTAGAGATAGCAGAGGCCATAAATATTGGAAGGTTTAATCGCCTGGATTTACAAAAGATGAAATTTATATATGGCCTATGTCTAGTTTCTGGAAGAGACAATATTGGAAGCCAGATCTTCTAATCCCAGATCATGTTGTTTTCAGGAAAGAGGGACCTCCAGGTGAGCGGCACTTCACAGTATAAAAAACACGAGCTCATTCATGATGTCACTTAACTTCACAGCTCCCCATAGGAATGGAATGATGAGTCCCCTTGCACAGTGATAAAAACTAAAGATATTCATACACCTCCTCAATGTCAGGAGAGGCTCAGCAACTGAGCCCTCAGCAGATAACACTATGTGGAAAAGAGTCAAAAAAATAATCAAAGACTTTTTTTCCTTCCATGAGGGAGCTCACTATTTAGTTGACATGACAACACCCATGTGGGAAAAACGATCATTAATAATTCAAGGTATTATTCCACAGAAATGAAGGGCATGAGTTTTGGGTTTTGGAAGTCCTAAGTACAAACTTCATAATCTGCTACATATAAGCTAGATGATATTGGAAAAGCCACTTAAGTTCTTTGAGTCTTAGCATATTTATCTTCTAAAATGGAATGCATATATTTTTTTCCAAATAGAATCTCACTGTGTGGCCCCAGCTTGTCTTGAACTGCTGGGCTCAAGTCATCCTTCTGCCTCAGCTTCCTGGGTAGCTGGGATTGTAGGAACCTGGCTGAACTGGAATATTAATAGAACCTAACTTTTATGTTATCTGTGAGAATTCAATAAAATAATAAATGTTTAAGATACATAATTTAGTGACACACATTGCAACCAACAATAACTGCTATTATTTTTGTTGTTGATGCTGCTGTTACACACTGAGAACAGACTGTGGAAGCTCTCATGCGTAGGAATGTGACCTTCATCCTAGAGCCAGTGAGAAATCATGGAAGGCTTTGAGCAGAGGAGCAAATAAAGGAATGCAAGCTCTCAAGGAGATCAATAATGTATGATGGGCAAGATGGTCTGAGGAAGTGAGAGTAGAAGAAGGAGCAGAGGAAACTTAAGGATTTGATTTTGTTTTTAAATACATGAGGTGATGAGAGTGAAGTACAGCAGTGACAGAGGAAATGGAATTCTAGATGATGACGAAAGCCCCAGTAGGATTTAGTGGATATTTGGGCATCTAGGGGAGGCTAAGAGAGTCCCAGGTAGCTTCTCACCTGAGTGTCTAAGAGAGGGAGATTTAAAGACATCGAAAAAGAAACTATTTGCTATTGTGAATAGTGCTGTGATGAACAGTTGAGTGCTTGTGTGTTTTTATTTTCCTCTGGATATATATTTTTAAATAAATTTTTATAAAATTGATTTTCCTTTGGATATATGCCCTGTAATGAGACAGGATCAGTCATACCCCCAACCTCAGCACTACACAATATAACCATTAACAAACCTACACATGTACCCCCTGAATCAAAAATAAATGTTGAAATTATTTAAAAAATTAAAAAGAAAAAGAAAAAAAATCAATTACCAAGAAGGAAATGTTGACATTTAATTAAGGATATGTCAAAATGCTCAGAAAGAAAAGACTCAACTCTATTGAGGCTTCAGGAAGTCAGAGGTGGAAACAGCTGTTTTTGTTTTAAAGTATGTCACAATAATTGTAAGATCAAAAATATGTCTTGGATAAATGAGTGAACCAGTGAAAGAAAAAGCAAATGGGTAAAAATGCACAACAGACAGTATCATAAATGCAGTGTTAGAGTTGGGGAGAAAGATCAGCGTAGGAGCAGGAAATCTGAAGCACCCACTTGGGTCAATTACGGCTTGGGTAAAAGCCCTATAGGTGAGTGGACACAGAGAGAAGGAACAAGTCAATGCCTTGACAGGGATCAAAGACTAGCGAAGACATCAGGCACAGTGTTATCTGAGGCATAAGAGGTTAGTGCCAAGAAAACTAAAGGGAGATAATATTTTAGAAAGGAAATTGTAAACAAAAATGTGTCTAATGCTACAGTCTGAGACAAAAAACAAACAAACAAAAAAAACCTCAGAATGTCCAAGAAGTTAAGAGTTAGGGTGATATTGCAAGGCCTCCACTATATGTCCAAAGACACAAATGTCCTCAAAGTTGAAGAGAAACAACCAGGAAATTAGGTAGGGAGGATAAAAGACCCATTAGATAAAAAGTTTTAGGCCTGGTGTGGTGGCTCACACCTGTAATCCCAGCACTTTGGGAGGCCAAGGTGGGCGGATCACCAGAGGTCGGGAGTTCAAGATTAGCCTGGCTAACATGGTGAAACCTGTCTCTATTTATACTAAATATACAAAATTAGCTGGGCATGGTGGCACACGCCTATAAGCCCAGCTACTTGGGAAAGAACTGCTTGAACCCGGGAGGCAGAGGTTGCAATGAGCTGGGATTGCGCCACTGCACTCCAGTCTGGGCAACAGAGTGAGACTCAGTCTCCAAAAACCAACCAACCAACCAACCAACCAACCAACAAACAAAAAATCTTTGAATAGACTAGGTGCAGTGGTTCATGCCTGAAATCCCAGCATTTTGGGAGGCTGAGCCAGGAGGATCACTTAAGCCCAGGAGTTTGAGACCAGCATGAACAACATAGTGAGGACCCCCCTCTCTACAAAAACAAAACAAAAAAAATTAGGCAGGCACAGTGGCATGCATCTGCAGTCCCAGTTACTTGGGACGCTGATGTGGGAGGTTCACCTGAGCCCAGGGAGCTCAAGTCTGCAGTGAGCCATGATGACGCCACTGCACTCCAGGCTGAGTGACAGAGTGAGACCCTGTCTCAAAAACAAACAAATATAAAAGCTTTGAATATTCTCTTAAAATTTGTCTGGTATTTCTAAAGAACAAAGATCCAAGTAGGTGAGAGTGGGGGGTTGATTCAAGTGTGGTATTGAGCATCCTTGGATAATTATAGACATGGAAATTGCCTACATGCACAGAACAGCTACCACTTGAAAACATGACCCAAATAATCAATTGCAGATGTGAATCCTTGGAGACAATGAGGGGCAGAGGAAATGAGTGAGTGTTTTTACGTCACAGTCACTGCTCTTCTAAAAAGTTTCTAATGCACCTCGATATTCTAGGCCAGAGATAACTCATTTAAAATTCACACTGTGAAGATTTTTAAGTAGTTTAAAGGTGTTAGAAGGGTCCATAGTCATTATGCAACATATCTTTCTGAACAAAGAGAATATAGTAACCAAACCTTCTTGGGAAATCTTTCCATTAGTGGCGGCTGAGTTAAAGTAAAAAGCTCAAAATGAACTCAAGACAGATCTGGGCTAAAATCCAGTGTTCAACACTGACTGTCCATGTGACTTTAAAGAAGTCTCATCATTGCTTTGAGCCTCAGTCTTCCCACCTATTCAATTCTAGAGCAGTCATAGCCACAAAGGATGTCAGTGAGAACTGACTGAAATAACTTTGTAAAACCTGTTGTATGATGCTGAAAAGACGCTCAGTAAATGTTAATTATCTCTCTTTTCCTCAGAAGAATCAATGTTCAAAGATCCAAAAGCAACCCAACACCACTTATAGTTGGGAATTCCTTCTTCCCTGCCACTATTTTCTTTGATATAAATGGACAAACTCCATTGTCCATATAATTTCCTTTCATATTTAGATCCATTTACTTTTTCATAAGTGTCTGCCTCCCTAAGTATATTGGGAACCCCCAGTGTCTGCTCAATGAAGATTTGTCAAATAAATGTGTGAATAAGATGTCATCACTTCTATCACGCCTCCTGTTTTACACTCAAAAACTGTGAGCTTGACCTTCCAAGACAAATCAGGAGTTATTTTATTTATTTATTCAATAAATATTTGTTAGACATCGACTTTGGGCCATGTACTCTGTTTAGTGGAAGGTGCAGTGATGATCTAGAACAGGGGTCAGCAAACATGTTCTGCAAAGGGCCAGCCAGCAAATGTTTAGCTTGTGCAGAAATTAGAATCTCTGTCTGAACTACTCAACTCTGCCCTTGCAGCAGGAAAGAAGACATAGGTAATATGCAAACAAATGATGTGACTGTCTCCCCATATAACATTATCTACAAAAATAGGTGGTGAGAAAAAAGATGAATAACTCACAGTTCCTGATTTCAAAACATAGTACAAAGTTATGGTGATGAAGGCTATGTGGTACTGCCGTATGGATAGACACATAATAATGGAATGTAATCAAGAGTACAAAACAAACCTAGTTTCTATGACTATGATGGTCAATTTTCAATATGAATGCCAAGACCATTCAATTAAGAAAAAACAGTATTTTCAACAAATAGTGCTGGAATAATTGGATAAACACATGCAAAATAATAAAGTTGGACCCCTTCCTGACAACATATATAAAATTATACTCAAAATTGATAAAAATCTAAATGTGAAAGCTAAAACCATGAGGTTTATTTTTTTAAATGTGTAAATCATTCATGACTTTAGATTAGACAATTATTTCATTATAGACATTTAAAAGAAAAAGAATAGACACACTGGAATTCATCAAAATTGAAACCTTTTGTGCCTCAAAGGACACTATTAAGAAACTGAAAACATATCCCATGGAATGAGAAAAAACAATGCGAATCATATATCTGATAAGGCCCTACCATTCAGAATATATAAAGAGCTCTTACAACTCAACAATAAAAAAGACAAATAATCGAATTATGAAATGGGCAAAATTCTTGAATAGATATTTCTCCCAAGAAGACATACAAATGGCTAATAAGCACATAAAAAGATGCTCAGGCCAGGTGCAGTGGCTCATGAGTGTAATCCCAGCACTTTGGAAGGCAGAAGCAGGTGGATCACTTGAGGCCAGGAATTTGAGACCAGCATGGCCAACATGGCAAAACCCTGTCTCTATTTTTTAAAAAAATAGCTGGGCTTGGTGGTGTGTACCTGTAGTCCCAGCTACTTGGGGGACTGAAACACAAGACTCACTTGAGCCTGGGAAGCATAGGTTGGAGTGAGCTGAGATCGTACCACTGCACTCCAGCCTGGGCAACAGAGTAAGACTATGTCTCAACAGCAAATAAATAAACGAATAAATAAAAGATGCTTTGTGTCACTAGTCATTATGGAAATACAAACCAAAACTATAATGACATATCATTTCACACCCACTATGATAGCTATAATCAAAAGAGGCAAAAAAGTGTTGGTGAGAATTAGAGAAATTGGAATTCTCATATATTGCTGATAAGAAAGTAAAATCGTACAGCCACTGTGGAAAACACTTTGGCAGCTCCTCAGAACGTTCAACATAGAGTTACCACATAATCCAGCAATTCCACTCCTAGGTATATGCCCAGGAAAGAGGAAAACATGTTTAGGCTAAGACATGTCCAGGAATGTTCAGCATTATCTGTCATAGCCAAGTTTGGAAGCAACTCAAACATGCATCCAAATGATAAATGAGCAAATAAAACGTGGTGCACCCATACAATGAAAAATTACTCAGAGATAAAAAGAAATGAATTAGTGATGCACTCTGCAACATGAATGAACCTCAAAATCATTATGCTACATGCAAAAATTCAGTTACATAAGACCATATGTTGTATTATTCCATTTATATGAAATGTCCAGAATAGGCAAACATACAGACACAAAATAAGTTAATTGTTACAGGAGGCTGGGAAGCAGGAGAAACGGAGAGTGACTGCTAATGGACATGGGATTTCTTTTTTTTTTTTTTTTTTGAGACGGAGTCTCGCTCTGGAGTGCAGTGGCGCAATCTCAGCTCACTGCAAGCTCCGCCTCCCGGGTTCACGCCATTCTCCTGCCTCAGCCTCTCCAAGTAGCTGGGACTACAGACGCCCGCCACCATGCCCGGCTAATTTTTTTTGTATTTTTAGTAGAGACGGGGTTTCACCGTGGTCTCGATCTCCTGACCTCGTGATCCGCCCACCTCGGCCTCCCAAAGTGCTGGGATTACAAGCGTGAGCCACCGCGCCCAGCCTAATGGACATGGGATTTCTTTGGTGGAGTGGATCAATAAAAATATTCTGGAATTAGACAGTGGTAATGGTTGAACATCTTCATGAAATATACTAAAACCCAATAAATTGTACAAGTTGAACAGGTAAAGTTCATGCTTCATGATATGTAAATTTTTTCATAACAGAAAAAGAGAGAGAGAGACAGAAAAGCAAATGGCAGCCAGATTTGGCCTATGGGCTATAGTTTGCCAAGGCCTAAACCAGACAGACATCAAGCTCTTTGAGACTATCCTCTAGTGAGGACCTCTCATAACCTAAGTGTCCCTGTGATGTAGCCTGGTGGGTGAGGTAGGGAGGAGCAAGAGGAAGGACATCCGATACATCTCTAGGGAGCCCTGGAAGAATTCCTACAAGAGATAACACCTAAGGGGAGATGGAGAAAATGAGTCCAATGTGGTAACTTGGAAAGGCAAGGGCTACCAGCTAGAAGGAGAAACATGTGAAGTCCAGGGATTAGGAGAGAGCAGGAGAGCTTCAAAGAATGAGATGGAGGTAGAGGGGTGCAAAGAAGTTTTTTAAACTAAGTGAATGAGGTTAGATTATTTTGAAGAGGGAGACAACAGGGAACCATTTAATCATTAATTTTTTCTTGTGTTTTAACTAAGGTAAGATGTGATGTTTGGATGTGTATTGTATGAGGGTCTCTCTGGCTGCAGAGTCAGGATTCATGCAGAGAGGTAAATGAAAGACTGAGGGCTGGGAGACCCTGTGGAGGCATATAAAGAAATCCAAGCAAGAAGGAAATGAGGGGAGTGGCTGTGGGAAAAGAAACACCTGCTAGAATCCGGTCCAGGGGAAATTCCAGGGCACTATCAACTTCCACTCTATAAATGTGTGATTCAAGCCCCTTCTCCAGCTCCTTCTCATCACCCTCTCATTTTCACATTTTCATCATTAGCTTCATCAGTCATTAGCTCCAGATGAAGAGGAGAGTGGAGAAGCAGAGTTTTGGACCACTTTTCCTTTTTTTTTTTTTTGAGACAGGGTCTCACTCTGCCACCCAGGCTAGAATGCAGTGGCTTGATCTCGGCTTACTGCAACCTCTACCTCTCGGGTTCAAGTGATTGTCCTGCCTCAGCCTCCCGGGGAGCTGGAATTACAGGTGCATGCCACCAGGCCCAGCTAAATTTTGTATTTTTAGTAGAGACAGGGTTTCACTACATTGTAAAGGCTGGGCTCGAACTCCTTACCTTAGGTGATCCACCTGCCTTAGCCTTCCCAAAGTGATGGGATTACAGATGTGAGCCACGGTGCCCAGCCACAGTTCTGGATCATATTTTTTGTCACAAAAAAGTATTCATAATAATAAAAGCACCCGAAATTTATTTGGACACTTTACTACTTTTACAAAGTACTCAGCAGCAGTTAGACAGAGCTGGCTTTCCTTGCCTCCTGCTCAGTGGCTGTATCATTCCAGGCAGTCACTTTGTCTTGCAGTGCCTCCAATTTCCTCTCATTTTAAGGACTAACAATTTATACATCAAATAAGTTGAGGGGATTGATTAGATCACATATCTAACCTCCTCATAGAGTAACCAGAGAATGGGAAGGTATTTAATAAATTGCAATTACTATAATTATTTCACAATAATTATTTATACTTCCCCACAGTCCCCTGAGGCAGACAGGCCCAGCTCAGGGCTACGTCACCTAGTATGCCTGGGGGAATCTGCTCCAGAGCAAAGTAATGTAGCTTGAACAATCCTATCCAAAAAGTCAGGAACAGAGGTGAAGGGAAGCTCAGGTCTTCTAAGTTTACATTCTATTGAACCTGATAAACCTGAACCCTTTTTGAAATTGAAGAATGTGGTTCCTACAGGGCTTTCCCAGAAACTCTTGACTCTAAAATTCCCCATCCAAGCTCTTAAAATAAATCCATCTGTACCTTATCGGGCTGTTGGCAGCATCAGGGTCTTTGGCATGCACTCTCCCAACCACGGTGCCAGCAGCTGCATTTTCTTGGACTTCGTGGATGTAACTTGGGGCCAAGAACATAGGGGGCTCGTCAGCATCTTCTACTGCGATCTTGACAGTCACAGTGTCCTTGAAAGGGCCATTGCTGATAAACTTCGGGTCGATGTGCACATTGGCTGCCTCTACCTTCAAGCTATAGGCTCTTTTGGTTTCAAAATCTACAGGCTGGCAAGAATGAAGAGAAGATTGACAACCAATTCCTTGAAAGAATAATGGAAGAGAAAGACCTGATTGTTTTACAGGGAAGAGTGAATAGTTTCTCAAAGAGAGAAAATCAGAGTCTACTCAATATCAAATTACCTGAGCCATTTGGTCAGAAAATCACACAAATCAATTGCTGAAACTTAGAATGTGCTTAATGGGTCATTCAAAGAGCACGACAGACACAGAAAGACCATGTCATCTAAAATGAAACTTATTCTATATAGCAACACTAATTTTGCCCAAATAAGTCAGTAAGAATTACCTAAGGAAGGGAATTAAAACACTACAAAAATACATTTGGTACCTCATTCTGAAAAGTAAGAATCTTGGTGACTAAAATACCCACTAAATTTCAGCCAAAAAGCATGTCTTGTTTGATGACTGCTTCATACCTCTCCCACCTGCAACCATCCAGCTTGATCATATTGAAAGCTTCATGTTGAAAGTCTCTGACCACATTGTGTTTCCCAATGTCTGGGACTCTTACCAGCAGTGGCCCATAAGATGACATAGGGTGGTTTATAGGTAATTTGATAGGTGAGGTTGTCAAATGATATTAACTTACATATTGAGATAATTATTTCTTTTCCAAGTCTTTAAATCCTTGACACAACAAGTAGAACATCTCCGTTTTAACATATCTGCTCTGCTTCGCAATCTCTTTTGTGAGATATTATGATACAACTCTAGCTAGAATGTAATGGCATCATTTTGGTTTGATTGCATTTATTTTTAAGTTACCTTCTATTTTTGGCAAGTGATAAGATAATGAGGGAAATGTTTCCTTTTTTAAAATGTTTCCTTTTTTTAAAAAAAAAGAATGCATATATATTAAAGATGGTCTATTTAAAGAAAAACAAATGTAAGCAGTAAAATTTTACACGAATATGAAAAAAATGAGTAGTAGTATTTGAATGGCTGTAGTTATAGGGAAATTGATGGTAAACACTGCCTAATTTTGAATGAGAGGAGTTACAGTGAATCAGTCCGCAAAGGATGGAAAGTAACATTGTAGCAGAGAAACAAGCCCTGCTGCCTGGGAAACAACTTTCTAATTAGTGCTCTGGATGTTGCTGAACTACCAAATGTTTGGAAAGAGTTTCATCTTTTAAGGCGAGCATCTGTCTGCCATGCTGTTGTCATTTGCCTGGCAAATGCTTATTCTGAATGGGCATATAGTCATGGGGCTTATTCCTGATCTAATTTTGCAGTACTCTACACTAAGGCTGATGATCCCACTTTCAACAGGGTTAAACATGTTCAATATCCTTGATACTTTTTCTAACATCTTCCCACCTCCATCTTCCCAGAGTCAGGAAACACTACCTTTTCCTAAATCTAAATCTGCCCCCAGCCTTTCCATCATCCTGGGACCCAGCAGTCCCTTTATCCTTGGCTAGGTTACTGAGCAGCAGAAAGGAATGATATTTATAGGCTGAACATAAAAGATTGCTGCAACTTCTAAAACATCCCTTCAATCATTACACAGCATTAAACACTGGAATATGATAGTTCTGAGACTGGGTAATTTATAATCAGAAAAGTGGAAATTTTCTAATATCAGATAGTCTGTTGATCTCGCTACAGCAGAAACTTTTGTACTTGGTTTAGGCATATGCCTGAGGACCTGGAGCCATTTTCCCACTGGGAAGCCCTGTTGGTGTTGAGCATAATATCCTCATGCTGCAGTTTCACATCCCAAGCTAGGCTCTCCAGGCATTTGCAGAGGTTTATGTGGGATGTCCTTTCCCAGTTTGGCGAGATTCCAAGTCTGGTAGTCAGTTCAAGCCTCATTGCCTTGTGAAGGCCTCCTCAACAGCCCCAGATAGATTTGTGTGGCCCCCTAGTGGCCCTTTGGCAGCCCTTCATTTCCCTCCCCAGCGAGGTAGGGGTGGGAGAGGAATGGAGGGGAGCATCCCTTAGAAGTCTACTGAGTCTTACTGCTCTTTGCTGATCTTTGTCCCACAGTACACAAGAATGACTCTACCAAGTGATCATATGCATCCATCATTTTGACTGAATGAGGAGTGGGGCTGATAGATGCTTAACATTTAGACATTTGCCTACAATTTATTCCCTTCCTCCCTCCAATAAAGATGTGAGGTAGTTTCCCATGTGAACATTTATATCCATGTTATGAGTAGTTGAAATAAAGCTAAATGAGGCAACACATTGCATAAGCCATAAAATTCTTAATACCCCCTAGTTTACTAATCCCACCTCTGAAAATCTTCCCTGAGGGATTAATTCAACACAAAACCAAAACAAACAATATTCAAAATGCATGATATTTGTTAGATATAATAGAAGGTTATATCTAATCTGTGGAAATGTACACACAAACCACCAAATCCAACTGTGAGATTTTAAGGAAATAATGATTCGTCAATAGGATGGGATGTTATGTAGTCATTAAAAATGATTATGTACATTATATAACAGCATGTAAAATGTTTATGATGTGACATTAAGTTAACAAATCAGATCACCCTCTGATTGCAACAGTGTTAAATGTTATGTATCCACATCTATATACCTGTGGACAAAGAATATAAAGAAAAATCAAACATAAAAAGAGTTTTGTTAAAACAGGGAATATTAAAAATGCCTTATAATTCTGCTCTGACACTGCTTTACAAGGAGTTTATCTGGTTGAAAATAAATAGCTCAGACACTGTGCGGCAATTTCTCTGAGATAGATGGGATTCCCATTTAGTCAAAGGTGCTGCGTGAACAGATCGGATTTTCCCCCTTAGTCCACGAAGCCACCTAAAACCTCATCTTTATTTGACCCTGGTTCTTCCTCAGCTAACCACATAGAGATTGTCTAAATACTCCAAGGGTAGTTTCTCTGTCCCCTGTGCACTATTAAACTAAGACACAGTCAGAACTCGAGGTACTTATTGTTTTCTAAAATATTCAGTAAATGAATGATTCTATCTAGTAATTATTTCTTGAATTCTTCTCCTTCACTACCATCTCACTATCTCTTCTGCCTTCCTCAATTCTTTGTAATGTCTCCCTTGAATTTTAACAAGTTTGTTTGTTGGTTTTACCGTATATATCTTAAGACTCTCAAGATTGAAAGTATTGCAGTTTCTCAAATGTGTCCTGTTTCCATTGATACTAGCCCTTCATGAGCTATTTTTTCTGCCTTTTCTGTCCTTAACTATCCAGCAAATTTCTCCTCATCTATCAAGACTCAGCTTGAGAACTGCCCCCACAAGAAGTCATTCATGACCCATGTTCATAGGTCTTATCACACTATTGCAGTCAAATTTCAACTGGGGAGTGATTTTGCTCCCAGTTACTCCAGGGCTATTAGGCAATGTCTAGAGTAATTATTTTTATTACTATTATCAGGACTGTTGGGTGGGGTAGAGCATGTGCTTAATGACCTTTAGTGAGGGGAAGCCTGGGATACTAGATACTACCAAATATCCTACAATGCACAGAACAGCCTCCTACAACAAAGAAGTATCCAGCCTGAGACATCAACACTGCTAAGGCTGAGAAAACCCTCTCGGTTTTAATTATTGTTTCACTTCACTGTCCTGTTAAATTGTGAACTCCCTGTGGTCAAGACTCTGTCTCTTCAACTTTAGATTTCCAGCCTCTGGCAAAGGGCCTGCCTGACAAATAATAAGAACGCAATAACTCTTGGTGGAAAAATGGGTGAATAAATTAGGAAATAAATAAAAATACTAAGTTAAAAAATACTTTAAAATGCAGAAATATTGCCATAATGTCTCTATAGACTTTTATGATATTAAATTGCATGTAATGACTTTTACAAGGAGTCATATTTTTACTCTGTTAAATTCATCTATAATTTTTCTTTTTTTTTTCCCTGGTGGACATTTGGAACTTTGTGCTTCAAGTTTGAGCAAATGTTCTTTTACAAATGAAATAACATCTTACACTGTTTAAAACCTAAATGTCAGTGCTTTATAGAAGATTATTCCTTTGCCTAGAATAAACACACTGAATTGGAGGCAAATGTGCAAATTAATCATATGCAGAGAGCTCATTTGCGACGTGTGAGTTCCATGGGGGTGATTTAAATGTTTCGGGATTTCAGAGATACAGTGTGTGTTTATGCCCTGAATACACTAAAAACAGGTGACAACCTTAGCATGACCAACTACCCAATTACGTGAACAGCAAAGGATGGGAGGCAGGAATCGCTGATGTCAATGTTCATATGTCAGTGTCAAGCAGAAGAGATAGTAATATTAATTAACGAAGTAAGTTGACAGCTCTAGGCAACACACAGTTTGCACAGCTACTTTTCCGGAGGAGAAACCAGAATTAGTGACTGCCCTAGCTCCCTGTGGTTGATAATTAGGCTTCCTCGGTCCTACCATTCATCCATTAATGTAGACTTTTCCAAGTATCCAAATTTCACCCCAATTTCCATATCCTTCATTTTCTTTCTTTTTTTAATAACAATCACCCCCTACCTTCTCTTTGTTTTGTGCTCTATAATATTTTCCCCAACCCCAACATACTTTAAAATTCTGTGAAAGGTCAGTTTCTTAGCACAGGTCACTCCTTCCTCCCCCACCTGAAAGATTCCTTTCAGGGCCAGTCTTCCCACACTGGTCCTTGCCTCCTCTTTAGCTACTGGCCTCTTTATTGATTCTTCAAATTAATTTTCTATCAGTGTTACAGTCCAATCTTTTCCATCGCACCAAGGAGTTTAATATTCATGCTACAAAACTAAGTTGAAAATGAATGCTTGATTAAAACCAAGGTAATCCCATCTTCCAATTCCGATTTAATGCTCCATACACTTTCATGATGGAGAGGTGTTGATTTCTCAAGTGGTAAATCATGGGGGGGAACCATTTTAGAATGTATGGGAATTATTTCTTCACTTGGAAGTGAATCTTATCTGGCTCTCCTTTACAAACGGTTTCTGGGCTAGCTGTTTTCAAAATGTCTTGAGAGGGAAGTTGTTCTAGAATAACTAAGGAGTGAATTCCAGGTCTGCATGCCTGAGCTATATGACAGTGACTGGGTCAAATGATTTCATCTGTCTGAGCCCCAGTCACCTCAAAATTAAGCTGAGGTCTCTTTGCCCATTGGGATAATACTACCTACTTTATACTTTTGTTTGTTTGTTTGTTTGTTTTTGTGAAAAGTAAATGAAATGATGTTTGTAAGAGGATGGTACTCTATCTGGCCAGTAGTTAGTACTGAGTGAATGTAAAACAGAAGAAACACTAAACTTCTCTTTGTAATAAATTAATCCCAGAGACATGTTTTTGGTGACTGACTATGGGGGAAGGTCCATAGTCTATCTGACTATGAGGGGAGGTCCACAGACTATTTGATTAGGGGAGAAGGTCCATTATTGTTGCTTCTCTAGGTTCACTTGAGATGAAAACAAGTAGAGAATTGGCTTAAGTTTCACAGAGGGTCCAGCAATGCAGTGAACGTTGAATGTTGAAACAGCAGGAGTTCTGAACAGCCTATCTAACAGATTCAGTGAGGCAGAGCTAAGGGGGGAATTCCATGCATGCTCAGGGCTGCTTCTTCAAAATCTAGATTTATCTCATTGTCCTTCCCTCCATGGGAGAACTGTGCTTCCCTCCATCGGAAAACATTTAAGAACTAACTAGCAATCTCAGGCAGGTATCACCAGCCCCTTTGTCAGCTGGGAATACAATTCTGTGATCTTCCAGAGCTCAGAGCTCAACTACAAAGTCGGGTCAGCCCCTGGTTTCGCAAATTCTCATTTCTTAACCGTCGCCTCCCTGTTTCTTGCAGTGTTGCCTTGGCAGAGCAGGCCACACCACTGACACGTCTGATTCCTTATCCTAACTCACCTTTTTCAGCTTTATCACCCCCTCCTGTGTTTCATAATCCGTTGTGATTTCAAACGATTCCATACCATCTCCATCAACAATATTGTATGTGACTAAGCCATTTTCTCCAATGTCTGGATCTTTAGCTTTCACTCTTCCTACTTCCTCCCCAGGGACGGCTGCTTCTGACACAGACATCTGGTATACGCCTAGAAGAAGAAGACATCTATTTTTATTTTCTCTTTTATTTGGCAGCTGTAAGACTATAGATTTCATTGAATCCCAATAAATTTCTCAAAGGATTTGAAATTGAACTTTCTATTGACTGAAAACATGAAAGAAGTGAATGGATGTGGGGAGGAGGATCCCACATGGTCTGCTTGTCAAAAGAATGTGTCCTACGAAGGGTGATAAAACAATATCTAGGTCCAGGTGAAATGTTGGGGTCACCTGCCACATGTAAGGGAGAAAAACAATGCTTTGTTACATTTCCCATCAAGTAATGATGGAGAACCATGCATGTCTTCATTTAGCAAAATAGCTGAAGCTTCTTTTCATGTCTTCAGGATGGTCCATGAGTTAACTCCAAGGCTCACTTATGGTATTGCCAAGAGCCCAGAAAAAAAAAAATTCTCTGTTTAAAAGCCTTCCTTCAACAGCTCCATATTTACTTTAAAAATGCAAACTTTATCTTTAATATCACTCCCTGTCTAACTCTATATTTGACACTCCCCTTATTTCACCTCCTTCACAACTTGCCTCCTTCACAAGTTGGTCAAGTGTTACCTTCTCCAGAAGGCTTTCCTGCAGTGTGACCTTCCTATATATTTATTTAATGTTTATTGGGAGCCTAATACTGTACATGGAGGTACTGTCCTAGTGCCAGAACACTGTTTTGTTTGGTTGTTTTGTTTACTACTAAATAAAACAGTCAAGATTCCTCTCTTAATGAGGCCAACTAAAGAGAAAAAATAAAAACAAATGTAAACACACTCTGATGTCATTGCAATGAAAAAGGAAAATAAAGTAGGGTAAAAGGGTGAGGGTTCTGAGAGTGGGTGTGTGGTTGTGTGTGTGTAAGTGCATGATTGTGTGTGAGGTGAGGGGGTAAATATGTGAGTGGCCATGAGTGATTGTGTGGGTATGAATCTGTTGTGTAAGAGTGTGAGTGTGTGTATGAATGTGAGCTATTTGTGAGTGAGTTTGTGTATGTGTATGAGTGTGATTGAATGCACATGCTTGTGTTAATAATGTGTGGGTGAGAAGCAGAAAGAGGGAGAGATTGGTTTTGAGTAGTGTGGTAGGAGAAGACATTCTTTAGAAAAAGGAATCTAAAATGACTGAGGAAGACAATGATGTGAATATCTGCAGGATAAAAACCACCGGCCAGGTGATTAGCAAATGGCAAAAACCCTAAGGTGAGAAGATCCTGAATACTTGCAGAGGAACAAGAGGAGGAGAGTGACTATAGCCTTCTGGTGAGAGAGAAGGGCTGTAGGGAAGTGGAGGCCAAATTGCATTAAATAGACCATTGTGGGGGATGGAAAAGACTTCAGGTTTTGTTTAAACTTGGGGAAATCACTGGAAGGTTTTCAGTAAGTAGCTAAGATTCAACATTATCTTATTTGCTTTTCACATTTAATACTCTGTGCAACACACAATATAGGGAAGCCAGGATTGAAAATCTTGCCTCTATCATTTCCAAGCAAAGTGATCTTGGGCAAGTTACTTCAGCTCATTATGTTTTAATTTCCCCTTACAGAGATTTCATCAGTTCTAATACCTTGTCTATATTTATCAATAGTATTTTGCTTTGCAACTTTCTTTTGGATTCATAATCTATTTAATCTCACCATGCCCTCTATATTAAAGGATGCGTGGGAAGTGGGAGTCCCTTGTAGATAATTACCAATTAACATGAAGGTTTAAAAAAAAATGTCCTATGTGGATTTTGTCCAAATCTCATTCAAGTTCATGACAGCGAAACCAGTACAACCAGTACAGTAGCAATGTAACTTTACTATATGATTGTCTATGACCAAGGGCAGTAAAGGCTGCCTGCTAATAATTCTGCTTGACCTTTCTTTTCCAACACACCAGACAATCGTATAGTGTGGATAATGGAGCATGCAGCTCTTAGAATGTTATATGAGCCTCAGGCTTATCGAGGATGCTGAACTTGTGCCCGGCCAGGCAAAAAAGTCTTGTGTAGATTCTTGTTTTTGAATTCCTTTGAGTAACCACAGTGCCTTCCTGGGGCCACATTTAGTTGCCTTCCTTGTTACCTCATTTGCAAAATGTTCCATTTCTCTGATAGTAAGCTCACAGGCTCTAACTGAAAAAGACACTTTCATGATGAACCCCCCCATGCATTAGCAGCACCAGCAGCACCGCAGTCATACTGTCCATTCATACACATCTGTACGTACATAGACAGACTTGTATTCAAACTCTGACTTTGCCACATTTCTAGGGCAACTTATGCACTTTTTACAGAAGCCAGTTTTATCTGTAAAATGTAGGCTGTTGCAGAGATTTACAACAGTAGTGACTATTCATTAAATGATGGTAGTTGCTATAATTACAATTATTAATAATAACCTTTCAAAATCATTGTTTTTCATTTAATTCCCTCTGCAATTTTATAAATTTTGTAGAACAGCCATAATCCCCCAGATAACAATGGCTAGAATTTGTTGACAACTTATAGACAGTTGTCATTATAAGATTTTACACTAGCTCCTTTAGTCCAAACAGTAATCCTATTAATTAGGTACTGTGGAAGATTGCATTTTCCAAAACATGGCCAAAACAATATCTCCCATCCCACTTGCTTTTCCTTCAAGATGACTTTGACAGGTCTTCCACTGAAAGGTGGGGTCTACATGAACTCCACTTAGATTTATGAGCCTTATGACTCCAGTGGAAACAATGTGTTGTGACTTCTGAAGCTAGTTAACAAAAGGCAACACAATTTTTGCCTGGTACCCTTGGGGATCACACTTTCCAAAACCAGCCCACACAGAAAGGAAGGAGCAATCAACACAAACTTGCCAGCCACGCAAATAAGCTGGTTTGGAAGTGGATCCTCCATCCCCAGTGGAGCTGTCACCAGCTGTTGCTATGGAGAACAGAGGCATGCCGTCTCCTCCAAGCCTTGCCCAAATTCCAGACACATGATAAAAACAAATTATTATTATTATTGTTTTAAACCACTAAGTTTTCCAGCAATTTGTTACATAGTAATTGATAAAACACTCAGGGACTATTATATCCAGGTTAGAAATGAGGACACTGAGGCAGAAAAGGGTTAATTAATTACTAGATTGCATCACTACTACCAAGCAAAATACTTAGCGAAAACAATATTTTGTTTCCAGGGTTGTAGAACTTTTTACATCTTTTCATTCTCCTACTATCTCTACTCTCCGACATCGTTGTTGTTGTTGTCTTGTTTTTGTGTTTTGTTTTTGTAAGAATGATAGGAATTGCCCCTAGTTTTCTAGATTTTCTTTTTGATACCTGAGTAAAGCAGGAATAGGTTAGAGGAGGCAGAGAGCTGGCTGTGGCACCATGGAAAAGTGAAAGCCAAGCCCAACTACTTACTCTGCGGAAACTTTGGTGGGTTGTCATTGACATCAGTCAGTGTGATCGTCACTTTGGTTGTCCCTGAGAGTCCGCCCATATGTCCACCCATGTCCTTGGCCTGGATCACCACGTGGTACTCCTCCTTGGCCTCCCTGTCCATGTTGGGTAGGGCTGTTCTGATGATACCTGGACAGGTGAGCAGGCAACATCACAGATATTCATTTATAACATTATGACAACAAGAAAGTTCTGAGCACTGAGGAAGCAATGCTGAATAAAAAGCCCATGCCCTCAGCAAGAATCATTTCAACATGGTAGTTACAACCAAAGGCAGCCATACTGAAGCATCATTATGTCTTTTCAAGCAAATCATAACAATTACTATACAGCATTTGTATTTATGTTTTGTTGTACATTCAAGTAATAACCTTATTCTTCTCAGATATAAGCACCCTAAAGACTGAAATATTTGAGTGGTCATTGCATGAATATCCATGACTAAACTCATACTTTTTGACTTCCAGCACAATCTTCTGTAAGTCTATTGCTGCATACAATTCATGGAAATGTTTTGATGATGCATATTAAGTTTAAAGTAGGAGGTGCATATTTCATGCAAAACATTAAAGTGTAAATATTAATTTTTAAAAGAGTGAACCAAATCAGTTAAAATATATACAATGCTCATACAAGCACGTACTGTCTATTATCACCTGTCACTGAAAACAATGATAAATTAATAACTGAATTCTACATGATTGCTAGATATTGGCACATGAGTGCCATGCTCACTTAAATCTTTAGGAGACCTTTGGAAGCTTTTTCTCTCTGTAGATATGGCAACAGTTATATGAGGAATATAGAGAGCACTGTGGAAGCCTTAGTCCTTATTGCTCTCTTACTTCTGACATTAAAGTTGAGTTTTTAGATTATAGTTGTTATTGTGTCATCGTGAAATATGGGAAAAACAATAATAAATGTTTCATGGTGTGCTAACGATATGCTAGGCACAGGCCAAGTATCTAATCCTCACACTAACCTTACAGGGTAGCCCTCTTTATTCCTTTTTCATATTTGAGAAAACAGAGAATTAAATAAGTTCTGATCAGGCCTGGGACTTCTTATTCACCATGTGTCACAAATCACAGTGACATTCCACAGTACCTGTCTGTGCTTCCACCGAAAAATAGGGTTGTCCTTCGAGGATACTGTACACTAACTTGGCGCTATTTCCATAAGTGGGGTCATCTGCATCTGAAGCTGTCACCTGGATTACTGATGTTCCTTAAAAGTGAAATAAATTAATTAGCAACATCTCCTCAGCTTTTCAAATTATGTTCTTGTTTACAAAGTTTTATTCTAAAATTAACCCTGAAGAGGGCAGCACAATTATTCAACATTCTCTCATTTTCCTGGAGTTGAGATGCAAAACAACCAGCCAACCAACCTTCCTTTCTTTCTTCCTTCCTTCCTTCCTTCCTTCCTTCCTGCTCTATAAAAATGCCCACAGTTTAAAAATGAACTTTCTGTATTTATAGTACATCCTGCATTGGTTGGTGATTAAAATAATATTCTAAATATTATTGCACAAATATCTTACAACTCACGCACTTGAAATGTTCAGTATATCAAATAATTACATTAAAATCTTCCCAAAGAGTACAATAAATGATAATTAACGATAAATTGCTTTCATGAAAGGACAGAGTGCAATCTTCCATCTGTAGCAGAACAATAAATACATCATTTTATTGTTGCTTTGCATGTAATAAAATTGCTGCTAATTCTACAATTTAATTAATTTATGGCCATAAATATTGAGCAGAATGCTGTTCCCTACTGGCATGAAAATCGCATCTTCCCACCTGTAGCTGGTCTGGTAGCCATATAACAGAAATCACCAGTAGACATCTGGTGAGAGGTAAGGGAAGCGTTCATGGGTCAGAATGAAGGGAAACCAGGAAATTGAAGAAAGATGGGATTTTGCTTTTCCTAAAAACAAACTTTGTTCCTGGCTGGTCACAAATAGCAAGTATCTGGGGCATGGTATGCTGGGCTTCAGAGTAGGGAGAGAGGAGCTGGAAGAAGAAAACCAGTAATTATCGAATTTCTCTGTGCCAGCATGATCTGGGGGCACATTCCATGTATTTTGCCAGCATTCCTCTGCTGGGCATTTTTTACATCTACTGTATTAGTGAGAAATTGAACTTGAGATATATGAAGCTTTGTAATTTATTTCACAAAGTTGGTAATTGCCAAAGTTTCACCCAATCCAGCACACCACAAAACTCAAGTTATTTCTGTAACATTTTCAGCGAGGGGCAAGGTTCTATGTGGGAGGCAAGGGAGCCAGTTTACACAGCCTTTCACTACCTTGAATGTATAGGGTTGTCAGTGATTTTCGTGTGGTATACATCTCACTTTTTTCTAGTTACTCTTCTATAATTCATTATTTCATAGAAACAATATCTTTGGAGCTCTTCCCATTTCTCAGTCACTATTCTAGGCAGGATAGATTTATAAAGGAAAATACCATCATGGTGTGGCTAGGGACATTATTAATTTTAAATGCTTAATTTCCTTCTAGAACTCTGCTACATCCTTTACAATGGTTTTGTATTTCACATCTATTTCATTTAGCCTTCAACATAGTTTATATTATCCTCATTTTATAGATGGCGAAATAAAAACTTAGAAAGGTATAATAGGTTGCCTGGGTTCACATGGCTGATTAGGAGTACAGCCATGATTCATAGTACTGTCTGACAACAGAGACTATACTGCCATATGCCATAATACAATGTCTGAGTTCTCAAAATAATAAGAGCAATCCATGACAAAGCCACATCCAGCATCACACTGAATGAGCAAAAGCTGGAAGCATTCTCCTTCAGAGCAGGAATAAGACAAGGATGCCCACTCTCACCAGTCCTATTCAACATAGTACTGGAAGTCCTAATCAGAGCCACGAGGCAAGAGCAAGAAATAAAAGACATTGAAATAGGAAAAAGAAGAAGTCAAATTATTTCTCTTCACTAATGATATGATTCTATACCTAGAAAACTCTAAAGACTCTGCCAAAAGGCTCTTAGAACTGATCAACAACTTCAGTAAAGCTTCAGAATACAAAATCAAGGTACAAAAATCAACGGCATTTCTATACATCAATAACACTCGAGCTAAGGACCAAATCAAGAATACAGTGCAATTCACAATGGCCACAAAACAATAAAATACCTAGGAATACATCTAACCAAGGAGGTAAATGATCTGTACAAGGAAAATTTCGAAACACTGCTGAAAGAAATCATAGATGACACAGACAAATGGAATATTGATCCTTTCAATGATATTGATTCTTTCAACCCATGAGCATAGAATGTTTTCCCATTTGATATCATTAAAATGGCTACACTGCCCAAAGCAATCTACTGATTCAATGCTATTTCTATCAAACTACCAACATCGTTTTTCAAAGAATTAGGAAAAAAAAAAAAAAAAAAAGCTGTTCTAAGACTCATATGGAACCAAAAAAGAGCCCAAATAGTCAAAGCAATCCTAAGGAAAAAGAAAAAAGTTGGAGAAGTCACCTTACCCAACTTCAAGCTATACTACAAGGCTACAGTAACCAAAATAGCATGTTGCTGGTGCAAGAACAGGCACATAGACCAGTGGAACAGAATAGAGAACCCAGAAATAAAGCCACACACCTACAGCCGTCTGATCATCAACAAAGTTGACAAAATTAAGCAATGAGGAAAGTATTCCTTAATCAATAAATAATGCTGGGATAGCTGGCTAGCCTTATGCAGAAGAGTGAAACTGAACCCTTACCTTTCCCCATATACAAAAATTATCTCAAGATGAATTAAAGATTTAAATGTAAGACCTCAAACTATAAATGCCCTAGGGAAAAAAATCCAGGAAACACCATTCTGGACATTGGCCTTGGGAGATAATTTATGACTAGGTCCTCAAAAGAAATTGCAACAAAAATAAAAATTGACAAGCAGGACCTAATTGTACTAAAGAGCTTCTGCACAACAAAGGGAAACTATAAACAGAGTAAAGAGACAACCTATGGAATGGGAGAAAATATTCACAAACTACACACCCAACAAAGGTCTAGTATCCAGAATCTACAAGGAATTTAAACAATTCAACAAGTAAAAAAAAAATGTAATTAAAAAGTGGGCAAAAGACATGGATGGACACTTACCAAAAGAAGATATGAAAATGGCTAACAAACATAAAAAAATTGGTCATCACTAAACATCAGAGAAATGTAAATGAAACCCATAATGAGATACCATCTCACACTAGTTAGAATAGCTATGATTAAAAAGTCAAAAAATAACATGCTGGTGAGGATGTGGAGAAAAGGGAACACATATACACTGTTGGTTGGAATGTACATTAGTTCACTCTGAAAAGCAATTTGGAGAAGTCTCAAATAAAACAGAATTACAATTCAAGGCTGGGAGCGGTGGCTTATGCCTGTAATCCTAGCACTTTGGGAGGACGAGGTGAAGGGATCACCTGAGGTCTGGAGTTCCACATCAGCCTGGCCAAAATGGCAAAACCCTGTGTGTACTAAAAATACAAAAAAATTAGCCAGTGTGGTGGTAGGCGCCTGTAATCCCAGCTACTCAGGAGGCTGAGGCAGGAGAATCGCTTGAACCCAGGAGGCAGAGATTGCAGTGAGCTGAGATCGTGCCACTGCACTGCAGCCTGGGCAACAGAGCAAGACTCTGTCTCAGGAAAAAAAAAAAAAAGGCATTACAATTCAACCCAGCAATCCCATTACTTTTTATAGACCCAAAGGAAAATAAATTGTTCTATAAGAAAAACACCTGCACTTGTATATTTATTGCAGCACTATTCACAATAGTGCAGACATGGAGTCAACCAAGGTGCCCATCAACAGTGGATTGGATAAAGAATATGTGGTATATATATACCATGGAATACTATGCATGGTGGCATGAATAATATCATGCCTTTGCATCAACACGGATGCAGCTGGAGGCCGTTATCCTGAGCAAATTGACACAGGAACAGAAAACCAAATACCACATGCTTTCATTTATAACTGGAGGTATAAAAGAACCCAATGTTTACCCAGTGGGAATAACAAACACAGGATTACTAGAGTGGAGCCAGAGGACAAGTGCCGAAATCTATTGGGTACTCTGTTCACTACCTGAGTGATGGGGTCATTCATACCACAAACCTCAGTGTTACACAGTATATTCATGTATATTCACTCAATAAACCTGCACATGGGCCGGGCACGGTGGCTCACATCTGTAATCTCATCACTTTGGGAGGCTGAGGCGGGTGGATCACTTGAGGTCAGGAGTTCAAGACCAGCCTGAACAACATGGTGAAACCCCGTCTGTACTAAAAATACAAAGAAATTAGCCGGGTGTGGTGGCGTGCTCCTGTAATCCCAGCTACTCGGAAGTCTGAGGCAGGAGAATTGCTTGAACCCGGGAAACAGAGGTTGTAGTGAGCTGAGATGGCATTACGGCACTCCAGCCTGAGTAACAGAGGGAGACAACAGCATTACAGCACTCCAGCCTGAGTAACAGAGGGAGACTCCGTCTCAAAATAAATAAATAAATAAATAAATAAACAAACAAACAAACCTGCACATGTACCCCCTGAATCTAAAATAAAAATTGAAACTAAAAAAAAAAAAAAGCCTGAATTTTATCCCTAAACATCAATGAGCCCACAAAGGTGAGAATAATGAAAATTTCCCTGGATTATATATTTTGATGACTTGCCTTTTCACCCCATCCCCACCCCTGACACTCAGTTGCTGACACTGCTGTTTCCTCTATATGGATTTATTTGATATTTGTTGTTTCTCATTATAATACACAGGCTAAACATCAAGAGGCTGAAGGACTGGGCAGGGAAAATGGAAGGGACGAAGGTGGGAAATGGCTCAGGCTGGCTTTTGATAAGTACTTGACTTTTCCTGGTGGAGAAGGAATAGATCATTTTCTGGCATAAAAACCTCTGTATGCACAGTGGAAGGATCTTAGCGTTCTAGAGTCAAACCTACCTTTCTTAAGTAGGTTGATTCCTATACTTGTTGCTGGATTTTCTCATCTGTAAAATGATCCTGAATTCATTTGAGCTCTAAAACTCTTTTAAGCAGACTCACTCCCTCATTAGAACAGTTCTACTCACTGTTTGAAAGACAAACCTTTCTTAATATGAGGAAGGCTTCTCAAAAGAAACATTTTGTAAATGTTTCATTATGTGCATGTTATAAAGAAAGCTATTGCCAGAAGGTGGCTAATTCTTTGAAGAAATCCTTCAAAAAATTATCCTTTAGCAACTTGATGTGTCTTCAAGCATGTTGAAAAGATATACCTACTTCTGAACATGGTGACATAGTGCTGTGGTTAAATGTGCATTTTAGATCCATTTAATAGCTCAAATGTCTCTACAGAAATTAGTTAACTTGTTTTTGGCATGGGTTTCCTATCTGTGAAATATGGTGAGTTGGAATTACCTCATTGTAAAGATTAATCATTGCAAAAGCTAAATAAAATAGTGCATGTAAGTCATTAATTAGCACAGTGTCTACATGCAACAAATATTACCATTTACATTACCTATTAGACATCAATACGCACTAGGGACTGGATGTATATTATCTCTATTCCTACAGGACTAGAAATTGTTATTCCCATTTTACATTTTGTTATTTTGCCATAAAAGATAAAGAAGCAGCTCTACTTCCTGATTTGGGAGAACGGGCTTCAGCCTACCCACCACAGAGACACCAGGCCTGGAAGCAGAGCAGGCCTCCCACACCGTACGCACCCACATTGGACCTCTCAGGCACGTTGGCATGATAGGTCTCGTGCAGGAACTCCGGAGGGTTGTCATTAATGTCCTGGACCTTGACAATGAATTCCGACGGTGGCTCCAGTGGCCGGTTGGTGTCCCTGTCCACCGCCTGAGCCATCAACGTGTACTGGGCTCTCTCTTCTCGATCCAACGTCTTGGTGGCATGAATGTTCCCTGATTTGTCATCAATCACAAAAATGGTTCCAGCTCCTTCACCTGAGAGAATGTATTTAATGTTCCCATCACCAGAGTCAATATCCGAATGAAGCTGGAAAAATGAGAAATTGAGATTTTTAATTCCATGAAGAATGCAGTGGGGAAACTCACTTACAAGTGATTACAACAATATGCTGCACACACACACATCATGAAAGGGAGATGTTCTCATCCCCATTTCACAACAGGAGAAAGGCAATCTTAGAGAATATCATAGCCTTGGCCAAGGTCACACTGCAGAACAGTGAAGCCAGAGTTCAAATATATATATTTTTAATTCTAAGATTCACGCTCTCCCTTCACCTCTCTCCATATGTATGCGTATATGCAAAATATAAAAACCTAAACGTATCTGTCAATAGTTTGAAATAAATGTATGTTATTTTTAAAAACATATAAGCAAACATTCATGCAATAAGTCTTCCTCTCAGCTCTGACTCCCATTCCTTCATTTTCTCCTCTGCTCAGAGACTATCACTGTAACCAGTTTCTTGTGAATCCTATAAGAGATATTCTATTCCATGCATATGCAAGGAAATCCACACAGATACATATGTGCCCTAGTTTATTGTTATACAATAAATTTCCAGAGTACACACATCATTCTTCACCTCATCCTTTTCCTCTAACAATAAATTCAGGTGACCATTCCACATTTATAACTATAGATCTTCCTCATCCACTGTATCGAGGTTATTATCTTTTTAAAAATTTTTTGTTTTGGGTTTTTTTTTTTTTTTTTGAGATGGAGTCTCACTTTATTGCCCAGGCTGGAGTGCAATCGCATGATCTCGGCTCACTGCAGCCTCTGCCTCCCATGTTCAAGAGATTTCTCCTAAATCAGCCTCCCAAGTAGTTGGGATTACAGGCACATGCTACCATACCCAGCTCATTTTTGCATTTTTAGTAGAGACAGGGTTTTACCATGTTTCCCAGCTGGTCTCGAACCCCCGACCTCAAGTGATCCGCCTGCCTTGGCCTCCCAAAGTGCTGGGATTACAGACATGAGCCACCATGCCTGGCCAATGTTTTTGTTTGTTTGTTTTTAGCAGTCCTTTCTAAAGAACACTTAAGCTTGTTTCCTGGCTTTTGTTACTACAAACAATTCAACTGATCAGACCTTTCCAGAAGACCTGCTTTGCGGTACACAGGGTATGAGGATCTGGGGATGTGGCCTGCCTGGAAGAAGTGTCCATTCTAATGCTAAAGGTAGGTGGGACTAGTGGCATGGGTTGATATGTATACAATTTCTTAGGTGTCAGAAAGAATCTTAAACATCCCCAAGTTTTTCTTCTTTAACAGAGCTTAGAGATAAGATGATATTTGCCTAAATTCACACTTGTCGGGTCCAAGAAATCAACTAGGTCTCCTAACTTCCAATCATCTTCTGTTCTGCCCTCACTCTGCTCTGTATTTTCAAACATGAAAGTCTCCCAAAAATCACATCTGGTGTTCCTGTAGCAAAAAACTCCTCACCCCGCCTTGTTGTTCAATCTCAATTTCTGCAGCTGTCATTTTAATCCGAGTTCCTTGGTCCTCATTCTGCCCTTTGTGGGAAAAAGTAAGCATTATTTTTACTGTTCTAGTGGGCTTTAAGAGCAGTCAAGTAGAGAAAAAGACCTTGGTTCTACCTACTAAATAAGAAAACCCATTGTAAACTAGAGAGCTTTATTCAAATGACATTTAGAATAATAAAAAGAGGCCAGGCACATTGGCTCATCCCTGTAATCTCAGCACTTTGGGACGCTGAGGCAGGTGGATCACTTGAGGTCGGGGGTTCGAGACCAGCCTGGCCAACATGCTGAAACCTCTCTAGAAGAAATACAAAAATTAACCAGGCATGATAGCGTGCACCTGTAATCCCAGCTACTTGGGAGGCTGAGGCAGAAGAATCGCTTGAACCCAGGAGGCAGAGGTTGCAGCGAGCTGAGATCTTACCACTGTACTCCAGCCTGGCAGACAGTGAGACTTTGTCTCAAAAATAAATAAATAAATAAATTAATTAATTAAAATAATAAAAACGATGATTATTATCAATGCCACTTAATATTAACAATATTAGTAGTATTATTTATTACTAATGCCATTTCATATTTTTGTTAAAATTGGTATTTTATTATTTCGATTTAAATTATTATTATGAGACTAAGGCCTAGAGACCTTACCTCATGATTATTATTATGAGACTAAGGCCTAGAGACCTTGCTTATAAAGCAAGGTTGAATACATTGATTTTAAAAAATTTTGTATTGTTTCAATTTCCCCAAAGATATCTAATTGATTTGCAGTGCTTCAGTGAAACCCCAATTATTTCAGCTCAGGGGGTTACCTGTGGGTACAAATTACAAAGACCATTTTGTTTTTAGTCCTCTTTATTTCTAGGAGGAAAAAATAAACAGACTTTTCTTCAGAATTTGTTATTCATAACAATGTGTTGTTGTGAAATTATGGCTAACACATTTCTGATGAATAAGTCCATTTGACAGTAAAATACAAAGCTGTTTGATGGCCTATGACAGATGAACAGAATTGCCCCAATCTTAATTCAGTCAAGTTTCCTTAATGAAGGCAAAATTTCTGCCCCCACCCCCATCTTAGGGGAGGCTTACCTTTTTTCTTCTATTTACCCTGCTGCAGACCTGGCAGAAGTTAAGGGCAAAGACATACGAATGAGGAAGAAGAAAGTATAAATAAAATGCTGACTTTAATGGGAATGCCCAGACATTGAATCTTTCTAGAGGCCTTCATATATTACATATGAATTTGGCAACTTTCTTGAAAATTAAATGGATCTATTTCATGATCAGCCAAATAACTAAAAATTTAACAAAACATTTCCTATTATTTTTCTACTTTGTTTTCTGGTTGGAAAGTTGGATATAACTTCCCTTTTTTGTGTCTAACAAAGATGATTTATACAACTGACATGGATACTTACTAGGCTACACACACACACACACACACACACACACACACACACCCCACACACACACACATAAAACAACAACAACAACAAAAAAAAACAGTTTCATAAACCATTCAGTGCTATCAAGGGATCCAGTTGCTGAGGCATACACCGCCAATTCCTAACTCCAAAGACGAATGGCTTCCCTCTCTGCATAGCACAGCATGACACAAGCTGTATTTCCACAAGAAATCTGAAAGTCCGTGGTTTACCAAATTTCACCTTTTCGGGGCATCTTAAGCACTCAGTCTTGAATGTCATCGAATGAAAGGTTGTTAGGAAATAAACCATCTATTCGATCCCTCCTATTTCTAGGGAATTGTCTCAGCACATTTCAAAAGAAAGATTCACAGGACCAACCACTTTATTTATTTTTCCCCTATCCAACCTGACATCAGATTCATTCTCATGTGCCTAGCTTTTGAAGGTCACACACCATGAATAATACTAGTTTTCCTTTCACCTCTTTTTTTTTCTATATTTTCTTCTAGGAGGCATGACAATTGCTTACTCCACAGAGATGCTGAAATGACTCTCCAGATCCTGTTTCTTCTGCAACCCCCAACCTGAACACACACACTGCTTCCCATTGAGAAAGTCCCCAAAGCAGAAGGTTCTATTCATATCTCAGAATGATTCATGCACAGCCCTTCACATCATTCAAGCTCCACATCTCTTGCCATGGCTGAAATCTCTTTTTCCTCTCTAGGCACAGAGCCCATCTCCTCTACTTAGGGAATTCCATATGCCAATTATTTCCATTTCCATTTCTCACGTCGACTTCCACATATTTCCATTTGGGATATAAATGAATGAAATTCCTTTGGTACATCTCTTCAAGAAGAAATTTTTCCAAACTTACACAATGTCATTGAGATTCTAACATGAATCTCCTGCAAGTATGTCAATTATGTGAACATGAAGTGCTCTTCTCATGTAAAAGAACAATTAAGATAACTCTGCAGAAATCAGTAGGGTTCAGAAACCCCTCAAACCTATTCTCTTTCCCTTTTCCCTTCCACTGGATAATTCTTGTTCATCTTTTAGGTTACAGGTTATTCCCATGTTGTCCTTGAAACCTTCCTTTGACATCCCTCCCAAATATTACCATGTAAATTCATAATCATTTACATTGAATGTCCTCATTATTCTACTATTCATTTTCTTTTCTTATTTTTATTTTTATTTTTTTAATTACTTAGGTAACTGTCTCTTTTCCACTAGACCTCTTTGAGGTCAGGAGCTATCTTAATCTAGTTTACATTTTGCCTAGCATGGCAGCTGCTCCACATGATAGGATTTCAGTTCTTATGTATCTGATGATCTATCTTTGTGTTTTTTTTGAGATGGAGGCCTTTGTCTCATAATAATAATTTAAATTCAAATAATAAAAATACTTTAACAAAAATATGAAAATGGCATTAGTAATAAATAATACTATTAATATTGTTAATATCAACTGGCATTGTTAATAATCATCTTTTTATTATTTATTTATTTATTTATTTTTTGAGACAGAGTCTCACTCTGTCTCCCAGGCTGGAGTACAGTGGCACATCTTGGCTTACTGCAACCACTCCCTCCCATGTTCAAGCGATTCCGCTGCCTCAGCCTCTGGAGTAGGTGGGAGTACAGGCACTCGCCATCACGCCTGGCTAATATTTGTGTTGTTAGTAGAGACGAGGTTTCACCATACTAGGCAGGCTGGTCTCGAACTCCTGACATCCAGTGATTCACCTGCCTCAGCCTCCCAGAGTGCTGGGATTACAGTTGTGAGCCACTGCGCTGGCCGCACATATCTTTTTGTAGCTTTAATGTCACTATCATCTGAAAGATAACTGTATATTTTACTCAAATGCTAGTGGGTAGGTAATTTTCCAAACTCTCTTGAATTTGTATTTTGGACTCTCTTTCTACACTTGCACTTTTCCGGAAGGGATACACAGAGACCACAGAGCCTGGAATGGGAAGTCATCTCACTGGGTTTTACCATGCCTGTGGAAACAGGGATAAAACCACACCCAACCTTCTGAAACATATTCATTCATCTCTTCAAAGCTGGGTCTAGCACCAGGACATAAGTACAGAAGGATGACACTGCCCTTGACACAAAGTAGCTTGAAATCTAGTGAAGTAGACAGATTAATAAGTAGATACATTGAATACAAAAAGCAAAGCTATGATAAAGGGTCCAGAGGAGGAGCATTCAAGTTGGGATTAGGGTGTGGTCAGGGAAATGCCTCCAGCTGGAATATGGTTAAATAAATTATGGCTATGTATATTTAATGGGCTGTTAAGCAGCCATTCAAAATGAAGTTTGAGCCTGGCGTAGTGGCTCAGGCCTGCAATCTCAACACTTTGGGAGGCTGATGAGAGATGATCACTTAGGTCAGGGGTTTGAAGCCAACCTGGGCAACATAGCAAGACCCTTTCTCTACAAAAAATAAAATAAAATACAAATTAGCCAGGCATGGTGGTATGAGCCTGTAGTCCCAGCTACTCAGGAGGCTAAAGCAGGAGGATCCCTTGAGCCCAGGAGTTTGAGATTACAGTGAGCTATGATCACACTAGTGCATGCCAGTCTGGGCAACAGAGAGAGACCCCATATCTAAATAATATGATAAATGAGTTTTATGATATAACTCCATAAAACTCAATGGAAAAACCTAAGAAGTATTCTCAACATGCATAAGTCCATTAATTTTTTAAAAAGTCTGGAATAACATATTATGTACAATATTTGGGTGGTTTTACTGGCTCTTCAGGCCATTGGTGTTGTCTCTCTTAGATGCCTGTGGGCCTTTTGTTTCTTTCTGGCCACAAATGACTATTCCAATGGTGGGATGGAGAGCTCAGGATTGAGGGAAGGCAGCCTTACCCTGCCCACAAGCACGGGGTCAGGCCCGGTGTACTCCTCTATCACGAAGAACTGGTTCCAGACCCAGCCACGCTTGGAGCGCTGTAGCACCTGCCCCTCCTTGCCCTTCTCATGGTGCCCATGGAAGGAGGGCCGCAGGTGGCCCCGCCGCTCTGGGGCAAAGGCCTGGCTGTGGCACAGCATGCCCAGGCACACCAGGGCAGCTTGTAAACAGTAGTTCTCCTTCATTTTTGGTTACGTGGTAGGCACAGGAGAATGCAGCTGTCACCCCTTCCACCAACCGTGCGGTGGTCTTGCCGAGGGTGGCCTCCCGGATGCGTCACGCAGACCTCTCTTGGGATGGAATGTCTCTGCTGGCTGAGCTCATCACGTCAGGGCTGCCCACATCCCCAGTCAGCTTCTGCAAGCAGAGAGAGGTTGGATTAGCTGCAGGCCAAATCCCCACTTCATTCCCATTCCTTTCAGTAAGCCTTCAGGACTGAGCATCAGTTTTATCACGTGGGAGCTATGGGCTTTGGGGAAGCTCACTGACTGCTTTGAGCTCAGCTTGCTCATTTACGAAGTGGGGATAAGAGTGTACCCAGTACAAAGCTATTGGGATTCACTGAGTAATGCGTGTAAGTCTCTTAGCACAACGCCTGGTACCTAGTAAGCACTCCATATTAATCTGTTATTATAATTGATTAAAATTGTGCTTAGATATGATTTTGTAATAAGAAAACAGGGAATTAAAGGAGTCCGGATGAGGAACATATAATCCACACTGGGGTTCAGTTCAGGGAGAGAATGGATGGCTGGACTCAATCCTTTAGTGAGGTTGCTGTAATAAGAAAGGAGAGTGTGGGATTCCACGCAGAAGGAGCATCACATCCAAAAGCACAGTGTGCACCAAGACGTTCGGCATGCCTGGAGGTAGCAATGAAGAAGGCGGGCCGGCAATGGATCCTGTTAGAGAAGGGATGTAGGGGAAGATCCTAAGAAACCATTGACGGTTACTGAAATATTTACAGGAGAAATAATGGGTCAAGGTCTCTGCGGTAAATCAGTTAAGGGTATAGTGTCAATTTAAGGAGGAAGATTTGCTTTTGTCTGGCAAAGATCCATCCACGAAGCCAAAGATACTACCTTGCTTAGCCTGGAAGTCTCGGAAAGGATATTTTACAAGCTTTCACTAACTAGGAGGAGGAAAATAAAACAAAACAATATATCCTACCAACCAGCCCAAGGTCATGTTCTCAGCACCCAGCCATGACTTAGCTACTCAACACCAGTGAGGATAAGCCAGTAACGCCTTTCACCTCTCTACACTCCTCACAGGTTTCTGACCCACAGTCACTCCTGTCCTCTCTCCAGCACTCTGGTTCTTATTGCCAGTGCTTAACTTCTGTCTTGGGTTCTGGACTTCTTCATTGGACTTTCTCATGCTGAAAACTTAATTCTTCTCTAAGATATTCCCCTTGCTTGTTCTCCTCTCTTAGCACCATACATTTGTTTTCTGGAGAATCACCTTCTCTCTCTGGAGTGCCACCCAGACTCCAGAGACAGAATCAGATGAGTTCACCACCCATGTGAGGGAATCTGAGAGAGTTCTTGTGCAGGAGGATGACACATTGATACTGAGGATAACATTCTGTTTCAGCACCTGGGTCTAAATGAAACTGGAAAACTTACTGAGCATTGTAGGAATCACTGCCATCACCTAATTTTTTGCTGTCTTCTTTGGGTGAAATGGTTCAAGGAAAAAGGGAGCAAGAAGGAAACAGCATGAATCTTGGCATAGCGGAAGGTACATAGACTTGGAGGTCAGCTGCACCTGGATCAGAATACCCCTTCCATATTTTACAATCTGGGTTACTCTGGGCATGCCAATCAATCACTCTGAACCTCCATGTTTTCATGTGAACAATGAGGATGACAAGAATTGTTGCACCCATATAGGCCTGAACACAGAGTTGGGAACTGGACATGCAATAGGTTCCTTCTTCTTTTCCCAGAGTGTCACAACATAGCGGGAGATCTGAAGAAACCACTGATGGTTACTGAAATATTTACAGGAAAAATAATGGGTCAAGGTCTGATATGGTTTGGCTGTGTCCCCACCCAAATCTCATCTTGAATTCAACATGTGTTGTGGGAGGGACCTGGTGGGAGGCAATTGAATCATGGTTGCAGGTCTTTGCCATGCTGTTCTCATGATAGTGAATAAGTCTCACGAGATCTGACAGGTTTATAAAGGGGAATTTCCCTGCACAAGCTCTCTCTTTTCCTGCTGCCATCCATATAAGATGTGACTTGCTCCTCCTTGCCTTCCACTATAATTGTGAAGCTTCCCCAGCCATGTGGAACTCTAAGGGTACCCATGCCTTGAACATGGAGATGCCCCCAAGAGGGTGATGAGGTGCTTTCTCCAAGATGGGAATTGAGAACAAATAAGTTACTTGGGATACCATAGCCATCTGACCTCAGCAACTTAGAAAATAAAAGAATTGGTGAAATTATAATTTGTAGACACAGATCCATTCCATTTTGATGAACTTTGACTTTGCCATCCCAAGCCTTTCTGTTTCCTTTGTAATATGACAAAGTGGTATCTGGGAGGCCACAGATGTGCAGTTAAAGCCTGGTGACTGTCACTTTTCTCAATAACACTTTGGGATCGTATTATTTTAGTCTTTATTCAAGGAATAGGGGACTTGAAACTCTTAATATTGGTTGTAAACAGACACTTTGGGATACGTAAAAGGCTACGGGGGAGAGAGAGAAAGATGGAAAAGGCAGTGTCACCATTTAACAACTTCATCCTTACATTCAGGCACTTTAATAATACATCAGATGCTGTTTCTAGAAAGCCAAACCGACTGTGTGGACAGAGCACAAAGAAGGCCCCAGAAGAGGAGTTAGATGCTAAAATGAGGCCGTATGAAACAACAGAAAGATTTCTGGGCAGAAGTCATGAAACTCGAGATTTGGTGGAGAATCTGCACTAATTTGCCATGCAGCTTCATTGATTCTACTCTCAGAGGCTCTGTCTCACTCTGTAAAATGAAGCCTGTGTAAAATTTTCTTCAAGTGGCTTCATATTCACGATTACAGTTGTAGTGAACTAGTGAGGGGCATTTCTTCTGATTCATACAGTGTCTCCTTACTAGACTGGAAACTTCTGAATGGATGGGATTATATCTTATTCACATTTATATGTCTGACACCTGAACACAAAGCAGGCCGTCAATAAAATTTTAATATATGATTTGAATCTCACATTTCAACTCCAAACTTGACATTGTCTCTGTGGAAACTCAAGAAGAAGAAAGAAAGAAAAAGAAAACAGCATATGGTGAGGCAAGATCCCTGCCCATCTTGCACCATGCCAAGTATTAAATGCTCATTCACAGAGTGATAAATTATTCTTGCATATAAGCCGTGAAGTGTATTAGAAAGAAAGGGTTTAATTAAAGTTGATATTTCTTCACCTTTTTCTTCTGGCTGCCATTTTGCTGCAAAGCACAATTATTTCTAACACTAGAAGTGTTGAAACAAGATGACAACTTTTTTCTTTTATAAAAAATGTCTAGCTTAATACTAATGAATTTAAGAGTTTCCACATGATCAATAAACAATAACATTCAATCTGTTAAAAAGGTGAAATTATCTCTTTTCTTCTTTTGGAAAGAATACTGAATCAATTTGCTTTTAAGAGCAATGGTCCACCATTTTAAATGCTTATATGACTATATGTGATACAGAAAGTTATTTTAATGGTTAATCTTAGGTATGTATAAGACTGATTTTAAGACATAATTTAAAAAAAAAATTCACTTTCAGAATGAAAATTTATGTAGCAAGTTCTTTTCCTTAGCTACTGTTCTAAAAGCTTTACAAATAGTAACTCATCTATTAATTTCTATAACAACCTTATGAATAGGAGCCATGAATATTCTTCTCTTAAAGGATGAGGAAACTGAGTCCCAGATACATTAAACAACTTATGCAGACTTACGCTTCTAGTAAATAGCAGACCCCCATGGCTTCAGGCCCTAGAATCCATGTTCTTAACCAGTGAACAATCACAATTCTTGTCATTTGTTTGAGTTTGAAGTTCATAAGGAAATTATATGGACATTGTGATAAAAAGCAGTAACCTAGAAGCCAGCTAAATGTGGGAAGTAAATTACTATTGGAACTCAGTGTATACTAATGACAGGATAGAATGAAAACACTAATATAGTTAAAATTTGCCAGGTGTTATCCGCCTAACATTCTTGGACATGTTTTCCATGAGTTGAGTCATCAAGTCTTCACAAAAACCCAAAAACGTAGCATTATTGCTATTCCCATTTTACAGGCAAGTAGTCTGAGGCACATCAAAATTAAGTAATTTGTCCAAGGTTACAGAGCCAGCAAGTGAAGGACCTGGGATTGAACTCTGAATGTTTGGTTGGAGGACTTGTATTCCTACCCTCTACAATTTTACCTAAGAGAAGGCTGCAGGTCAAATTTAGGCACACTAATACAAATAGACACAATAGCCTTAACATGATGATAATTTAAATTTTGGTAGCATGGAGAAGTAGACTATAATAAAAAAAATTATCCAAACCAAAAAGAAAGAAAAAGCATTTTATATCAATGACCAAAGTGAAGATGAACAAGACGTAATTACATCAGTCCATCAATAACCATCAATAACATAGTATAACCAGGTCTTTAAACAGCATATGACACAAAATTTGATCTTTTGTTTTTATTTTAAATACCTGTTTCAGAATTTCTAAATGTGTAGGTTAGAAAAGCGTATTCAGAGTTGTTTTAGTTTTTTGTTTTGTTTTGTTTTGTTTTATGAAATATTTCTAGAATTGAGAGAACTGATTGATGTATTCAGTGGTAGGGACTTAGTAGGAATCTCCCGTGAAAATTAATAGGAGGCTGCCCTCCTAAGGAGACCTTGATGTTGGTAATAATTAGGGAAATATATCAATGTTCTAATTGGTTTTAATAAAGACCCCCAAGGTAGTTCTTAAACAATCCATTAAAACACTTTTTAGCAGTATGCCAGGATGCCTAAGCATTGGGATTCTACTAAAACATATAGGAGGACTTTATTTTATGATGGGAGCATATTGCTTGGAGGGAAAAATAAATGTTGTTGAAAGTCACAGCAGTAATAACATGACAGGAAAATAGATGTGCAAAGCCACCAGCTCAAAAGGGAAGGCTCACCCCTCTATCTTGAGAGCAGATAGCCCGTCATAAGCTACCGTGCCTTGAGCATAAAACTCTCTTGCTGTGCCTGCTTTTGTCTCAGTAAAAGAAAATGACATATACAGGTGTTTAAGTATATTTGGACTCCTGCTGGAAATTGTTATTGGGAAATTGTTATTGAGAATGAAAGACGAAAGCGCTTAGCAGAAAGCAAGCAGATTTGGTTTTTCAGCTGTCCCCTCCCCACAGAGCTGGAAGGATCAGACAGGCTGACCTGTTTTTTCATTTCCAGGTAGCTAATTTACAGTTAGAGACAGGTTATTATTACATTAAGAATATTACCAAGGCCCACACCAGAGCTCAAAACCCCGTTCTGTATCTGCAAAGTCCCCTTGTTGGTGAGCTAAGGGACTCTGGTATCCCTTTCAACAAACACAGCTTTGTAACCAATCCAATTCTATTATGCAAATTAATTCAAGCATATTTTATTCCCCGTTCAGATCTCATCACTCAGCACTGAGCTGGTCTCTCATTTCAAATCAAATCACAGGAATTATGCCACGTCTGTGGAAATCACAGAGAATAGGGGAGAAGAAGTATTACAAGAATTATCGAGTCACACTTCTCAATAATTCTTCTCCCCTGATTTCTAGACTTGGAGCACGGCATAAGCTTGGGGTAATCACTTCTTCTCAGGTGCAAAATACACAGCAGAGACTGCAAAAAGGTTATGGTATATGCTGCTCTAATTTCTAATACCAAATTCAAATGTTAAAGTAGGCAGCAAATAAGGCCCCTTATCAAAGACCCCAGCGCTCTGCAAAGGTGAGTGGAAATTTTAAAACTGCTTCAGTGGAGATCTGAGTCTCTGCTTCTGGAGAAATACAGAATGACAGAAGTTCTGCTTTGAAAGTGGAAAGATCATTCACTACCTATGTGTCAGGTTCAAATCCTGGTTCCATCATTCATGATTTAAATTAAATTGTCATAAAAGTAGATACTATCCTTGGTCAGGTGCTTGATTTTTCTAGTGCTGGACAGTATGCTCAGGGCTTGGTACACATTATTTTCTGCATTTTCACCACAGCTGCATATATATGTGTGTGATATATATATATATATGTATATATACATCATGTGTATATATGTATATATACATCAT